>NW_006785876.1:1746855-1767012 GCF_000442215.2 Lipotes vexillifer
GTGTTTCTTGGCCATGAATCCAACCCCACATGATGGTGGTTACAGTGGTTGAATGGCTATGGCTCCTTCAACTTTCCAAACTCCTAGAAAAACTTCTACTCCTCTCCTCTGTTTGGGCAACCTCTGTACTTACCCTTCCTTTGTTGCTATTGAAACTCACAGATATCAAAGTTTATAATGAATATAATGCAAAAATCTGCTGCATAGGTTTATTTTTGTTTTAACTGAATTTAATGACTATTTTAAAAATTTTTGTTCTTTTATAATGAGGATTGGATTTTAAAACATCACTGAATTAAAATATCCCTTATTTGGATGGCAGATGAAAGGGCATTTTGATGAAAGTAAACAAAATAGCTCAACATGACATCTTCTTAAGTCTTTGCCAGGACAATACAGTAAGTCATATTTGGTAAGGTGTTTAGCTTAATAGTTCTGTCTAGATCTCAAAGGCACATAAAATGGGAAATTTTTTAAAGAAAAGATACCACCACATTGATCTTTTTTGGCATTTGCCAAAGGTAGGTGCAACCAGAAACTCCCCATTTATTTGAGCAAATCTTTACACTTATAGACTCTCTTCATGCAAAAACATTTGACCAAAAAGATGCTAGTATTTACACCAATCATGTGGTAAAACTGAAACCTTTTAATCAGCAGCTTTCTATTATAGTCTTAAAGCTACAGTTTATTGCAGAATAATTCTTAGTAAATACAACACCAAGGTAAGTAGTCTGAGAAAATATAAATGATTGCTTGTGCTCACAGATTCGAATTTCTGGTCAAGTTCCCAAGTTTGGCAGTTTAAGCCCAGAGCAGTATCGTATGGGGTTCCAGGCAACAAGAAGAGAAAACTGCCAAGAAAATCTGGCCTTCTCCCATGATCCAACCGCCCACGTTAGGAAAAATGACTGGGAAGCACATTTGTCAAGAACAGAACCTTCCCTACAGAACAACCACCCAAAACCCAAACTATAAACAGCTGCTCATTCAAATGTACTATTTTTAACAACAAGAACACCTGAATCATAAATGTATGTTTTTCTTCTTTGAGCTCCTAAAAATCAACTGCATTTTTAAAGCTTGTGTATTCCTGAGACCAAAAAAAAAAAAAAAGAAAATTATAGGCTATCATTCTATGAAGTTTTAATGATCCAAGGATCCCTAAGGGACTGTTATAGGGCTGTTTCTTTATTTTCAGCATTTTAGCATGAAGAAATGAAGCTACACTTTAGGAAGCTGCTGTGTTGGAAAAAATTTTAACTGCTAAATAAGTCATCCAGAAGCAGCATACTGTAGCAACCAGGGGTACCTAGAGCCCAGAATCAACACACTGCAGCTGCGGTCAATAGCAGTACCACAGCACAAGGCCAAGAGGATGGAAAATGGGACAGGTTATACCACAGAAGGATACGGAGGGCAATGAAAACTGAAGAATGAGTGGCGAATGTGGGGGGCAGGGCAGAAGAAGACACGTCCCCTAACACAAAGAGGACAGCAAAGTGGGAACGAACTGACAGGACTGAAATTATGTAAAAACGAGGTCATTGTGAGAAATGAATACTAACTTCTAATGTCAGGCTCTTAGGAAAAGAAACAAACTCAATTTGAGCCTTTGATGAGTTCATATTTTAAAGAGAATACTTAGTTGTTGGCAAAGAATTTTTTTCAAGCAGTGTTGAGGATAATAAGTAAAATTTGAACTTCTTATTCCTTATCATCAAAGAATATCATTCTTTCAATCTTTCCTGGGTAACAGAAAAAAAAAGTCACTCTCTTTTGAAGAATTCAGATGAAAGTGCCAGGTGAGGAGAGAGCACTGGTGATAATTTGGTGGATCAACCTTATCTGTCATCAACATGATTAATGTTAATATATTTTATTACTGTGAATATTCCTGGAAAAACAATGAAATCCTGTATCACTCACATTATCATACCTAGATACAGCATGTAAGACTAGGTTGAATCCTGGCTCTATCACATCATAGTCCTGCAACCTTTGCAAGTGACTTAGTGTTTCTGTGCTTCACTTTCCTTTCCGCTAGAACAAGGATACTATTTATACTTACTTCATAGTATAGTTGAAGGGATTAAATTAGTTACTCCATATAAAGCATTATATCAGTGAGGATCCCAACAGGAAATAGATGGCATACTCTATTCATTGAGGGCCTTTTTACAAAGATGTGGGACATTCTGGGGGGCCATAAGGAACAGCGCTGAGACCCGGTGCAAGTAGTAGTGGATTTGACATCACCCCCAGGGCTAAAGAGTACAAGGGGAAAGAAGGGTAACGAATCCAGAGGAGAGAGAATTATAGACAACAGGCTGCCTTGAGAAGTAAGTGATCTTCAGTCTGAAGAAAACAGCCAATCCAAGGTGACCTTACAGGCAGAAACCTTGGGGGAAAGCGACCTCATTGTCCCTCCCGCTATGACCTCCCACTGGGGCTTTCCATTGGCTGAAACCACCCAGCAGCCGGGGGGCAGGAAGCAGATTGATGAACCCACCAGGCTCAACAACGAGGACAGAGACCAGGTGGAAAAGGGAAGATGGGAGGTCTGGAGGGGCAAACAAAGAGATCCAGCTCAAGCACTTCCAGGTACCAAAACCATCCAATGATTATAAGCATCTTAGCTTCCACAAATATACATTAACTGCAATTAATTACATCATACCAGTCAGGACCAACTGTGCAGATTAGCTCAGCTAGGCTACAGTTCAAGATTAATATACCCATATTTTCACTTTGATTGATACAGACCAGGGATCAGGAACTCCTTATTTATTCAATTTATTATGATCCAGGAGAAAAGAAGTATCCCAGGAACTAGCTGTAGCCTTTCTCAGATTGCCCAGCAAGAAGCTGCTACAGTATCTTGCAACCAAGCCAAACCCATAAAGAGAAGCATGGTAAGGGGCAGCCTGGGAGGTATTCTCCTGAGCCTTGGGCTTCTACAACAGAACAAATGGAGAGTCATGAGGGGGAGGAGGAGGACTGTTTACAGTCTGGATTTTTATTTATCGTGAATAAAGACTATTTAACTATGAGATATACTCATTGTAGAAATGCTTGGAAATAGCAACCTGAAACCTGCTTTCTTATCTCATCACTTAGAAATGTACTGTAGGGCTTCCCTGGTGGCGCAGCGGTTGAGAGTCCGCCTGCCGATGCAGGGGACACAGGTTTGTGCCCCGGTCCGGGAAGATCCCACATGCAGTGGAACGGCTGGGCCCGTGAGCCATGGCCGCTGAGCCTGCGCGTCCGGAGCCTGTGCTCCGCAACGGGAGAGGCCACAACAGTGAGAGGCCCGCGTACCGCAAAAAAAAAAAAAAGAAAAAAGAAAAAAAAGAAACGTACTGTAAAAGGTATGAATATTTTGATATTATGAAAAGGTTAATTTTTAAATGCAAAATGTAAGAATTAAACATCAGGTTATGAAATGCTTAATAATAATGCACATGTCCATATATATTTGATCACAAAGCCAAATATAACACAAGATGTCATTTTAAATTTTGTTAATAATCACATTTTTATTATCTAACTAATTCAAAGTATAAGAAACTGTGCATCATTTGGTAAGTGGGGAAAAGTAAAAACATTTCTTTGTATTTAAGTAATTAGAATATTATTAAATTTTGATTAGAAATAAACTTTATAATGTAACATTTACTAATATAGTGACATAAGCTAGGATAATTCTTCCTTTTAATCCTTTTAATCTATATGCCAAATGATTACATAATTTAAAACATCCCTAAAGGGATTTTCAGTATTATATTATGATGAAAGAGCAAGTGAATCTAAAAGGGTGATAAACACGAGTGTAATAGGGAAGAACCTTTTGTATTCTATTGATATAATATTACAAGTTAATAACTAAAGGGACGTTGTCTATAAGCTTAGATTATACATAATGGCCCATGTCTGGGAACCCTGCTGCCCAGGTAATGAGCATTATGCTAAAACATCCTGACCAGGCCCACCTGTGAATGACTGCAGGGAGGAATAAATTAACACATTCCCTCCGGAAGCGGATGGGAACCAGGAAGTGTTTGACTTTACTCCTCCTTTTAGTATAAAAAGAGCCTGAATTCAAACTCAGGCAAGATGGTTCTTTGGGGCATGAGCCCACCATCTTTCCAGTCTGCTGGCTTTCCGAATAAAGTTGTTATTCCTTGCCCCAGCAACTTGTCTCTCGATTATTGGCCTGTTGTGCAGCAAGCGGTACGAGCTTAGACTCAATAACATTAGTATAAGGTAATGATGTAATTAGATAAAAAGGCAGAGACCAATTCTTGTTAAGTCTTGCATGTAAGGCCTCAAATAAGGGGCTTAAACTTCATTTTGTAGACAACAGTAAGTCCCTGAAGGTTTTCAGCTGGAAAGGAATAAGATTGGTGCAATAGTTTAGAATGATGAACCAGGTATGCAAAATGACCTGGGTAGCGAGAGCCTCGAACAGGAGGCCAGCTGGAAAAGCAGATGGGCAGGGGTCACTTGTGAGCAGGGGCCTGAACTGAGGGTACTGTGGGGAATGGACAGACAGGCGGAGACAAGAAAGAGAGAGACAGTGAGAGGAGGGAAAAAGGAGGAGGAGGGGAGGGAGAGAGAAATGGACAGTGAGGAAGAATGGACAGGACTTGTTATTGACTAAATGCAGAGGACAAGGGTAAAGGAGGACTCAAAATAACCTCAAAGTTTCAAGCATAAACATTGCCGGGTGTCATTAATAGGAGAGAGATCAGGAGGAGGGACAGATGGGTGACTGCATTAAGCTGATAAAACAACAAAGGCGGAAGACAACACCATCCAGATGGAATGGCCAAAGGCAGGGGAAAATGCAGGGACAGGAGAAATCCACTGATGGAGATGTGAACTTCAACTAAGAAACTATGCAGACAATATCACAGCAACAAGGGCTGGAAGTAGGGTTGCTGGATAAAATACAGGATGCCCAGTTAAATTTGAATTTCAGATAAACAACAAATAATTTTTTAGTATAAGTATGGCCCATGCAACATTTAAGACACATTTATACTTCAAGTTTATTCATAGTTTATCTGAAATTTAAAGTTAACTGGGTATCCTGCATCATTTGCTGAATCTGGCAACCCTAGCTTAGGAAGTGAAGTGGCAAATGAACTTCTGAAAGAGGCAGACTGAACTGGAGATAAAGGCCTAAGTGGTAAATTTAGTAAAAAGAAACCCAAACTTAAAACTAAAGAAAACAAGTCTTTCTATGTTCAAATTTTTTAAAGCCACCTAATTTCCCCAAAGTAACCATTGCCATTCTTTTCATAACATGATGGCCATATGGAGACATGATGAACTTTGGTTTAGTTTAAGGTCACTGTAATAGATCATTTAGAACCATGCTCAAAAAGGATTTTATTGAGGAAGTTTCACACTTGCTTTTTCATCAATACTTCCAATCTTAGAGAGGTTGAAAACACCAGGTAAATAGCCAAACAGCTTTTCAATATACTGAAGTTGTGATATATGATATTCTTCACAGTGTGGTCTTAAACACATTTGAACATGTTTACAGTTCAGATAAAATATGTTATGTGCCTAACAAAGAAGAATGATGGTTTTATCACTGAGGTATATCTGAGCCTCTATTCATTACTTATTTTGTCAAGTAATCTCTAAGGAGAAATATTTCTACCATACCTATACTTTAATACATTTACTGGAGGCTACTTAATATAGAAGCCTATTGTACTCTTACTATTCCTTAAAGGAGATACAATGTGTGAGGTGAAACAGAAGAGTTATACTATTGTTTTTTTCATGACAGAAGAGTGTGCTATACTTAAAATATACATAAGCCCTACTTTTAAAAGTGACACAACAGTGCACCAGCTAGTTAGGTAAGAAATGTAGCTTCTCATTGTCGAAAGGATAACTATCATAAACCTCACATATAAATTCACTTGAGGAAGAATGCGGTGGTAACGGAGCGACATGTGACAAGTGGTCACATATGATGGAAGCGTAGAGCAGCAATGCCCAGATCAACATACACATATGCCCAGGGAAAGTCAGTATGTATAGTACATATGTGTCAGGACTCTCAGAAGATTCACCAGGAACCTCTTTAAAGCACATCTGAGGCCTTAGGCAAGAGAAGGAAAGGAGCTCTTAAAGGCACCAAATTAGCACAAATCCAGAGATTTTTAAGACTTTCCTAACTTGGAAATGGTCACATGGTCAAATGGTCACATGGTCTTCCAGCTCCTGACCAATGCTTGTGTGTTAGAGATGAAGTACGAGGCAGAGACTCCTTGTTGCCTCCCAGTAGTCATTCTCCCCTTCTTCCTTAGTAACCAAACCCCAGATTATAGCTGGGCACGTGGCCTCCCAACTAAAAGATTTACATTTCTCTGCCTCACTTACTGCTTGGTGTGGCCATGTGACTAAGTTAAGACTAATGAAATCTAAGTGGAAATGTCATGTGGGAATGCCAACAGTTCTCTTTAAGAAGAAGCAGCTGCAATCCCCTCCGCCTACTCACGCCTTCCTCCTTCCTAGAAGGTGCATCTCTGGGCTGGAGTTCAAGCAGCCATCTTGTGCCACAAGGTGATGTGATAAGGAAGGTGGTCACAGACCTGCCCATGCGGTCTTGGACTGCCTACCTCCAGGATTCTTTTAAGTGAGATAATAAATGCTCATATCTTTAAGACCTATTAAGTTTTTCTGTCACTCACAGATGCATCAAGACCTCGTGGATTCAACTCGAGAGTATATATATGTATGTAAAATATCCCAAAGTGTTTACAGCCTAACACATGGTAGAAACCTAACACATGTTAGTTCCTCTTTATCTAGTACGGCATCATCACAGTCAACCCAAAATCTACACACACATGTCAACATCCCATTAACCAGGTAGACTGAGCTGTTAGATACCATAGAAGGACACAGCCAAAATACAAACAAGCTCTGTTCTTGTTCCTCATTTTCTATAGTCATCCTTGAAAGTCCTCAGGCCTTCAGTATTTCATAGGTATCTTCACATTGATTTGGCTTTCTTTAAGTTGCCTACTTATTCAAGGCAGAAGTTTATCTGTCCAGCTTGTTTTCTTATCTCGCTTCCTTGGGAACACCAACATCCAGTCCTTCAGCAGAACTTCTCCCCATCCCCAAGTGATACAGGTAGGGCCAACAGTGAGGCTAGGGGAATCTAGGTAAAGAGGGTACCCCATCTTCTAGTGATAGTGGTTCATTTGGGCATGGGCATGATGCCAGAATCCTCACACAGACATTCTATTAATGTTAGTAGGAAAGATAAATGTCCTTTTTGAAGGTTGTGGTTCTGCAAACCTGTAAACTTGGAGCTGCCAGCCACATGGAGGATACTGAGACTGAAGTCAAAATATTTCTAGGGGCTTCCCTAGTGGCAGAGTGGTTAAGAATCCGCCAGCCAATGCAGGAGACACAGGTTCGAGCCCTGGTCCGGGAAGATCCCACATGTCGTGGAGCAACTAAGCCCATGCACCACAACTACTGAGCCTGAGCTCTAGAGCCCACGTGCCACAACTTCTGAAGCCCGCATGCCTAGAGCCCATGCTCTGCAACAAGAGAAGCCACTGCAATGAGAAACCCGTGCACCACAACGAAGAGTAGCCCCCAGCTCACCGCAACTAGAGAAAGCCCGCGTGCAGCAACGAGGACCCAAAGCAGCCAAAAATAAATAAATAAATTTATTTTTTTAAAAATTTCTAGACTTCCTAGTAATGTAAGCCAATAAATTTCTTTTTCTTTGATTTGAGGTAGGTTTTTATTTCTTGTCACTGAGAGTTCAGTAGACTAACATTAGACAGGTCATTTTTCCAGGGTTCAATGACATATTAAGAATAAAATAGGTTGGGAAACTATAGAATCTACAACTTTTTAGTATCTGCATTGGTATCTTCTTAGTACTGCAAAATTCTGATTCATATTACTCATATAATAGTAGTCATATAATATTACTAATATCACATGGAAACTGGGAAATCTTTGGAGCTATGGCTTCATCTAATATAGGTATGAAACTATTGCTGTGATTTTCATCCTTCTAATTAAAGATGCTAATCATGCTTTTACATCATATCAACATTTAGAAAATAGTTTTGGTGTGCTACTTAAATGTTTCATTATTTTGGTGGCTTCCTTGGAAATCTAAATTTTATTGTCCTGATATAAAAACTCCCTCTACCAGAAACATACAGATAGCACAGCAACTTTCAGTAACAATTTCTCCCATTAAAGAAGCAATTCCATTTTTTAAAAGTAGCAGGCAGCACAAGTTTGTTATTTAAAAAATGGATACTTCCTACTTGTAACAATAATCCTGATTTTGTCTCAGTGAGAAGTGTTGGTGTTCTCATGATAAAACTAACCAAAATTAAATTACAAATAAAAGAAATATTGATTTTCAAAGATCCTAGTGCTTGAGAGTGAAGTTAGTAAATATACATTACACAAGTTAGTAAATATACATTTGAATTTTTACAGAGCTATGGATGAAGAATATTTTATATATGAATAAGAATAGTTCCTAATTCCTAACACAGTTGGCTACGCACCTAAATTAAGAGTGAAAATACAGACACTCCTAAGTGAAAACATACTATACTTCTTTATCATTTAGATTGAGGCAAAACAGGGTCTCATAAGAGATAAATATTCTTAAGGAGCAAATAAAGAACTCAGCCACTGGGGTTTTATTTTTATTTCAATTGTTTAAGCTTTTGTAACAAAGTTTTTAGTGTTCTGAAAGCCTTTTACAGCTATAATTATATGAACAACACAATTTAATTAGCATGCATTCAGTGTACAGCTCTATAATAGGAATTTTCATTAATTAAAATAGATGGAAATACAAAAGCATTAGCTGTAAACAATTTGAGGAATCAAGAATCTAATTTGTCTTTTGCACAACAAAGAAAAACACATTGCAGTTACGTGAATAAATTTGGCTTGCACAGCAATTGCATGTTTATCTAATAATTCCAGACTTCATTTTAGAAATATTCACTGGGTATCTACTATACGTCAACATTGTTATAGGTCTTGGGAATCATCAGTGAACAGAACAGAAAAAGATTCCTGTCCTTATGAAGTTGACATTCTAGCAGAGGAGACAGATAATGTACAACAGACACAGTACATAGGTAAATGTCAAATGGTGATAAGTGCTATGGGAAAAAAAAAGGAAAATGTAGACTAATGTAAGGTGGTCAGCGGTAGCTGGGGAGACAGGTGGGCTGCAGTTTTCACTAGCTAGGGTGGTCAGGGCATGCCTCATTAAGAAAGTGACATTTGAGCAAAGACTTTAAAGAGGTGACAGTGTGAGCTATGTGGGTATCTGAGGGAAGAGCATTCCAGGCAGAGAAAACAGCCAGGGCAAATGCCCTAGGGCTGAAGATTTGCGGACTGTTGAAACCTGAAGCCTAGAGAGCAAAGGGGAGAATATGAAAAGAAAATAAAAAGCTATAAGGTAAGGGCCCCTTTGTTTACAAGGGGGAAGCAGGAGGGCCTTTCTGATAGGGCTAGTTACAATATTTGTGAGGCCAAAGACAATGAAAATGCAGGGCCCTTGTTCAAAAAGGAAAAAGTGCTGTCAAAGATATTAAAATATAAAGCCTTCTCCCTTAAAAATAGTTTAGTAATTACAGTGATTACTTATAATTAGATGAATAATAGTATTACATGAGTAATGATAAACTTCCAAATTGTAAAAAAATAATATGTTGGTGTTATAATTTTATATAACACAAAATAATAATACTTTATTAATATATCTTGATTGATCATACAATTTTCCTGACTTGTTTTTCTATGTATGCATTTACTAGGTCATCAAAATTTGTATTTTGAGCAATTTCATTTTCAGTTGATATAACTGAAAGCTCTTAGCAAATGCAAGATCACAAATAATTTTTCTTTCAAAAGTTTTCCTTCTTGTGATGATAACTTTTAGGATGTACTCTCTAAGCAACTTTGAAATATACAATCCAGTATTATTAACTATAGTCACCATGGTAGGCAGAGGTGGTCAAAAGGTACAAACTTCCAGTTATAAAATAAGTAAGTCATGGGGAGGTAATATATAAATAATTTTTAAAAAATTTTTATTGGAGTATAGTTGATTTACAATGTTGTGTTAGTTTCAGGTGTACAGCAAAGTGAATCAGTTATACATATACATGTCTACTCCTTTTTAGATTCTTTTCCCATATAGACCATTATGTACAAATAATTTTTAATTTTGAGAAAGATCTTTCTGCTGACGTAACTGTTACTGGAGTTGTTAAGAGTATTTCACAAGCTGTGACAACACTGAGATAAATTTCCTATAAATTATTTCAAAATATAAAATTTAGTATATCTAAGCTGATGAATCTTATAAAACAATTTCTCTAAAAAGATTTAACTCTTCATACAAATCAGTTTCATGTTAGTTTGAATTTAATTTTTTTATAGATTTATTTTATTTATGTATTTGTTTGTTTGCTTTGGGCTGCGTTGGGTCTTCGTTGCTGTGCACAGACTTTCTCTAGTTGCGGCGAGTGGGGGCTACTCTTTGTTGTGTTGCGCGGGCTTCTCATTGCGGTGGCTTCTCTTGTTGTAGAGCATGGGGCTGCAGGTGTGCGGGCTTCAGTAGTTGTGGCACACGGGCTCAGTAGTTGTGGTGCACGGGCTTAGTTGCTCCATGGCATGTGGGATCCTCCCGGACCAGGGCTCGAACCCATATGCCCTGCATTGGCAGGCAGATTCTTAACCACTGCACCACTAGGGAAGCCCTGAATTTAATTTTAAATGCAAATACATACAATGCATTTTAATGTTTCCTCTGACATCTCCTGTAACTTGTGGAAGTTGAACAAGAAACCGAGTGGCTTTATAATTTGTACATAATTCAAAACACGTGTTTATACATTCTATCACCATATCTATATGATTACAAGGAAAACTTTAATTTAAAAATTGTCTTCTTCATTAATTGGTTCATCTCAAGCTTCATATGAAAATAGTGTCCTTTTCTGTTGAATGTGACGATCTTTAAATTTAATTTCTAAGCCTGCAGATATCTTCTTTACAATGTTGCAGCAGTTTTCAAAACTGAAAATTCTAACCTCTCTGAAGAATTCTATCAACTCTCTGATATGCTTTATTGCCATGTCCATATATCCACTTTTATTTTGTAAAAACTTACTGATAAAGTTTGCAGCCTGAGCACAAGCAGTTCCTGTCCCAGTGCTAAGGCTGGAGACTTAAATATCAGATGCTGCTAGGACCAGCTCTGGGTACACAAGGGACAGCCAGCCTTGCATGCCTGTCCTCGTGCTGCTCCCTTGGGAAGCCCCTATCATCTTGAGTGGTCACTTCTGCTGATGCTATGGTGGTCACTCTCATTTATCTAGGTCCAAGCCCCAGCATGCCTGCCTGCTCAGGGTCCTGCAGTGCCCTGGACTGTTCCCAGGTGTGCAGCTGGCCAAACGCTATTGCATGGGTGCTGCCTGCTGTGCCCGAGCTGAAAGGTCAAACAGGATGGAGACTAAAAGATGTCCACTGATTCAGCAACAGGAACATCACTGGTCAATTTAGTCAGGGCAACTTTTGTGAAATGGAAGGAGATATATAAACGCAACTGTGTGATACAGCAATTTCAGGATCAAAGGACTATGAAAGGAAGATCTATTCCAGTCTCAGCTCCACAGACTAATTACTGTGTGACCCTGCAGATGTCAATTAAATGTTCAGAGCCCTGGTTTTCTCATCTAAAATGGGAATAATACCTAGCTACCCGTAGGGTTATGGTAAAAATTAAGTGAGATAATACATGTGAAAGTGCTGTAAGATTGACAAAGCTCTATATAAAATGAAATGTATTCACTGTTATCAAATAACAATAAGTAAATTTGTTCATGTTATTTAGCAAGAAGTACACTAAAAATCTGACCAAAACCACATGGCCAAGAATAGGAAAGGCCGAATTCACTGAGAATGATGGAAATTCTGCTAAAAGAGCTCTGCTCCAAGGAAAGCAACTTTCAAATGAGGAAGATATTTAGATCTGCACTAGCTAAGAAGCACTAGCTAAATTTACTGCTATAGTTTCTCCAACAATTTAAACAACATGTTTTAACTATGGTTGTGCTTTTTGCCACAGTCGATTATAAATGCAAATAACTATAGTAAAAATCTTGCCAGTTGTAATCAATCACTACACATTTGTGTAGGAAGGATTTTCCAGACGGCTTTGCATTCTGTTTGCTTTCTTTGCATATCATTCTTTGGGAGGATATGAAGGTGAATAGTAATAACTAGAAGTATCTTTGGATCATCTGTAAATGTATCCTCAAATCCTGAAATAAAGATCTATGGTAAAATTGCAAACTTGTGCCTCAGGAGAAACCAAAGCTAAAGACAGTCAAGGGGAAAAAAATCCATAAAGAAAAACATTCATAACTCAGTAAAATCCTGAATTGGGATGAAAAATCTTTGTCTATGGAAATGTTGGTGAGGAGCCAAAAATGGATGATAGCTAATAGTTATTGAGCACATACTATGTACTGAGGCATATGTTTTCCACGTATAGTCCATTTGATCATGGCAAATGAAGGAGCAAATGAAGTAGCTATTACGGTATCACTTTCCCCATTTACAGATTAAAAACTGAGACACAGAGAGATTAAGTAACTTTCCCAAGCCACACAGCTATTAAGTATTAAAATTGGGAGCTGAACCAAGCTTGTATGGCTCCAAAGCCCACAGTCTTAATCAATGTGTTATACAGTCTCCCACAATTACTTCTTCAAAGAGAATTATAAAGTTCCTAAAGTTACTTAATTACGTAACAGTCTAAATAGTTTCTGATGTCTCTGCTACTTTTTAATCTTCCTAAAAATGTTAACAACAGAGTATTAAACCAAGATGGGTCCCCTTCTGAACATGGGGCCCTGTGTTACTACATACTACACCCATGAAGCCTGCCCTAGCATTAGCATAAAGTGCTTTGATTTATCTTATAAATAAGTAGGATGTAAATTATAAACAAACAAATACCAATTTTGGAATTGGAAAGTTGTGTAGAGTACACCTCAGATCTCTGGGGAAGATATCATTAAAGACAAATACCAGGGCTTCCCTGGTGGTGCAGTGGTTGAGAGTCCGCCTGCCGATGCAGAGGACACGGGTTCGTGCCCCGGTCCGGGAAGATCCCACATGCAGCGGAGCGGCTGGGCCCGTGAGCCATGGCCGCTGAGCCTGCGCATCCGGGGCCTGTGCTCCGCAACGGGAGAGGCCACAACAGTGAGAGCCCTGCGTACAGCAAAAAAAAAAAAAAAACGACAAATACTAGGAGTACCCCCTCTGTTCCTACCCCCCGACCCTTCTCAACCTGTATTAAGCTTTGTACCAAGATCAGAGAATCGCAAACTTTAGTTCTAGTTTACTGCATGAGAATCACTTAGATGGCGATTTAACAATCTGTTGTTAAAACACAGATTGCTCTGATTTAGCAGGTCTGCGGGAGGCCCAAGCATTTGCATTTCTAATAAGTTCCTAGGTGACATTGATGCTGTTGTTCCAGGGATCACACTTTGAGAACCACCAGACCAGACAATAAGGCAGCTATCTGTAGTTTCATTTTCAATTCACTGAAAAGGCCTCTGTCCAAATAATGTCTCAGGAAGGAACCAAAAGTGAAACTCCTTTTACAAGAAATAAAGTCTATCACTGTGCATTCAGCAAGAAAGGGAAGGCTACAGCTCCCAATAGATAACCCTCTACGTGCTAGTTCTATCACTCAACAAATATTCATAGAGTAGGCAGTATGTATTTGACACTGTTTTAGGAGCGGGGTATACAACAGTGAGCAAAGATAGACCCCGGGCCTTCAGGAAGTTTATACTTGAGTGGGCGGAGGCAGGCAATAAACAAATTTAACAAGTAAATACTGCGTATAGTATGTTAGTTGGTGATACATGCTATAAAGAAAAATAGAGCACATTTAAGGACAGAGAAGACATCTGAGCAGAGACCTGGAGGACAGGAAGGGACAAGCCAGGAGCAAACCTGGGAGAAGAGGGTTCTAAGCAGAGGGAATAATAGCAAGTGCAAAGGTCTTGAGCTGGAAACACACTTCATGTGTTTGACGAATAGCAATATAATGTTTTAAATTATTATGAATGAGGGAACTTTTCTACTGTCCTCAAGGATTAATGGGAAAAATGATGCTGAGTGTGTGAATGTCAGAATATTGGGAAGACACAAGGAGAGCTCTTGCCACACTCAATATGCAGATAACTTCTCCATTCTGGTATCACAATGTTTTAAGAACACAATTTCACATAATGTAGAGGTTAAATACAAATGCGCATCCTCACACCTCGGGTGGGACAATGCTGAGGCCTGTTCCTCGCAGTCCCCCAGAGAACACCAGTGGGATTGAGTCCCAGTTGCCTACAGTGGTAACCTGCTCTTTAATGTACCTGCAGTGGCTTCCTTTCCTTCCCCACCTCACTTCCCCACGACCTGAATGGTGATTCCTGGGCTCACCTTGCAAGTAAACTACTTCCACTCAAATCCTGGCCTCAGGATCTGCTTGAAGGAGTAGGTTGGCGGCCTTAGACAAGTACCTTCTAGCTAAGGAGCCACACTGCTGTGTGAGGGCATCTCTGATCCACTTGTCAGTCTTTTTTTTTTACTGTCTTTAATTCAAGCAATGCCTTTTATTTTACCACTGGCCCAGCAATTTTCATCACATGTATCTGCTCTGTCAGAGAACTCACAGTCCCAATCAAATGGCTTCATAAAACTCTCAGGCCATTTTTTCAGAGGTATTTTATCAAATGAATTACAAATAGCTTTAACATGTAGTTATCATTGCAAAAATGATGGTATCACGCAATTTCTTGACTGGTCATTCTTAAGAGACATTCATATTGAGACTCATTTGTTTATGTACAATAATAAAATCCATATTTTAAAAGTGCATCCTTAGTACAATCTCTGCTTGTTTGATGGACTGCCGCTGCTCTCTCCAAGTTCACTAGCTGTGGGTGGAGTGGCATTATTATCCCCTTCCTCATTAAGATCTTGGAGTACCTCAAGGTCATGCTCTTATATAATTCCAGGGTTTTAAGCTGATATGTGTTCCTGTTTTTAAACACAAAGCCATGTTTTCAGTTGAAAGTATAATTTTAAAAGTGTTAAAACATTAAGAATATTAGTAAAATCACAAAAGCCATAAATGTGATTTATAAGGAAATTCAGTGTAGCAGGAAGTGGAGCCAAGTACAGGTACATGTTTATAAACAACACATCTGGTAAGTGAACTTGTGGCCTGAAGTTGAACAGATCTGTGGGAGCCAAGGGGTTTTTGTACAATTTGGTGGTTGACCAGTGTTTTCTGCTTGAAAGCCAACTTTGAGAAAAATAAATGTTTACTGGCAGGCATGTTTGGGTGAATGTCTAATGAAATTAGCTTTATTGAGACCCATGGGGGAGAAGTTCTCGTCTAATCATTCAGATTACTGAATTTACTGAATAGAAGGGCATCATAAAACAAAGGACACTAAAATTTTCATACCTGGTGATACTAACGTTTTATTTTGAAATAATTATAAATTTACAGGCAGTTGCAAAAAGATTACAGTGTGGTTCGGTGTACCTTCACCCAGTTTTCCCCAACGGTTATATTTTGCATAACTATAGTATATTATCAAGACCAGGAAATTGACATTGGTACAATACATGTGTAGAGTTCTATGCCATTTTATCACATGTGTAGATTCAAGTAACCATCACTGCAATCAAGATACAGAACTATTCCATCACCACAGAGATCTACTGATGTTGACACTGTACCAGTTTGAATGAAGTATAGAAACCTTACTTCCCTTTAAATCCCTTTACCCTCCCCGTTTGTAACTGTCATCAATGCTTTGTTTTTTGCTTCATCAAACACAATTTTTCAAACTCAAGAGAAGAAAAGTTTATTTTATTAGTGTATATTTTTGTTCTTTCTCTTGTTCCTTCTTTTGTTCTAATGTTCATTATTCATTCTTTTTTCATTTTCCTTCTTTTTAAGAACTTCTTTTATCCCTTCTTTTAGGATAGATATGCTGGCAACTAATTCTCTTAGTTTTCCTTTGTCTGAAAATGTCTTTATTTCCCCTTTATTCCTGAAGGATAATTACACTGGGGATAGGATTCTGGGCTGACAGCTCTTTTCCTTCAGCACTTGAGAATATTCTGCTACTTCCTGCTAGACTCCACCCTTTCTGATGAAAAATACACTATAATTCAAATTATTTTTTCCCTGTAGGTAAGGTATCATTTCTTTCTCATTGTGTTAAGATATTTTTTCTTTGTCTTTAATTTTCTGAAGTTTAACTAATATTTGTTTCAAAGTGGATTTCTTTGAGTTTATCCTGTTTGGAACTTTCTCAGCTTCATAAAGTTCTAGGTTTATGCCTTTTGCCAAATTTGGGGAATTTTCAGTCATTATTTCCTTAAACATTTTTCAACTATACTCTTTTTCTCCTGTCTTTTGGGACTTTGACAACATGAATGTTAGATCTTTTGCTGTAGTTCTCACAGGTCCCTGAGGGTCTGTTCATTTTTTTTTTTTTTTTTTTCAGTCTATTTTCTTTCTGTTATCCATACTGGGTAATTTCTATTGTTATATTTTAAAATTTATTAATTCTTTCATCTGACCTCTCCATTCTGCAGTTCTTAATTTCAGTTATTGTACTTTCAGTCTGAAATTCCAATTTGATTCTTCTTTATATCTTCTATTATTTTTGCCAAGACTTTATATCTTTCCATTTGTTTCAAACATGTTCATAATTGCTCACTGAAGCATTTTTATGACGGTTGCTTTAAAATCCTTGTCAGATCATTCTAAGATCTGTGTTGTCTATGTTTTAGCATCCGTTGATGGTTTCTCCTTATGGAAGTTGGTATTTTCCTATTTCTCGATATTTCTTATTTAATGCATAATTTTTCATTGTATCCTGGATAGTTTAGGCATTAGTTACTGAGATTCTAGGTCATACTTAAAACTTCTATTTTAGCAGGTCTCTTCTGACATCATGCTACTGCCAGGTGGGGGTAAGGGTCCCGGTTCACCACTCTGCCTCTCTTGACACCTGTGGAGGGGCCTCATTCCTGTGGACAGAGGTGAGATTTCAGGCTCCCTTCTAGGCCTCAACCGACACCTCCCTGGACAAGAAAGGGAGGGGCACCTTGTGATGCTCAGTGACCTCACAGCAGGGTGGGGAGGCCTTGATACTGCTGGATGGTGGTGAACTCCAGGATCCCCAAGAGACTTCCACTGACAACCTGAGGGAGGGGAGAAGGGAAGCTCTTACCTCCAAGTGGGGAGGAAAGCCCTCCCACTCCTCAGATACCATCCTGGCAGCAGCAGAATGGGGTGCCTTGTTACAGCCCAGCCTTTGCTGTCTGGGTGAGGGTGGGGCCATGAGTTTTTCCATGGTATTTGGATGGAGCAGGGCAACCAGTATCTCAAAGTTTCTGTCTCACTGGGTTGCCCCCTTTCCTGGTGCCTTGGCTGTAGAGAGCAGAATTTTTTTGGCACTTTTGTCTAAGTCTACTGGTGTTTCTGGGTTGCCAGTTTCTCCAGCATCCAGTCTGGGATACATGAAGCAACAAAACAAAACAAAACAAAAAAACACAGGGAACTCACGGCTGTGTCATTCCTTTAGGTCCTGAAGTCTCCTGGCCAGTCTACCTTCTTATCTCCACCTTTCAGGGTCTTCTTATATTCTTTTATATATAACGCCCAGAGCTTTTAGCTGTACTTAGTGAGAGGATTAGAGAGAAGTATGTCGACTTCATCTTTGCCTGGAGACAGAAGTGACTGGCCATAGTTTTAAAGTGGCAAAAAGAATAAAGATTTCTAACTTTTCAACCCTTAGACTGAACAGGGCATTGACGTTCACAAAGTACATTTATACTCATTGTTTCTTTTCATCCTCAAAACAACCCGGTAAATGTAATATTGTTAGCATCAACCTTTCTCAGATGGTAGAACTGGTTCCGAAGTGAGAGGCCTGACCCAGAGTCACACAGTGAGTTAGTCACAGGGCTGAGGCCAGAATTAGATTATTCTACTTGTTGCCAAATTTTTTGAGCCAGATGAGGTAGAAGCATGAGTACACAGAGGTGAATAACTGGCTAATAAGATTTATTTTAAATACTCTTCTGTGGCCCTCCTTCTCTCCCTTTCTGGTCCTCTTGTCTTGAAGGTGCAGGATCTATTCTCTGCCTGTGCAGCAGGACTGGGCAAGCTATGTGACCCACAGCATCATCAGCAAAGCCTGTTTCCCAGGGCACAGGTGAGAGCCCTGCTGGGCTTGGCCCTGGCCCCACTGGAGTGCGGGACTGCCCCTCCTATGAGGAAATCCCTCTACCAAGCCCTGGCCTCCCGCCCAGCCAGAGCACAGGAGGACAGGTATTCTCCGACATTCTTCTTCAGGTCTGAGGTGGTAGCCCTGGGAGCTTTCTTTTCCCCTTCACCCTCTTCTTCTCATAAATTGAAAGGCTGCCCTTGATATTGTTCATCATTCGTGAAATCAAAGGTTAAAAAGCAATCGTTCACAATAGCTTTTCAGAAACCATCCTGGCTGGCCTTGTTGCAGAGCAGAGGCTTTAGCTGCCCAGTGGCGCCAGCTATGGGGACCTGTATCTTGGGCACAACCAGTCCTCCTGGCAGTGTGCACCCTATTCATTTTGGTCAAACCATGTTCTTCTCTAACACCAAATTTCCAAATTTTTCCAAAAGTACTCACTGTACCTAAAATGAATTTCCTACACCCCAAGCTTTTAGGTAAAGCATAAGATTGGCTGGAAAACTGGGGTTCTGCAGATTTACAAGTGCATGTGATAAAACCCCCCAAAAGTCTAGATTTCAAAGTTTTCTGCCTAAATCTTTAAGTAAAATTCATACTCCAGAATGATGTGCTGCGTTCAGCTTGTGGCTTCAGGTATCCCCTGATAGAGCACCACATACTCCCAAGATCAATGCACTCCAGCTTGAAAAGCATAACACCAGGTAAAATATCAAGTAAGCTACAACCTCTTTTATATGGTGCAGTACCATACACTAAACACATCTGTGGACCTACTAAATTTTATCTTTCCAAAAAATTATTCCAAAACCAGTGAGCAAAATTAATATGCTAGAAGGCAGTTTTTACCTTCAAAGTTCAGAAGAGGCGGAATGTACTTCCTAGTGGAGATGTGCTAAATAACAAATAACCACAAAGATTCTTTTACTTAATTTCCCATGATACAAATTTAGAGCTTTATAAATTCTCACCACCAGTCCTGCAATTCTGCAGTCATGGAGTCATATCACTGATTTAAGTAGGAAAAGATGCATCTAAATTAGTAAGATTCCTGAACTACAGAATTTTGGAAAGAAATATGATTAATTTTATTTAGCTTTAATTGTACACAGTAACCAGAATTAAGCTACAGTAGGTTAACCCAGTAGAGCAGCCTTAAAGGGACAGTGTAAGATGAACTGGATTTACACTGAGCATGTGTTCCTGGAGACTAATCTTCACCAGAACAGCAGGCACTTCCGTTTAACATTGAAAGTGGCACAGCTTCCGTTCACTAGGCCTGCCAAATTATATAACTCTTAAAAAAATATTTTTCAATTTATGGGATAAATATTACTTCAAATATTGTGTATAAATGACTTTATTGATACCTTGTATTTTACCATTCAAAGTCCCACAATTCAAGCTTTCCTAAAGTGTGAACATACTATATATGACATATTTAAAGGCAATGAAAACAGAGATTCCCCCAGGCTCTTAGTTTAGTGTTAATTTCCTTGATAACCCTCTCCTCTGCAGATGAATCAGAGAGAGACGTGAGTCTGCCTCCATCTGTCCATCCACTATTTTTTTTTTTTTTTGCGGTACGCGGGTCTCTCACTGTTGTGGCCTCTCCGGTTGTGGAGCACAGGCTCCGGACACGCAGGCTCAGCGGCCACGGCTCACGGGCCCAGCCGCTCCGCGGCATGTGGGATGCTCCCAGACCGGGGCACGAACCCACATCCCCTGCATTGGCAGGTGGACTCTCAACCACTGCGCCACCAGGGAAGCCCTGTCC
>NW_006785876.1:1767043-1774252 GCF_000442215.2 Lipotes vexillifer
GAGGAAAGAGTGTTCTCACACCCAGCAGACAAGCTCAGGGCACACCATTCCTTCACCACAGACACTAGGGGAGCCACAGTGAACAGAAACAGCATTCCCAAACAGACAACGGCACTCTCAAATGACAGGGGTGAGCCCACCACTGAGAATCACCAAACATCTGAGGAAAGTCTGTACCGGGAAAGCAACACACCAAACTCAACAGTAGAAGAACATTCACATAAAGAGAAAGTACACAGAAAGAAAAGCCAGTGTTTCCAAGAAAGATAATTTTCTTCAGAAGGAAAAAGGAGGAGATCACATGAATAACAAGAATAGACTTTTTTCATTTCCTACAAATGAAAAATAAAATTGTAAAAACTAAAACTTTCAGAGATAGGTGATAGAGAATATACATGGCTGAAAAGCAAACCACCATCCTGGAAGGATATAACTGGTAGTTCTGGATCCAGAAGTTCCAGAAAGAAAGAATAAATAAGTTAGAGGGAAGAAAATTAATTTTTGAATCATCAAAGAAATTAGCAATGTGATGACCCCTGAGCTTGAATATAGGGGTTTTCAGATTGAAGGGGCTGAATGAGAGACAAGAATACATGAATATATGAAAAAATAGCATACCTAGACAATCAACAGACTCATTGATATAAAATTTCATAAAAAGAAAAAAATCCTAAAAACATCCAGGAAAAAAGGGTATTTCCTAAGAAGAAATAAGAGCCAGATTGACACTGACATCTATTCAGCAACACTGCATACAAAGAGACAATGAAGCAATATCTTCATAGCTATGAGAGAAAGGAATTTTTAACCTAGAATTCTATACCCAGTCAAACTGTCATTTGACTGTGATGGGGAATGAAAAGCTTCAGAAAGCTCCCCAGTCTTGAACTCTCTCTAAAAACTTATTAGAAGATGATTACCAGCAAAACTAAAAGGGAATCCAAGGAACAGACATAAGTATAAGAAGCAGTGAAAAGCAAAGAAAAATAACTTAGAGATAAGTTTAAGCAAATGCTGATAATGAAAATGATTTTCGACAATCCTAAATAAAATTACCAGTAGATCTCAATACCTAAAGTGCTGGGAAAGTAGGAAAGGCAAAGTAAAAGTGTGCTAAGGTCCCTGCCTGGGGAGAAGAGAGACAGACAGGCAGGCAGATGGAGGAAGTTCAGATGTTGAGAAAAAATACAAATAAGTTTTAATATCTGAATTTAAACCACACAGAGGTCTGTACACCTTGAGAGAGAAAATGGAAAGTGGCAAAAACAACAAAGAGCACAGTCAAACCAACAAACAGCATGAAAGGAAAAAAAATAGAGAGTATGATAAACAGAAAAAAAAAAAACCTGAGAGGATAGCTCCAAACACTATTACAGTAATCATAATAAATATTAACAGGTTAAAGTTACCAATTAAATATCAGGGACTCTGAGTTTAGCTACAAAGGCAAAAGCCAAATATATTTTATTTACCAGACCTATATTTAAAGACAAAATGAGACAGGGAAGTTGAGTTAAGAGATCGAGAAAGATAAAGCAGATAAAGGCTAACATGAAAAAAATAGCAAAATAGTTTCAGGGAAAATGGGATACAAGAATAAAAGTATTAAAAAGGACAATGAGGAATGCTTCCTACTGATGAAAGATATGATTCACTAGGACCAACTTGAGCAGCCTGGATAAAAATGCTCTTGCCTGTCATTTTTGAAATCCTGTCATCATCGGGCTGGGCAAGTCAAGTGAACAAGTCAGTGAACAAGTCAAGTGAACAAGTCAGTGAACAAAACAAATAAATCTCCAGCCTTCAATGGAGCTTTTGTTCTAGTAGAAGACGGACAAACAAAGCAACTAGTAAGTAAACTACATAGTACGTCAGATGGTGATAAGTGCTAAAACAAATAAAATAAAATAGGGAAGCATGACAGGGAATGCAGTTTCAATCGGGTACTAATAAAGGAAGGCCTTCCTGAGAAGGGGATACATGAACAAAGACTTCAAAAGAGCTGAGGAAGCAACTAAGCAGATTTCTGAAGGAAGAGAATTCCTGTCAGAGGGCACAGCAAGGGCTCAAGGGGGAAGTGGGTTCAAGATGGGAGAGGCAGTCAGTAATGGGGGGAAAAAACAGACATCCATGAAACACAAACTAAGGTCCCCTCCCCGAATGATTTTAGAAAGGCTCAGAATAAAACACATGGGATGGGCTACCTGAAAAATGACATAACCCAAAACATTACTAAAAAGAAGAGAATTTTAGAAATGTGTGACATCCAGTCAAGGAGACCTGAATTTAGTCTAAAGAGATGCTGTCGGATTGTGACTACAGCTAAAATAGCTTAAGCCTACTCAATTATATTCTACCCCCTGTGACGGAAGACAGTATAAAAAGAGAAGGGCTTAACAAGTTTAGGGACCTAATGGACAGCACGGTGACTGTAGCTAATAGTATTTATAAATGTTAAAAGCTGCTAAGAGAGCAAATCTTAAATGTTCTCACCACAAAAAAGAAATGGGAACAACGTGACGAGATGAAGGTGGTAGCTAACACTATGGTGAGAATCATTTTGCAACTTATAAATGTGTCAAATCAACACATATACCTTAAACTTACACAATGTCATGTGTCAATTATATCTCAATAAAGCTGGGAAAAAAGAGAGAAGGGCGTGCTTTGAGTAGGATTCATGAGATAGGAGTCTGGGAGACAATGTGTGTCGATATATATATCAGCAATATCGTGGTTGAGGGTGTACTGATCCGTGGACTTGAAAAATGGGTTTACTTAGCAGACATATTTTTCATTTGAATAGTAAAGATAGATATATCTGAGGTTAATTAGGTCATAAAATCACCCAAATGATTTCAGGATCAGAAAGCAATCTTATTACTAGTAGTTTCCCATACAGACTCCCTACAGAAAGAGAGTGTGCTTATCTAAGGGCTTGAGAGTCTAGTCCCAAGGAGACTTTGCCAACATATATTAATAAAATGGCACTCCAGTTTATTCGGAATCATTCTCATGTGAGTTTGGTTCCAGTAGTCAGCAGCCTGGAACTACCTGGGTATACAGAAACAAAAGGGACCTAAGCTAAGAGTCAAGCTTTGAAATAGGGTTATTACACAGAGGTAGACTTGGGTCAACCAGAATTAGGCCTCCCAGGTGTCACAGTCCTTCATCTGTCTAACCATATGTTTGAAACATTGTACTCAGAAAACAGAACTGGACTTAACAGTTAGACAACCATCTAGGACTCTGCTACCACTAGCCACTAACCCTGAGCAGTGCTACTTAATCTCTCTAATCCTCAGAGATTCACATATCTTTCAAAATGGGAGTAATAATAGCTATTCTGTCTATCTCACTGGTTTGTTTTGAAGCTCAGAATCTAAATCTAAAACAAACAAGGTGTAACAATAGAAGGTATTAGTACTGCCATCATCACATGCCCTACAGCCTGAGTACATAATTGATATACTGAAGCACATTACCACAGTTACCTGAGAATTGAAGGCAAGATGAAAAACCACTAACCCACTGAACAAAATATAGGAAATCCTACCTCTCAGCAACTGGTTTGGCAATGTTTTCAAAAATGGTCTCTTGCTTTGCATTCTGATCAAAAATCCTTTGAAATCTGCAAATGTGAAAACAGTAATTATTTAAAAGCTTGAGCCTTCAAACACTATTGGCTTAATAGATACTTTTTTTCTCCTGAAAGCTTTGTAAATTACCTCATATTTACATCACTGGGCTTAACTAACCTAACACAATGTTTGCCCTGTAGCCCCAAACACACTGTACTCTTGTACCCCTGTATACAAATGGTGGGTAAACAGTATTGCTTTGACAAGATCTGCACAATAAATCCCTCTGAAAAACCACAGCAGCTTTGAACCAAATAATAAACTGTGTGTTTTTTAGCTCTCAAGAGGGACAGTGTCTGCAATTGGCATCAAATTCAAATCTAGATAAGTGCATGAAATGGAAACCCAAGAACAGGATGTAAACAGCCAAAGAACTTCTGATGTCTGACCTGTAAGAAAAGAATGCAGTTGTGAAATGTATGATTTTTGAACTTAGTTTTAAATTGAAGTTTATTTTCCATTAATTAGGTACTGCACCTAGTATCAGCTACTTAATTCTTAGGACAGTTTGTTTCATTTTGTTGATCATGAGTCAAAAGTCAAACAGTAAATTAAGATAGACCTGTCCTATAAAGGAAATCTTGATCTGACTGGCAAGGCTCGAGCCATGGGGAGGGGGGATGGTGTCCATTGCACCCTTCTTGCAATGGCACCCTGATTTAGCTTAGTACAGGATCACAAGCACAGCTGAAAACCTGGGGGGAGACTCACAACCTATCCTTATACAATGTGTTAACTCACAACCAGCAAATATAACCCCCATTCAAACATCATGAAGAAACAATGAGTTTCCCACAAAGGGTAAAGGAGATTTGATTGCATCATTCCTCCACCTCTTCTGCATATTTAAAAGTTTTCAGAATAAAAATTGGGAGAGGGGGTACATTAAAGCAAAACCTTTGAAAAACCCAAATCCTAAGCAGCTTTCAAAGTGCTTAGGAACCTTTGGTGTGTATATCTGCCCACACAAGCGAGTTGGGCACATGTTCAAGTAAAGCAGAGACTACATGAAATGTAGGTTTGTTTTCACTACTCAGGAGTTCAGAAGGATGTCTGGAGCTGGGTTGGATATAAAATGGAATGAAATTCATTGTCTTTAATCAACATTAATTTCAAAAGATTCCTATAGCATATCAACCACCCTTTTGAAGAAGCAAATAATGAAACTCTATACAAAGAGAGATTGTAAGGCACTCTGGGTACTCATTTAGCAGGCCAGATTATATTTCAGCAATATTTACTGTGCCCAGAACACTCCTCAAGACCCTATAGGTGTATGAGGGCTTCAGATAGGAATGTTGAGATAACACAGCTGCTCATGTGCTCTTCAGAGCACTACCCACTGTGATGTCTGAGCACAGACTCAGCGGTGCTTTAAGGTGATGATGCTAAGGCTGTTTTGCTTCTTTTACCAGGTTGGTGATGACTGAGCGAATGAATTAGCCATTCCCAACTCCACTTCCTTAAGAGGAATGACATCTACCACCATGTAAACCAAAGAGATGGCAGGAGTTTCAATAAATCACACACTGTGCATTAAACATAAAATATCATCACCCCCAAACATTTTACTTTATACAATGCAGTTGTATAGTAATCTGGAAAGTCATTATGACCAGCTATCTTCTGAAAACCACTGAAGAGAAAATAGAATCAAAGAGTTTAATAAGTTCAATCTAATCCTTTACAGAGGGAGAAATTGAGGCCCAGAGAGATAAAGCAACTTACTTATGGCCGTGGAGCTAATCTATAATGTGCCTTGAGACATAATGTAGGTTTCCTGATTCCTAGCAGGTCCTTTCATTTATTAGGAGGTTGTGTAGGCTTTTTCTAAAGACCATTTCAAATGTGGTCATTGCTTATCTCTTCTCACCCCAAACCTGTTCCTCCCGGTCTTCCTCATCCTGGTAAATGACACCTCCATCCTTTTAAGAGTTCAGTCCAAAACCCTTAGAGTATATCCTTGACTCCTCTATTTCCATTACACTCTGTATATGACCCATCAGCAAACTCTGTCAGCTCTGACCTTCAAAATACATCCAGAATCCAACTATTTCTCAACATTTCCACTTGCTACTACTCTGGCCCAAGCTGCCACAATTTCTTGCCTGGTCTCCCTTGCCCCCCTCACAGTCTATTTCCACATGCTAGCAAGAATGATCCTGCTCAAACATAAGTGAGATTATTCCATTCTTCTGCTCACAACCCCCCATTACCTTCTCTCAGCACTTTGGGGAAAGTTCCATATGATCTGCCCACTCTGCTGCCCCTTTAACCTTCTTCTGCCCCCCCAGCCCCCTTGCTCACTCTCCTCCAGCCACACCGATCTCTCCCTCTTCTTCCAATGGGCCAGGCACTCTCCCATCCCAGGAACTTCACTCTTGCTACATCTTCCGCCTGGAATTCCCATCCCCCAGGTATCTGAATGTCTCGTTTCCTTACCACCTTCAAGTTTTTGTTAAAATGTACGCCCTTCCTGAAGACCCCGTGAAATAGTGCAGCCACCCCTCCACCTTGCTGCCCCTCATCCCAGCACTCCCTGTTCCCTTTCCTTGCCTTATTTTTCTCCACAGCACTCAACACTTTCTAATACATACACCTTGCCCGTACATCTCCTCCCACCAAAATGTAAGCACCTAAGAGCAGAAGCTTGGTGGCATTCCCTGCTGTATTCCTAGCCA
This sequence comes from Lipotes vexillifer, assembly GCF_000442215.2. Lineage (NCBI taxonomy): Eukaryota > Metazoa > Chordata > Mammalia > Artiodactyla > Lipotidae > Lipotes > Lipotes vexillifer. The sequence continues at coordinate 1,773,366 of NW_006785876.1, forward strand.
TTAAAACAGCATGCAGTGGATGGTTAATAAAGATTTATTGATTGCATGAATTTTCTCGGGAGAAAACAGCCTTTAAAATGCTTAAATATTTATCTCTGAACATATGTATTTTACTAATTTCTTCATTTAAAATACTAAAACCAATGTTTTTAATTCAGAGATTTAGAAAGAATGATTAAGAGATTTAAAAATAAGCAGATAGCACTTCTTCAATAAGCATGTGTTTAAATTGCACTCTGTTTGTATCTACATAACATACAGAGTACTTTGGACAGGGCCGATGGGTAGAAACATGGCCAATTGTTTCTTAGCATTCAAACAGAATCATGCTGAATAAAATGTTTTAGCAAACTGTGGCTTTGTGGAGACAGGCCTAGGGTATCTGTCATTAAGTCATAGCTACTAAGGTATGTAGCATGCTTACACCAGTGGGAGAATGCCCCTTCAGAAAAGTAAGTCATATATTAGAAGGCTACTCCTTAAGGGATAGAATGAAAGGCAAAGAGGAGCCAAAAAGACAAGGTTAGGACCATCTCACTATGCAACCTTGTGCTAGCCATCCTGCTTGTACTTACTGTAAAAGGAGACACAAGAAGAAGAAGGGGTGGAGGCGCTGGGAGAGATAATATACGTGATAGACAAAGGGGGCAGTTGTGAAGACCAAAGAGAATCTTTATAAGACAAAGTAATAATAATAATAATTACAATAATAATGAGGGGGGAGGAGAAATAAGAAGTAGAGAGAGAGAGAAAGAGAGAGAGAAACACACAAAAATATCTGAGATGGTTTTATCCAAAGGGCAAGGGCAGGAATAGTCTCAAAATCAGGCCTACGAAAAACAGCATAGAGAGGAATACAAGAGAGCAATTAGGATTCCTTCAGCAGG
>NW_006785876.1:1774287-1792811 GCF_000442215.2 Lipotes vexillifer
TCAGCAGGACCCAGGAATCTCCTACCTAAATTTAGGCCAGAGACTAAATATAGGTTTAACTCGGGCTCAAACTTCTCCAAAAATCAAAAGTGGAGAGTAAAGGAAATGATGTCATCTGAAACTGTAAAATAAAGGCAGTATGAAACAGCCATAATCCCCAAATTTAAGGCCTGGCTACTAGAATAGTATTCAGACCAAGGGCACTGATGACAATCCAGGGGTAGCTATTTGCTACTTTCCACCTGAACCATACAGTTCTGAACTGTGCTAGAGAAATAAAACGTAACACATAAATATGCGTATATGTGTAATTTAAAATTTTCTAGTAGCTTCATTTCTTAAGTGAAATGAAACAGGTAAAATTAATTTTAAGAATATATTTTAACACAATATATCCAACATTTTATCATTTTAACATGTAATCAATATGGAAAAAAAATCTTGAGCTATTTTATATTCTTTTTATTTCATACTAAGCCTTCAAAAATCCTTGATATATCTCATACTTACAGTGCATCTCAATTCAGACCAGCTGTATTTCAAGTGCTTAAGAGCTACATGTGGCTAGTGGCTGGTACACTGGACGGTACAGATACAGAGCGTACACATGTACACTTGAGGTCAGTATACCATTTATGTTATTAAGAAGGCTCACCTATACAGCACACATCTTTAATAAAGTTTAGTCATGCACTGAACTTCTTATAAGAGCTAAACTATAGTGGGCCAAAAAGGAAAAAGATAACACTCGATAAACAGATATAGTAAAGAAAGGCTGAGATCTTGTTGGATACAGAAATATACCCCCTTTTTAACTTTGGGCACAGCAATGAAAAGACAACTTGAATTCTATCTACTAGATAAAATAGAGAACTGTGGGCTTCCCTGGTGGCACAGTGGTTAAGAATCTGCCTGCCAATGCAGGGGACACGGGTTCGGGCCCTGGTCCAGGAAGATCCCACATGCTGTCGAGCAACTAAGCCCGCATGCCACAACTACTGAGTCTGCACTCTAGAGCCTGCAAGCCACGACTACTGAGCCCGCGTGTCACAACTACTGAAGCCCGTGTGCCTGGAGCCCGTGCTCCACAACAAGAGATGCCACTGCAATGAGAAGCCCGCGCACCACAACGAAGAGTAGCCCCGGCTCACTGCAACCAGAGAAAAGCCTACGTACAGCAACAAAGACCCAACGCAGCCAAAAATAAAATAAATTAAATTAATTTTTTTAAAAATAGAGAACTGTACTACATTCTCCCCAAGAAATGGTGCCAATGATTTCATAGTGGCTATTAACGCACTACAAGAATTAGTTCAATAGTAAAACAGAAATGAAGATGAAAAAAGAAAGGCTTACTTAAATCTGTAGCTTTCTCTCTTATTATTCACAAATCCATCTGCCAAATCATGAGGTAAGATGATCTCCAAGCTAGGTGTTAATTTTTCATCTTCATCTATGGAATAAATCTGAAAATGTGAAGACAAGTGAATATAAAATGGTAAAATTATGGCTTGAACAATGACCATGTTATTATGACATGCATTGTAATGGTGTTTAAAAAACTGCACTTTTCAGATAAAAAGTCATAACATAGCACAATTTGGATAATTTTCCTCTTTAAACTCTGTGCACACTCAAACAAATATATGGAACTGAACAAGAGGTAAAACCTAAATCAGTGCCCGATCAAAGCTCAAATCCTCTTTGAATGATGTAATATTCAAATTTGAGTATTAAGTGTCTGTCTCCATTGTTGAGAAGCTAATAGCCCTGACAACAACATATTATCTAAGTATTGCTTTGGAATTATGTACCAGAAGTTAATATTTTACTACAACCAATAAGCATTTCTGAGCATTTCCAAAATGCTAGACACAGAGACAAAAGGACTGGGTCTGAGCCTTCTCAGAGAGCTCACAAGAATGCCCTAATTCAAGTTATGTTCAAAGAAATAAACGTTTCCACGAGACATATTCAAGTATCTGATAAAAGACATGTGGTTTCAAAGGAGACATGTAATTCATGTCTTTGATGTCATTTTCAAGATTCTCCTCCCAGCTCAGCCACTAATTAGAAAATGACCTGGGAGAAATCACTTAACCTCCTTAAGCTGATATGGAAAAGAAGGGTCTTAACCAACCGCCTTTACAATTGTAATATTCCCTGATTCTTTTCTTGGTTACCTACTCCTTTATTTATTGGCCAGGAAAAGCAAGAGTCAAGCCTATAAAGAGATCATGGGGAATAAAGAAAAGTCTACGATTCAATGTCCAAAGACCTGGGTCTAACACTGATCTCAATTTACCAGCTGTGTGACCAGCCACTGCTTTCAGAATCTCGGTACCTTATACATAAAATGAAGAAAACAGAATTGCCTCCATTACAAGATTGCTGCGGGGATCAAAGGATGTCATGGAAATGGAAGCATTTTGTAATGCACCATAAAAAATGTTAGTCATTAGATTTAGAGGTTTTTAAAAAAGATTTCTTGTCTTTCATCAAGAAATAAAATTCCTTCTAACAGGCAATACTTCCTGTTTAAGACCCATTTCGATGCTTGATTATGGGGGAAAAGTCACCTTTTTAAATAAGTAAAAGCCTATCTAAATCTCCAGAAAGTCTGAATAATTTTCCTAAGCAGATTTTTATTGAGCCCTCTCATTTAAAATGTGAGGAGCTCATGTAAGAAAAGTCATGCTGTAAAATAAAATTATTTGTAGAAAGTAATGGCATCAGGTCCAAGGCTTTCTGGCTAGGTTTTCTCAAGAGACATTTAAAAATTATATACTATAGGGCACTACATTATTTTTTTAAAAATGTTAATGGCTAGACAGGTGAGTTAAAGGAGTGTGTAAGACATAAAACATAAAGGAGTGAGGGGTGCCATACATTTTTTAAAATCTGTAACACTCAGTACTCAGAAGAGAAAAAGGACCAATAATTAGAGTATGTACTGTGACCCTCAACTCCTCTCATTAAGCCATTCTTTGAGGCATTAAGAAAAGTCCCTAATGAAAAAACTTGTTTACTCTATTAGATTGCCTTTCTACCGTTAGTCATAAAAATATGTGAGATAGTTTGTTTTTAATAGGAGACAGATCAAATGCAAGGATGAATATGAAAATATTTCAAAATATACAAAGCACTATACAAATGAAAATCATTGCCATTGTTAAAATGATCACAGAGCATCTTCTTTTGTACCTTTTAATGTATTAATCTATAAATTATCATAATTTAATATATAGTGCCTTCGGGAATACGATTAATGAAGTAATGGAGCCACAAAGTGAAGAGAAAAAAAAAACACCTTTGAATCACTCTTGGTTTAATGTTACAAGGGGCATTTCTAGTCAGAGAAACAACCACACAATCTTTGGGGGTCAAAAGGATAGGGTGCTGAAAGTGGGATTTCTAAGGAAGAGCAGGCATACTCTCTGCTCCAGGCACAGATGAACTCAAAATTCGTTCATCTGTGTTCTCGCATGTTCGTGTTATGCGGCATAATGTTGCATCTCGGTAAGAATGTGACATTATTAAAATACACTATGATACCTAAAAATACTTCCTGGAGTAGCAAACAAGCCACTCCACAGAATCTCACCAAAGAAATGCAAAAGGAGGCATACTGAAATATTCAAACATTGCATTTTAAGGAAAGAGGAAGTTCAAATTAAACCCAGCGTTCTCCATCAACCCACCACCACCCCCAGTCCCACTTCTATCCATCTTCTCATGTTACCATATCCAAGCACCTGTTTCTGACTGCTGAGTCAATGTAGACAAGTTCAATATTTTTAGCTAAGAATCTGAGGAGGGCTGGGGGGGTAGGGAAATGTTACATATAATTTTTATAACTGATGCACTTTTACAACCCTTCTTGAAAATGAATGTAGGAGGAGAGAAAATGGGATGATACCCATGGCTCCTTTCTATACTCTTTATTCCTTAAAATTCAAAAAAAAAAAAAAAAAAAAACAAAATATCCAAGCACCTGTTTCTGACTGCTGAGTCAATGTAGACAAGTTCAATATTTTTAGCTAAGAATCTGAGGAGGGCTGGGGGGGTAGGGAAATGTTACATATAATTTTTATAACTGATGCACTTTTACAACCCTTCTTGAAAATGAATGTAGGAGGAGAGAAAATGGGATGATACCCATGGCTCCTTTCTATACTCTTTATTCCTTAAAATTCAAAAAAAAAAAAAAAAAAAGCCAATATTTTCTTTGGAGTCTTCTCATGCATCTTTTCCTAAATGTATTCCACGAATAAAAGACTGAAGATGATGACGATGACAAGACACTATATTCTCCTCTCATAAATTACATGAGGCAAATGCTAAATTATGAGCTGCTATGATGTTACATATATACATACACACTGTGTAGATATGGGGTAGAGATAAAATATTATTAATAATATGCCCATTCCAGAGACTCGTGAACAGGACTCAGATTGCCCTTGCCTATATCCTTATTTTGTGAGGCAAAAAGGTTTTGTCCCAAGAGCCAAGAGCTTTGGAAAAAAAAAAATCTTTAATTAAAATCAGGGTTCTGCCACTAAGTAGGTGGGTGGCTTGGCCAAATTATTTAACCTGTCTGAGGCTCAGCTTCCTCATCTATAAAATGAAGAAAATGACATCAATCTTGCAGAGTTCTCTTGAGACTCAGGGATAATGTAGACAAAGCATCTAAGTGGTAAGAATGACTATGGTCCTTCCCAGGGAAAGAAAACAACGTTTGAGAAGCATTCAAAGTACAATATCTCTGCTCAGAGTAAGGGTCATGTCTTAACCTTCTTTGTACCCTTTCGAGTTTAAGCACCCTAGAGGAAACACCTAGTAATGCTCAGTTAATGTTTTCTAAATAAAAAGTTTATGTGTATTCTGTGTCAGGATGCATAAATATCTATACATATCTGTAATGAGTGTATGTCAACGTTCATGCTTCTGTTCCTGATAACAATACAGTTAGTCAACGAATTCTAAGGGCCCATTGCGGGCAGAGTACCGTGTATGCTTTGTGTATCTTTATCTGTAACTATTATCCTATCATCTCAGATGTGGATAGGCACGTTTCTCTTGCTTGCACGTTTTGCCTGAGGACAAAAGAGAAGCTTGAGTGTACCTGGCTGGGCAGAGCTGTGTGTGACTGTCTTCCAGAAAGGTGCAATAACGGTGAACAGCTGAGGCGCAGTATGTGAGCATACACGCAGACGTACCTGCACGTGCACGTGTCTGCCGCTGCGTGAACATGTGTGTCCGGGGGTACCCATGTGGCTCTGTGAAGGTTAGTCTGGACCCGCCCGGCTGGGTTGGGTGGGAGTGTACTGGGTGTCTGTCTGTCCGCGCCCCTGACTGCAATGCGCGGGAGTCTGCGAGGCTGCCCGGGCTCCGGGTCCATGTGTGCTGAACTCCGGGCCGCAACCAGCGCCTGGCGCCAAACCACTCACCCCGGCCCAGGCCCCTCGCGTGCCGCCCCTCCCCCAGTCTGGGAGGCCCCGCCGCGCCGGCGCCCGTGCCGCTCCGACCCATACCCCTTGTTGCTGCTTCCGGACAGTGGGCTTCACCCTGGCGAAAATTTGGATAGTCTGCTTCACCATCTCCTCCCCGGTTCTTGCACTGACCCCTAACCTCTCTCTCAGGCGGTGACTCCGAAAACTTCTGACTCCCGCCACCTCAGGCGAAACGAAGCCTTAGCAACAGTAACTAGGGACACTACCCAAAGAGCACCGCGCCAACCAGGACCGCCTCCTCTCCCTAATTGGTCGCTGACGGGTTGGGGAGGCCCGAAGGGAAGGATTGAGGGTGGGGCGGGGCAGAGCCTAGCGGGGAGAGCTGCGCATGCGCGTGGTCAGGTCTGGCATCTGGCTTAACGCCAGAGCTGGCCTGGAGAGTAGTTAAAGGGGTGATAACCGTCGTGCCTTGCTAGTTCTTCAATCCTTCAATCCATTCTTTTTCTCTGCCAACACCTCCTTTTAGCACTGAAGTCATTCTGGTTCTTATTATTCATTCATTGAAGAAATGGCACTTGATCTGTGACAGCAATATACTGGCCCTGGATCCTGAGCTGAGCAAAACTTCCTGTGCCCACTTGGAGATTAGGGTCTGATGAAGGTGACAGAGTTTTAATAGGAAATTACAAGTTATGTTGGGGTAAGCGCGGGGTTCTGTGGAAGGGCACCTCATCTAGTTCTGTTTTGGAAGAGGACAAAGTTGGAGGAAGGGGGACTGTTTCCCATGCAGTGGTCCTGGCATGAAAGGATGGGCTCCGGTGTGCACTGTTGGTGGGAATGTGAGTTGGTACAGTCACTATGGAAAACAGTGTGCACGTTCCTTAAAAAATTCAAAATAGAACTGCCATGTGATCCAGCAATTCCACTCCTGGGTATATATCCAAAAGAATTGAAATCAGAGGGATATTTGCATTCCCATGTACACAGCAATATTAGCCAAGATATGGAGCCAACCTAATTGCCCACTAATGGATGAATGGATAAAGAAAATGTGATATATATAATGGGATATTATTTTATATATATATTATGTTTTATATTTATAATGGGGATATATATATATGAAGATTATTCTGCCAAAAAAGAAGGAAATCCTGCCACTTGCAGCAATGTGGATGGGCATTATGCTTAGTGAAATACGTTGGAAAAGACAAATACTGTATGCTCTCACTTATATGTGGAATCAAAAAAAGTTGAACTCATAGAAACAGAGAGTAGAATGGTAGTTTCCAGGGGCTGGGGGTGGGGGAAATGGGGAGATATTGGGCAAAGGGTAGGAACTTCCAGTTATAAGTTCAAGGGACTTAACATACAGCATGGTAACTATAGTTAACAATATCATGTTATATATTTGCTAAGAGAGTAAATCTTAAATGTTCTTTTCAGGAAAAAAAGTAATAATGAGGTGATAGAGTTGTTAACTAGCCTCATTGTGATAATCATTTCATAACATATGCATGCATCAAATTATCACATTGTATACCTTAAACTTATATGTCAATTATATCTCAGTAAAACTGGAAAATAAGTAAGTAAATAACAAAAAGAAAAGAGGGGCTCCTCAAAAGACACTGTTAACACATGGGAAGTTGTTCCACATCATTATCCACCAGGGCAATACACGTTAAAAACCACAATGAGATATCACTACACACCTATCAGAATGGCTAAAATTAAAAATAGCCACAAACCCAGATGCTGACAAAGATACAGAGAAACTGAATCACTCATACATTACTGGTGGGAATATATAATGTGAAACATATCATAGATAATTGTACAGCTACTCTAGAAAACCGTTGGGTAGTTTTTAACAAAACTAGAGATGCAGCTACTATAAGATCCAGCAGTTATGCTCATGGGTATTTATCCCAGAGAAATGCAAACTTGTGTTCACACAAAAATCTATACATGAGTGTTCATGGCAGCTTTATTCATAATCGCTCCAAACTGGAAACAACTCAGATGTCCTTCAACCACTGAATGGTCAAACAAACTGTGGAATACTATTTGGCAATTAAAATGAAGAAACTACTGATACATATAACAACCTGGATGAATTTTCAGGGAATTATGATGAGTAAAAGAAAACAGCCTCAAAAGTTAAATACTGTATGATTCCATTTATATAACATTCTTGAAATGACAAAATTATAGAGATGGAGAGCAGATTAGTGGTTGCCAGGGGTTAGGGAGGCGCGGGGGTCGGGTGAGGTGCTACAGCTCTAAAAGGATCTTTGTGTTGCACTGTTCTGTATCTTGACTGCAGTGATGGGCACAGAAATCTACATATGTGATAGAACCGCACGCACACACACGCGTGCATATAAAATTGATGAAAGGTTAGTAAGATTGAATAAGATGGACGGATTGTATCAACGTTCATTCCTTGGTTGTGATACTGCACTATAGTTATGAAAGATGTTACCAGTGGGAGAAACTGGGGGAAGAGGATGCAAGAGCTCTCTGCGTAATTTCTTATAATTGCATGTGAATCTACAATTATCTCAAAATTAAAAAGTTTTAAGAAGAAATGCTTAGAAAAATAAAAGAAGAAAGGCTTAGAGAATGAAAAGACAAACCGCAAACTGGGAGAACATTGCTGCAAAACACATACCTGATAAAGGACTGGCATCTGGAATACTTAAAAACTCTTAGAAGTTAATAATAAATAGGAAAACAAACTACCCGATTTGTTTTTTTAAGAAGGGTGTCAAAGCATTAAACAGACATTTTCCACTATAAGGATGGCGAGTACATGAAAGATGTTCAACATAATTAATCATTAATGAAATGAAAACTTAAAAGCACAATCAGATACTATTACACACCTTTTAGAATGGCTAAAAAGAAGAAGATAAGCTGGCATTAGCAAGAGCTGGCATGGATGCAGAGTATCTGGAACTCTCAAACATGGCAGGAGAGAATGCAAGATGGACCAGCCACTTTGCAAAACAGTTTTCTACTTTCTTATATATAAAATTGTATATATACTTACCATGTGACCCAGCAATCCTACTTCTAGGTGTTTACCTAAGTGAATTGAAAACTGGTGTTCACACAGAAAGGCAAACAGGAATGATTATTGTGGTTTTGTTCACAACTGCCAAAAGCTGAAACAAGGCAAATGTTCTTCAACTGCTGAATGGATAAACAAACTGGTACATCCACACAATAAAAAGAAATGGACTGCTGATGCCTGTAACAGCATAGGTGAATTTCAGATTTATTATGTTGAGTGAAAGATGCCAGAGGCAAAGTTACACACTTTGAAATTCCACTTTTATGACACTCTGAAAAAGCAAAACTATAGGGATAGAACCACTGACCGGATCAGTGGTTGCCAAGGGCTGGGGGTAGGGAAAGAGGTTGATTACAAATGAGCATGGGAGAGTTTTTTGGGGGGTGATGGAATGGTTTCATATCTTGATTTTAGTTGTGGTTACATGACTATGTACATTTGTCAAAAGTCATAGAACTATCTATACACTTAAAGGGGTAAATTATACTGTATATAAACTGTACTATTATAAGAAAAGCAAAACAAATTAGAGGATGGGGAATGAACAGGTGTGGCAGTAGTGGGGATGGAGAAGAGGAGAGAACAGGTATTTATGAAACAGATTTTAAGGACTTTTTCACCTGGTACTGTGTGGAAAGGAAGAAATGACTCAAGATTGGGCAACTGGGTTGTTTTCATACGTTGGCTTTTGTGAATCATGCTGCAGGGAACATGCGACTGCATGTATCTCTTCAAGATGCTGGTCTCATTTCCTTCAGATATATTCCCAGAAGTACAACAACATGTGTCCATCTATGAATGAATGGATAAAGAAGATGTGTTGTATATACATATACAACGGAGTATTATTCAGCCATAAAAAGAAGGAAATTGCAATTTGCAATAACATAGATGAAGGTAAGTGAAATAAGTCAGACAGATAAGGACAAACACTGTATAGTATCACTTATGAGTGGAATTTTTTTTTAAAAGTCAAACTTATAGAAACATGGAGTAGAATGGTTGTTACCAGGGATTGGAAGGTCGGTGAAATGGAGAGATGCTGGTGAAAGTTTCAGCTATAAGTTCTGAGGACCTAATGTATAGCATGGTGACTATAGTTAATAATACTGTGTTGCATACCTGGAATTTGCTAAGAGAATAGATCTTAACTGATCTCACCACCAAAACAAATTTTTAAAGTAACTATGTGAGGTGATGGTTGTGTTAATTAACTTAATTGTGGTGAATATTCCACAATGTATACCTATATTGAATCATCCCACTGTACACTTTAAATATATACAATTTTATTTTTTATTTTATTTATTTATTTTTTGCGGTACATGGGCCTCTCACTGTTGTGGCCTCTCCTGTCGCGGAGCACAGGCTCCGGACGCGCAGGCTCAGCGGCCATGGCTCACGGGCCTAGCCGCTCCGCGGCATGTGGGATCCTCCCGGACCGGGGCACGAACCCGCGTCCCCCGCATCGGCAGGCGGACTCTCAACCACTGCACCACCAGGGAAGCCCTACAATTTTATTTTTCAATGATACCTCAATAAAGCTGGAGGGAAAAGACTGGGCAATTGGGTGTGTGGTGCAGGTACTCACATGGACACGTAAAATAGATCTGAGCGGGAAAGAAGAGCATGAGGAGTTGGGGACATGCTCAATTTCAAGTGCCTGTGGGACTTCGATCCATAGTTGGATACAGTTTAGGAGAAAGCTATGGCTGAAAATACGGAATGGGGAGTCATCACAGGGTTTTTTTTCCAGAAGGTGATCAAGTCATTTACAAGGAGGGATGCTGCAATCCTAACACTGACGGTTGGAGGTGTAAGCAGGGCTACAAAGGAGGCTGGAGGAGCAGCTGGAGTGATGGTCTGAGGCAGAAAGGAGAATGTTGTAGCATGAAAGCCAAGGGGAGAGGACACTTAAGAAGAAAAAAGTGTCCAACGGATACTAAAGAGGATGCACTGAAAAATGTCCATGCAATTTAGCAACTAGGAGGTCATTGGTAACCTAGACAGTGGCTTCAGTGGAGTGATGGGCTCGGAAGTCAAGATTACAAGGAGGCCCAGGAGTAAAGGAGAGGCTACCGTTCCGGAAGCTTTGCTGCTGAAGGGTTGTGAAGAAGTAAAACACAGGGTGAAAGCTCAAGGAACCCAGGGTAAGGAAGGGTCTTTTGTTCGTATCTAAGGGGGTAAAAACAATAAGGAAGGGGAGGTTGAAGGTACGGGAAGAGAGAAGATAATGTGAATAATTGGCATTATACCAAGATGGTGCAATGGAAGAGGCGAGGGAGCAAGGGTATCCATAAAAGATCATTTTAAGTGTTGAATCATGGAGTCTAGGTTGCTTAGAGCTGCTAGTGACGTTTGACATGGAGGAGTGTTATGAGGTTTGGAGGGACGGTGATGGGTCCAGCATATGGGAAATTTACGCTTCTTGTCTGAGCGCCAGGCCACATGACCAAATGCAGTGATGGGGAGGAAGTGTGGGTTCAAATCCCGCTTCTGTCATACCTAAGGGTGTGACATTGGGCAAATTATTTATGTTTTTAAGTCTCAGTTGTCTCGTCCAGTAAATGGGGATAGATAATAACAACAGCTATGTCGCTTAGTTGGGAAGAATACATGTGGATACGCATATAAAACTATTACTGTCAGGTGAATAGAGAATGCTCAGTACCCAAAGGGTTCTGACCTCTGGTCTGGATTCCTTTGATTGTAAACGCCTCCTAAGGGGTGGAAACTGCAACATATATATGGATAGGAGACATACCAGGGATAACAAACTCACATCTCCTGGGGCCAGACCAATGGAGTAAGCATGTCAAGCAGACAGGTATATGACAATAGGCGGTGGTCCTGTCAACTGGAGACTCTGTGCCCCCAGCTAAAAATATTCACATTCAAAATAGCTAAAGTACAAGGCTTCCTAAATAAAGTACGACTGTGAGCCCGCAGCTCACAACCTCTGTTCCTGTTGCTGGTATAGCCGACTTCAGTAACTCCCAGGCCCAGTGCCTCTGACAGGTTTACCAAAATCTCAAACAGATGGCTCTAATGGGTATTAAATAAGTTTTGAGATTAAATCTCCAAGTTACTGTGTCGTTCCCACAACTATTAATAGGTTGACATTCACTATTATTATTTGCACCTTATCCACTTGCTTAAATATGGGAATTAAGATGCCTTCAAGTTGTTTACAAGATTCTTGGGCTCTGCAGTCGCCAAAATAACATATAACTGCACCAGGAAAAATAGCCAGGGTTTATAAGCCTCAAATCTGAAAGAAATCAAGCTGTGCCTGAAATGAATTAGTCCATAAGCAAGTTAGTTGGGTTTTGTTTGTTTGATTGTATGTTTTTTAAGAAAAATTGAAACTGTGATCCAGTACTGGTTTTCAACTAGCTCTTTAGCTGTTGATAAAATGCGTTAATCTTCTTTGTAGGTCTGAAGAGGAACCAGTTAAAATTTTATGGGCTGGTAATTTTGATATTATAGAATATGTACCTAAAATTACCTAACTGCAGTAAGCTTCTCCTTCCTCTATTTTACTCCATGGCTTTGGGGGATTTATGATTGTTTGTTCAAAAATCTTTCACTGCCATAACATCCCCCTTTATTATCAGATGAGCAAGCATGTTCAGACAAGAGTGGTAGGGCCTCCACGAACAGGACAGAAGACATTTGATTGGGGTCTTCTCCTATTACTTTACTCCAATGGGCAAGACAAGGAACCAGAATTTTGCTGTTTATTAGTAAATAGCATTATTAATAGAATAAAAGTCAACCACTGTAAACTGTCCCTCTACTCTCTTGAAAGCTGCTCTTATCCATAATAAGAACTCAAGAATATGTTTGGGGATGATGGATAGGATGTCAGGCATGATTCCTTCATGCTTGCTGAGGGTCCCTGACTGAGGATCCCATGGAAAGGAGTTGAAAGCTGAGGAAGAAAGCATATTTTCTGTGGTGGATGCTTTCCTTGAAAATCCCCTTGTCAGCCGAGCTCCAGCTCATCAGTCGTATGAATGGTCAGTATCAGAGGGATCCCCTCATACCTGGTAGAATAAAAAAGCCACTTATTCCATTGTTTCTGAATCAAGTGGAGAATACATAGAGCATTTTCTGGTACTCATTAAATGCAGAATAATAACAACATGCTGTTAAATTGCAGAGCAAGGGTACCACAAAATCTGTAATATATAATGTCAGCAAAGAATTTTCTTTTGAGAGTATGTTCAGCTAATTTAAAGCATAATTTCATTACCATAACCGTCTTCACACACAGAGCAGAGTGGAATTCATAAAACTTTACCAGCACTTGGGTTCATAGGATCCCAGTGGGAATCACTGGGTTTGGTAAACTGGCACCACCTCCCTTTCCCTATCAGATGGTGGATGCAGATTTTTGACATTATACTGGGACCTCTCTCGGGTTCACCTCTCTCTGGCTGAGAGGCAGAGGCTCCTTTCCTCCTGCTTTGTCTGATCCTCTTCCTGCAGCTCTCCTGTGGCTCTCACTGAACAGCGACATCAAAGTCATTTATGGCTGGAAGCTGGTGGCCAGCCATATGGAATTACAGCCCAGGCTCTCGCCGGATTACAGAGTGTAGCATATGAACCAAATGACAGCGCCATGGCACAGAGGAAAGGCTGGTAAAGCCTTCAGTTTTGAATGGAAAATATGACTGTGTATTTATGCACAGGCTCCTCATAAACAACCTGAATGTTTCACCAACATTCCCATGAAGCAAGGGATGGGCCGAGTTAAAATAGCTCCAGAATGCCTCTCTTCTAAGTAAATTACCCACCCTGTCCTATCTCCTCCGGTTGTTTACTTTAACATGTTTCCCTGCATATTTCAGAACTCAAGAAATGCTTACCGACAAATAGCATAACTTAAGACATAAAAGAAAATGGCTCACATAGTAGAGTTCCTTTATCGAACGCATTATTATTGCCAGAAAGTCTAACAACACCTTACCCATCCTGGATGTAGCTCTTTAGCAATCTCACCTGCCTACATCTCCACCTCTTCCTCTCCTATTCGCTTCTCAATCCCTGCAGTCTGACTTTCATCTCCCACACTCCACAGAACCTGTTTAAACTTTGCACCTCCAGAGTGATACCTTTTTGTGTATACATCCTGGAATAACATCATGATAGACCCAGTTGCCCAGGCTTGACCTCAGAGTTGCTCCTCGCTTTTTCCTCCCTCTGAGATAGCTATATCCAGACAGTTTCCAAGTCCTGGTGATCCTACCTCCTAAATATCAATAACTTTTGTCTCTTTCCAGTCAACTCCAGGCTTGCTACTTATTGCCTTAATGTGGCTCTTCGTCCTCTGCCAGCATTAGCAAAGATCTCCCAACTGCTTTTCTTGCCTCTAATCTCGCTCCCCCTTTATTTCATCATTGACACCTGCTACAGGATTAGCTTTATACAACGCAAATAAGTCCACATCACTCCTTGTTTGAAAACCACCGATCCTTCCCTGTTACAAATAGAATTGAGTCCATAGAGCCTTCCTAACCTGGTCCCAAAATGTCTTTACATCAACTTCACAGCCCTTATCATGTCCTCCACCCCTACTTCCCTGCCCCTCGACTCCAGCCACTGATTTCCCGCAGTTCCCAAACTTGCCCAAACTTTTGCATGTCTCTGTGCCTTTGTCTGTGCTTCTCCTACTGTTTCCAGTGCCCTTTCCACTTTGTTCATTAGGAATACTCAACTCACCTTTCAAGACCCAGCTCAAATGCCACCCGCTCTGTAAAGACCATCGCCCCCCACCTCCCCTTGGCAAAGTTAGTGACCCTTTTCTGTGCAGCTACGTCTTATACGTCCCTTTGTAATAGCACTTATTGTTCTATCAACATTGCCTGTATGTATCTGTCCCCTCTTCGTGCCAGGGATTATTTAAAACTTCAACTGTTTCCTGTTTCTGTCTCTGTATTCCCAGTGACTAATAAGGCTTTACACACATACCAGAGATTTCTACATGCCTCACAAATGAATGAGTGCATGCATAACCCATCGCAAGGAATCAATAAAATAAAACCCCTCCAATTTAAAATTTTTATCTGAGGCTCATATTTTCATGGTGAAAATCCTCCTCCTCCTCTCTCACCCCAGAGAACAAAGGTAACCTGCAGACTGAGTAGACACTGAACAGTAGTAAGAGTTAGAAGCAAACACAGCATCACCATTTCCATTTCTGAACCCTCTTTCTTCAGGCACAAAAAGATGGTTACCAATTTCCCAGGGTGATAAAGAGAGCACATTAACATTCGTGTCAGCGGAGGAGGACACAAACAGAGTGATAAGTATAAAAGCAAAGTAGTCCCATTGTTAAGTCAGTGACTTTCACCCAGGGTGTCTGGGAAGCACTTAATGAATCTCTGAATAAACTTGTTTTTAATTTTAAAAAGAATGCAGTTTACTAACGACTAATTAAATGTTTATTCACCTTCTTTTGTTTCACGTTAAAAAGGGTTTGTTGGAAAGTTTGACATAGGCAGTCGCTGGCACTTCAGTAAACTGCTCTTCCTTCTCTCCCATGAGTTTTACTCCCCCAACCACTAGAGGAATGTTTCCTAAAATACACAGCCTCTTGCCCTTTTCTCCCTCCTCTTTTCCCAGCCCAGTGTTCAGGGCCAGGTGAAACATCACTTCCTCTGAGCAGCCTCTCCTGATCCTCTCAAACTCCATACAGCGCTCTAGCTCCGAGTTCCCTTAGCATCCTGTATCCTTACACCACGCTCTCATTATTACTTATAACAGCCACTACATACTCACCATGGTTGAGATTCAACCATTTTGTTGCGTGCATAAATAGTCTGTTCTTTTTTTTTTGGCGGTACGCAGGCCTCTCTCTGTTGTGGCCTCTCCCGTTGCGGAGCACAGGCTCCGGATGCGCAGGCTCAGTGGCCATGGCTCACGGGCCCAGCCGCTCCGCGGCATGTGGGATCCTCCCGGACCAGGGCACGAGCCCATGTCCCCTGCATCGGCAGACGGACTCCCAGCCACTGCGCCACCAGGGAAGCCCAATAGTCTGTTCTTTTGATTCGCTGCCAGTAGTCCATGGTTTAGATGTGCCGCGGTTTGTTTCTTCACTCATCCAGGGTAAGACATAAGTCTTCATTTCTCAAGGGTTAATGCCTAGTAGTAGCATTGTTGGGTCATGGGGTTAGTGTATGATTAAATTTGTAAAAACTCCTAAAAATTGTTTTCCAAAGTGACTATACCATTATGCCCTCTAAATAGGAATATTTGAGAATTTTAACTTCTTTCTAGACTCATCAGCACTTGGTATGGACACTCTTAAAACACTTTCTAGACATTTGATAAGTACTGGTATCTCACGTGGTTATAATTTTCATTCTCCTAGTGACAAATGATTGTGAGCCTCTCTTTACGGGCTTATTTGGCACGTATATAACTTTTTTTTTTTTTTTTTTGCGGTACGCGGGCCTCTCACCGTTGTGGCCTCTCCGGTTGCGGAGCACAGGCTCCGGACGCACAGGCCCAGCGGCCACGGCTCACGGGCCCAGCCGCTCCGTGGCATGAGGGATCTTCCCAGACCGGGGCACGAACCCATGTCCCCTGCATCGGCAGGCGGACTCTCAACCACTGCGCCACCAGGGAAGCCCTGGCATGTATATATCTTTGACGAAATGCAAACCTTTTGGCCACTTTTTAATTGAGTTATTTGCTTTTTCTTGAGTCTGTACATATATACATATATTATATATGATTTATGAATATTTTCTCCAAGTCTGTAGTTTATCTCTTCATTCTCCGAACAGTGTCTTTCACAGAGCAAAAGTTTTTAAAATGTTAATGAAGTCTAATTTATCTTTTTTTATGGCTCATGCTTTTTGGTGTTAGATCTAAGAACTGTTTGTCTAATTCATGGTCATAAAGATTTTCCTCCTATTTTTTTTCTAAAAGTTTTATAGCTTGACATCAGTAGTCTTACATTTAGGCTTATGATGCATTCTGTTACATTTTAAATTAATTTTTTATAAGGTATGAGGTACATGGAATTGAATGTCTTTGGAGACATTTTGCCTTTACCTTAGAACACCCTGCTTCCAATTCAACCACTGCAAGACTTAAGATGCCCCATTTTCTTATGTCATGGTTGTAACTCTAGTGAGAATCTTTGAGGCTGGGCAAATTTGAACTGAAGAAAGGCTTAATTTTAATCAGACAAGCTGACAGCAACGAATATTAATAAAGAAGAAATAGTGCAGGTACTAAAATATCTAGTCCTTGCTTTGACAAGTATTGGTTGGCAAAATCATACAGTATGTGTGTGTTTATCTGTATGTATACATCTGTTCATTTAGACACTCTCTCACACATGCACACACAGATGCATCTGTAGACTCTTAAATATTTCTGAGTTATTGCCTCTCCTTAGAGCTTTAAACCATAATTTTACTTGTTCAGAAATTCCAGCTACCCTTTTCCCAGAGGCAGGAGATTTTGGTTAGTGGCTTTAGAGTTTGTCACAAACTGTCACATTCTTCAGTTTATAAAATGACCTTGACTTGGGTAGACCAAAAATGGATTTTCCATTACATCATTTAGAAATGGATAGGCCTTTCCATAAACACACTTAGACAATTTATCCCGACTTCTCCTTTTTTTTCTATTTCATTTTCATGTTTTAATGGCCCTTTTGCTGGCAACCAGCACATCCCTTTGGGCACTGTTGGCAACGTCAAGAAGCTTGAGTGCATTTGCCTTGCCCTGAATCAGCCAGGATGGCAGAGTGTCTTCTTTGCCAAGCCCACTGAGCTTGAGGCCTGAGGCATCCCCATCACCACTTTACACCCTGAGGCCTTCACACAGAGCTGGGAGCCTTTTAAATTTCTTGAATTGAGGATTAATGACTTTCTCTGTTATTAATTCTTCAGTGTTTATGGGTTCACTTAACATATCTCTGTCAGGCTTTAGCCTAAAATATTATCTTTGAATCAAAGAAAAAAAAAAAAAAAACAGTTTTCTAGGCCAGCCTTTACCAAAAAACACAGAATACTTATTGTAAAAGATTGGATTGTTTCAAGTCTTCACTCCCCTCCAGTAGGGTTGTACATCTACACCCTTCCCCTTGCAGCTTGGCACTGTACCACCACAGGACAATGGGACAGTGGGAGGAGTTTACTTCCCCCCAAACTCCACTTTGTTGGCACTTGGCTTGGCCAATGGAATGTTGTGGAAATGGCATGAACAGAAGCTTTGTGTATGCTTACATGGTTTGGCTTGCCTTCTTGCACCCCTGTGATTCCCATAAGAAGAGCATGGCCCTGCTGGCTTCTATCCCTTCAGTTTGGGCCCACACAAAAAGCTAACCCAAACCTGATCTGCAACCTGGACCTAAACTAGCCAAGCTGCAGCCTGAAGCAGAGCTGCCCTGGCCAACCCACAGACCAGTGAGTATGAAAAGTAAAATGCTTGCTGTTTATAAGCCACTGAGTTTTGTTACTTAGCATTATTCCAGCAGTAGATGACTAATACACTTACCTATATCTCAGTCATGTTTTCCATAGACAGTCAAGTCCATATGAAACCCAGCACAAATTGTTACTTGCTAGGAGAAACAAACAAGTGAATATTGTAGCCATGTATCAGATAGGTTACCATCTTCTCGGGGATTTTTCTCCAGCATAGCCCCTTCTTCAAGAATCTGCTCTAAGCAGATTTTCTGAGCATCCTTTTAGTCGGATCAGTCTGTGTAGAATTACAGAATGCGAAGGCTGCCATTTCCTAGTTGTCCTCATAAGTGCTGGATCCCCACAACTGAAGCCTCTATCAAGTTGTTATGTTACGATTCATACATTAGCAATGGTACAGCTTCCAAGCTGTAGGAGCCAGATTTCTTGGCAATAGAAAGAATCATTAAAATTCAGCCTTTACCCAAGAATATTAACAAACTCTGATCATTAGCAGTTAATGTCCATTGCAATGCTCAGTGTGTATCAGCAGGA
>NW_006785876.1:1792821-1800397 GCF_000442215.2 Lipotes vexillifer
CTTTGTCTTCCCAATATCGCCAAATGAACACAATTTCTTACATTCCTAGCTCCATGAATATATGTGCCTTTTGCAGTTACATTACTGGGGTTGGCCAGACCTCACGAGTATATTTCCTTACACTTAGATTTTTAGCTAGATAATTTTAATTGGAATCTTTCATTACAGTGTACTGTTTCAAAATCTAAGGACATAGCTGGAAATTTCCTTTACCAAGCATATCTCAGAATAAGCTGCCATCATCTTACCAGCAGAAAGTTCCTAGGCCACCGTGAGCCTCAGATTTATATCTTTACAGCACGATCAAAGAGTCTTCCTAGTTTTAATGCCCTGAATATTGAAAAATAATCACCAAGCCCATAAAAGTCATACTTAACCTTATAAAACATGTGTTGGCTCAGTTCATTTTCTCAAAGCTCACCTCCCCTTCTCTGCCTTGGCTTTTTCTACTTCTCATCCGGCCATTCCTTTCTTCCTTGAATCAGATTGCTTCTCTTCTGACTAGCCAAACACAGGCGGATTGAGCAAGGCTTAACCGTATGAGAGATCTATAGCCTACAAGAGCAAACATTAAGGGGCGACATTATAGTCACCTTTTAACATTTGATGGTGTGTCATGTAAAAAAGGCAATATGTTAGAAACGGAAAAAAAAAAAAAAAGAAAGGAAAGAAGGAGTAGGCTTGTCCTGTGTTGCCATGGAAAGAACAGAGCTAGACAAACAGTAAGAACAAGTCATAGAAAAGAAATCTGGCTCAATGAAAAATCTTTCAAACAATTGGTGATGTCCAGTTACAGAATAAAAAGCAGTGAGCCCTCGTCAGTGAATGTGTTCAAGCTTCTCAGGCATAATAGATACTTAATTCCTACGTCTCTGAGTACCTTCCTGCTCTAAAATATTATGATCTGATCTATTTGATTCTCTGTAGTGTATCAGTATGAGTGTTTGTTCAGCGCAGGATAACATGGGCCATAACATTTTCATGATTCTGAGATTAAATGGAAGCCAAGCAGAATTTGTAGTATTGAATCTAGTATGTCCTTTTGAATAGTCCTGGCTTCCGTGGAGTCCAAATTAAAATATCTTACATCGTAAGATAGAAAGCATTCTATGTCTGCTGGTTAGTTTTCTGTTATACCCACAGCCTGATCTCCACTGTCTAGAAACACAAATATGTGTATATCTCTATGGCTGAGATCATGTTAATTTATTACCTCCCATGGTAGTCCTGAAAGAAGCTCGTTACTCCACTTTCTATTTTCTGACCACAACAACTTCGGGGTTACGTTTCTTTTAATCCAGTTATATTAACATGCAGAGTGTACCAAGAGAAACACTTTCTATGCAGACTTAATAAATCTGGAATACAATTCAAAAGGAACAAAAATGGTATATAGTGAAAAATTCTTCCTTCTCCCTTCTTTAAAAAACCAAAGGTCAGATTAAAAGAAACTGCATTTAAGACTTAACTTTACCATCCAGATGCTTTAGTTTGAGACTGGGATTCTTTTCTTCTACCTACATGTAACCTTTAGAAAGTCCTTCAATGTGATTGATTAGTGACAAAGTAAGTGTTTGAAAGAAAATGTCATTCCTGAAGCATCTTTTTCCTGGTGCAAAGTTCTAGGTTAGCAGTCATTATTTATTTACTTTTTTTCAGCACACCAAATCCTGGATTCCGGCCTCCATCTATGTTGTTGAGAAGTCAGTTGTCAGTCTAACTGCAGCTCTTTTTGAAGGCATTCTCTTTTCTCTCTGGCTGCTTTTACGATTTTCTTTTTGTCTTTGGTTTCCTGCAGGTGCCATCTACTGCACCCAGGTGTGAATTCCCTTTATTTATCTTGCTTTTGATTCATTATGCACCATAAATTGGTGGTTTTCATCAGTTCTGGAAAATTCTCACCCATCATTCTTCAAATATTGCTTCTTATCCTTTATCTTTTGCTTTTTCTTCTTGAATCCAATTAAACATCTTAAAATATGCCCCTTATCTTCACTGCTGCATTTTCTAGGGATTTTGTTTGTTTCTCCATGCTTCATTTGTAACATTTTTGATCCATTTTCTAATTCTCTAAGTCTCTCTGTAGGTGCTGTTAAACCTCTCCATTGAGGTCTCATTTTGGTTACTATATTTTTCAATTCTACAACTTTTTATTTGGTTTCTTTTCAAAAAAGCCATGTCACTTTTTATGGTTTCCAGTTCCATGCTGTAGTTTTCAGCTTGTCTTTTTAACTCATTGAATATACTAAACATAGGGTTTTTTTGTAGCCTGTCTCTAGTAATTTTAAAATCTGCAGTCCTCTAGCCTACTCTTTTCACTTCATATTATATTGTTCACATAATGTTATCAGTCTCCTTTCTTATAATTTTGATATCTGAATAATATTATGTTGATTAAAGGAATGATAGTTTCCTCATCTATAAAATGGGGATGGTCTCACCTCTTGGGATAGCTGCCTGATTCACAATAATTTATCTCAGAGAGTAGACCCTAAGTAATTATTTCTGCCCCTACGTATCTTTGCAATGATTATGACTTTAAAAATAATGTTTATGAGTAGATGGAGTCTTCAAGAAAACATGGAAAAATGAAATAAGTTGATAGGGCATTTGAATTGCATGTGTTTAAATTTTCCATTATTTATATTGAAATACACTTGCACAGTAAACATAAATCATAAAAAGTAAAATGAAGCTCCTTAAAGCTAAAATGGTAATATTTTATACTTTAATGAACACTTACTATGTATCAGGCCCTATTCTAAGCTCTTCACATGTATTAGTTCATTTAATCATCTCCCAGCAACCCTCTTTGAGAGGTATGATTATTATTCCTATTTTACAGATGAGAAAGTTGAGGTACAAAGGGGGTAAATGACTGTCCATGGTCACACAATTAGTAAGGGGCATGGCCAGGATTCTAACACAAGCAGTTTGGCTCCAGAAATCACTTTCTTAATTATAGCTTTATGAAAAAAGAAGAGGAAACAGGAAAGAAAAAAGAGTATCAAGAAGTATACCTACACCAGTATACCTCTTGTTACCACATCTTCTTTGACATCCCCAGCTCCATTCTGTACTAACCTTAGAGGACTACGAAAAGATGTGAAGAGAAAAAAAGAAAGTGTTCTAGCTACTATGGATGTGTAACAAGTCACCCTAAGACTTAGTGGCATAAAACAACCAGTTGTTTTGCCCATGGATTCCATGGGTCAGGAATTCAGAAAGGGTAAAGGGAGCAAGACTTGTCTCTGCTTCACAATGTCTGGAGCCTCAGATGGAAGACTTGAAGCAGGGGATAGAATCATGCAGTCCTCTGAAGGCTCCTTCACTCACATGTCTGGCTATTGATGATAACCATTAGCTGTGAGTCTCAGCGACTCTCCAGGGAGAGAGCTTCCCCATAGCCCAGGGTTGGCATCATCCAGAGTTAGCACTTTCAGAGAAAGAGAAAAATAAGTAGAGATAGAGATGGAGATGGAGAGAGGGAGAGGGAGGGAGAGGGAGGATAAGGCTGAAACTTTTATGACTTAGCTAGGGAATTACACAGCATCTTTTCTGCCATACTCTGTTGGTTGATGTAGTCATGAACCCCAGCCAGGCTCAAAAGAGGGACAGTCACATGTAAGAAAACCATATGAGATGGAATATATATTGGCAAATATAATATGCCTGAAAAGGAATATACAAAAGTTCATTTCTGTGTTGCACCGAAGGCAACAGAAAGAAGAGTGGTGACTTAGGCAGTCTTTTTTAGGGAAAAATATAGCTAACAGAAAAATATGCATCTTCACCTAGAGTAATGGTGAATAAACAGATATATTAATTTACTTGAATGCAAATGAATTTAAAGCTAACGATCTTTATAAATCTTCCCTGAATGATTTATAAACTGCCTCCAGTATTTTACAGTAGGACACATTCTGAAGGAAGAAAAAGTCTGATTTCACAAATGACTGATCTTTATATCCAAGGACCAAACTTAGAGTACAGCTGTGGGACAACGCTTCCCATAAAGCAGACCGACTCTTTGATAACAAGGGCTTATATGGGGTGGCAATTTCCTTCTTAAGTGTAAATTATGACACGAACAGGCACTTCATAGAACAGAAAATGTGTCTTTATTGTCACTGAACATCAATGACACCAAAAGATTCATTTTAAGAAAAACAAATATGATCTTTCAACAAACATGGTCAATGAGACCAGATTGGACATTCTATTTACGAAATGAAACTGACACCTATAACACACCAACAGATTATGACACACTGTGCCTTCTTGAATATCAGAAAGCCTGAAATATCAAAGACTGTTCTGCATTCACTGGTTTTACCTAAGACTCTGATTTTAAGGTCAAAGGCAAAGCCGGAATGGTTAGAAGAAGCTGGCTGTGAATCTCCACTATATAGCAGAAGGCCACTTCTAGATCATCCCTACCCCAGTATGCATCAGATGAGGTGGGGCAAATTTCAAGCCAAACAGGCTCAATAAAATCCTATTCAGGAACAAATCAATATGTATTAAAATAAAATCCAAATTCTCAACCTGTGCAAAAACAGCTGTGAGTTATTAGCAAGATATTTCTTAAAGAAAATGATCATAATTATAAAATTCAGAGGCATCAAAGCCAGACACAGGCACAAGAATGCACAATCCTATCCAGGGCAGATGGTTATGTGGGTTGGACCAAACGCTTTATGGGAACCTCAGTAGATGTGCAGCTAAGACGGTGGCAGGGAGGACCAGGAAGAACTGGAACGGAACCTCTGCTGGACCACTCCTCATGCTTGCCCAAGCCCTCTGGAATGTGTGAGCTCCTTTACCTCATGCCAGGTTGTTTGGTCCCTGGCACCCTAGTAGCAATACCTTTATGAACAACAACAAAGACAATTCTGAGGCAAGATGTGATGATTAGAATAACTACTTAAGAATCTCTTTGTGTGTCTATTATTTATCCTGACCACCGGCAATTGGCAAGCTTATGCAGAGATCACCTGCCTGTTTTTTTTGTTTGTTTTTTGCGGGGTTTTTTTTGCAGTACGTGGCCTCTCCCGTTGCGGAGCACAGGCTCCGGACGCGCAGGCTCAGCGGCCATGGCTCACGGGCCCAGCCACTCCGTGGCATGTGGGATCTTCCCGGGCCGGGGCACGAACCCATGTCCCCTGCATCAGCAGGCGGACCCTCAACCACTGCGCCACCAGGGAAGCCCAACCTGCCTGTTTTTTTAAGTCATGAAGGTTTTCTTTTATGGTTGCAGGTGTCTGTTTAAGATTGTTAAGTAGTAAAGGAATACTGTGAATATAATTTAATAGAGCTTGTGTAAATCGGAAGTAAATCCAAATTTACATGTGGGTTAAAAAAAACCTAGAGGATGACTATATAAAATTCTTCCTGTTGAACTAAGTGATGTTTAAATAATTTAAGAATATACTCTTGAGCTAAAACACTCGGTTGTTGGGAAAACTCATTTTCCCTGCAAAAGGAAAAAGAAATTTCCAAAGGCTGCTTATGCATTTTGCTGCTTTGCAGTGGTATTCAATTGCCAGACAGTTCTGAAAGTGTGTCTTTGGAGACATATCCAGCTTAGTGGGCACGGAGTCTGGATTCTGCTGCAGTGCAAGATGCAGATGCTGATCAGTGCATCCTCCTTCCTCTGGGTCATGCTGGAGCTCTTGGCTGACCCTCTACTGGAGGACAGAAGAAGCTTGCAATTCTTTGGGGAGCAAACTTGAAAAATGACGTTTTATTTCAATCTCACTCATAGTCAACATGGACCTAACACATTATGTGAGTTCCTTCCCTTGTCTGACAGTGGAACCAATGGCCCGCTCTGGTCCTCTCTCACTTAGCCATATTGGGTCACAGTTGTCCACACAGCAGTCTCCTTACCACACTGCAGGGGGACGCCACCCACTGCCCAATATCATCAGAATATGTTGTCTCTCTGTGTTCCCACTTCTTAATGGCTGCTGCTTTCCCCGCTCCTCAATGACTTTCAAAGGCCTCATTATCCATTTGCCAATCTCAGCCAATAAGCGCCTTCCTTCTGGCCACAGACTTTATAGAGCTGCCCTTCTCTCTCAAATCACTTGTCAGACCCAGATCAAGCTCCTGCATCCGTATTTCCACATAGGGAGGTTGTTTATAAAAGGCCAAGGGGCTTGCTTCATTTCTCCATTGTCTGGAACATACCCATCATTGCACGGAATTATACAACATATTAATGGCTTCTGAAAATAATGCTTACCATGTCTCTTGGAAAATCAGGATAAAATTCACTTCGAATAAAATGACCAAGGTGAGCTTAAAAAAGAAACCCACAAGAACTCACTTTCTGAAACAAAACAGAAGCCCTTTTGGCCTGAGCAATGTCCTCAAATTTATTTCCAGTCAAGGATTATCATAGAGACAAATAACCCAACAGATACTGTTATCGAACGCAAGTTTGTGTGCCCAATGAGCAGTGAAACCAAACAAACTGGAAGGTCGGATTTTGGAGCAGAGAAAGGTTTATTGCAGGGCATGCAAGGAGAACAGGTGGCTTGTACCCCAAACCCCCAAACTCCCTGAAGGGTTTCAGCAAGCATTTTTACAGGCAAGGTGAGGGAAGGGCATGGGTGGTTGCTGCAAACTTCTTGGTGTTGGAATCTTTTGTTCTTGCAGTTGTCCCCATGGGTTAGGTTACCATGTTCCTGTAAACCTCCAAGGAGATAAATGTTATTCTCTGCTCTGCAACTTTTTATCTCTATATGAATAGAAAAGTGTTACACCCTTAAAGGTCAGAGCCTTGAGAATGGTCTATCCTGTATATTTCAGGCCATAGGCAACATTCTTCACTTGAAGCAAAAGCAATAGAATACAAAGTTTAAAGTAAAAGAAGCAGAGCTAGTGTGTAGTCAGATTTGTTCTTTCTTATTACAGTACTTGTGGACTTTTCCTAGTAGGGCAATGGATTCTCTAGTCTTTTTCTACCATTCTCTTCCCACTCCAGAATCCATACTGCTGAAAGGTACAGAATCTATGGGACCAGATTGTAAACGTCTAGAAATCAGCTTCTGAGACTTAAAACACATCATCATGCGTAGGGTAGGGTCCTCAGATACTGTTAATTTAGCCATAGTTCAGCTTCCAGTTATGTGATGTAAGATGAATATTTGATAATACAGGCTGGATTAAATTACCTCTATATAATAGGCCTGACATTTAGAAGCAGAATTTCTAAGATCTCAAGCTACCAAAAAAAGTATAAGAAACATAGAGAAATCCCCTCCTATCATCACACAAATAGTCAAATACTCTCTAGGGAAGCTGAGAGGTTGTTCATAATTAGTTGAAAATGTATGTCAGCTGAACTAGGATCCCTCATGTGTACATTATCCTTGGAGGATTTCAGCCACTTTTACGGCTTCAGCTACCTCCTAAAAGTGGATGATTCTCAAAATGCTTTCCAACTCTTATCCCTTTCATGATCTCTAGACCACTCATTCCAGCTCTTTCTTGGAAATCTTCACTTGAGTGTTCAACAGCCAGCTCAAAATTAATATGTGCAAAGCTAAACTCTAAATCCGCTCTT
>NW_006785876.1:1800407-1848742 GCF_000442215.2 Lipotes vexillifer
TAAACTCTAAATCCGCTCTTCCTCCTATTCCAAATAGTGTTTTATAACATTATCCTCCCTACTGGACCCTAGCCAGAAACCCGGGCATCATCCTTGACCTTTTCTTCAACCTCACTCTCTGGAGATACAATCAGTTACCATATCTCATCTTGTGTGCCTTCTTAGCTCTTTTTATTTTTAACAGTTTTTTGAGTTTTAATTTACATTTCATGAAATTGAAATTTTATGAAATTACATTTCATAAAATTCACTCACTTTAAATAGGCTCTTCAATGTGTCTCAATAAATGTATATAGTTGTGCAACCATCACCACAATCCAATTTTAAAACACTCCCGTTATACCGAAAAGTTCCCTGTGCCTCTTTGCATGCCCACCCTGGCCTCAAACAACCACCTATCTGTTTCTACAGTTTTGCCTTTTCTAGAAATTTTGTATAAATGGAATCACATAATATGACAGCTTTCGTATCTGGCTTCTTTCACTTTCCATGATGCTTTTGAGATTCATCCATGTTGTTGCATGTACAAATAGTTTGTTCCTTTTTATAGTTGATAGTATTCCCTCGTATGAGTATACCACATTTTGCTTATTTATGGACATTTGATTGCTTTTCCAGTTTTTGGCTATTGTGCCTAATATTGCTAAGAACATTCTCATACAAGTCTTAGTGTGGATATATGTTTTTGTTTCTCTTACATAGATAACTACAACTGGACTTGCTAGTTTATATGGTGAGTGTATGTTTAACTTTTTAAGAAACTGCCATAGGGCTTCCCTGGTGGTGCAGTGGTTGAGAGTCCGCCTCCCGATGCAGGGGACACGGGTTCGTGCCCCAGTCCGGGAAGATCCCACGTGCCACCGAGCGGCTGGGCCCGTGAGCCCTGGCCGCTGAGCCTGCGCGTCCGGAGCCTGCATGTCCAGAACCTGTGCTCCGCAACGGGAGAGGCCCCAACAGTGAGAGGCCCGCGTACCACAAAAAAAAAAAAGAAAAAAGAAACTGCCATAGTTTTACAAACTGGAGCTCTATTTTACATTCCCACCATCAGTGTATTTAGGTTCCAGATCCTCATTTTCCCACATCCTCATCAACACTTAGAATTGTCTATCTTTGAATAGTAGCCACTCTAATAGGAGTAGCAGGGCATTTCATTACCATTTATTTTGTATTTCCCTGCGGGCTAATGATATTGAGCATCTTTTCATGAAATTGCATCAGTTTATCTTCTTTGGTGTTAATATTTTCTGCTCTTTTTTATTGAGTTGTTTGTCTCTTATTATGGAGTTGTAAAAGTTCTTTATATTTTCTGGTTACAAATCCTTTACCGGGTATATGTTTCGCCAATATTTTCACAGAGTCTGTGACTTGCCTTTTCATTTTCTTTGTGGTGTCTTTTGAAGAGCCAACATTTAACTTCTTAGCTCTTTTGAATCTGGCTCATGCCTCTCTTCCCACAGCCACTTCCTTGAGTTCAGCTCTTTCCCATTCTTGGCTGAATTTTTGTAGTAGCCTAATAACTAGTCTCTTTATCTCCCCATTGCATTTTCTAAAATGTCTTTTGCTTTCAGGACTAAACATAAATTTTGTAGCCACACATATGGGACAACTATGGAGGGATGCCTCTCACATCTCTCCCTGAAGAAGCCGCTGCAGAAAGCATAGTGATTGACAGCCTCCAGCCACCACAGCTGTGGATCGGCCACAGCACTCACTCCAAGGCCACTCTTGCTCCAAACTGCACCAAGCCAGTGACTGAGCACCACACAAGACTCTCCTAACAGGCGACCCTTGCTCGGGAGCTCCTAATCAGCCTTGCCAAGGCTTTCTCAGGATTTTGCTGCAGCCTGAAGCTTTTCTGACCCAATCCCACCTTTCCTCTTTCACAGGTGTCAAACCTACATCACAATCTGAAAGCTCTCCTAGCCTTCTCCTATTTCCTCTCCCTTTATCCTTACAGGTGTTTTTCCCAATCAATCTCTTGGCTGTCTAGTCCTATCTAGGCATTTGTTTCTTAGAGGACCCATCTGACACAACAGGCAAGGCCATTCTTGATCCAGCCCCCAACTGACTCCTCAGTCGTCAGTGAGCTTGTGCCATCTCCTTTCAGTATCATGACTATGGAGGGAACCAGGGTTTCTTCTGCTATATCCCAGCTTCCCCTCTTTTGTTCAGACTTCTGAGGCAGCAGAAGAAAAATCCATCTGCAATACTAGAAATGCTATGATAATGTGCTGAGGAAGCCTTACAGGAAGAAGCCTTATAAGAAGAGCAGGGACTCCAAAGAACATTCAGCCCTTCCAACACCTTCAGCCCCAGAATTCAGCCCCAACACCTTCTTTTGAGCTATGTGTTGGAGGAAGAAAGAAAAAAAAAAAACAAACTCTTTTTCCGTGGGGAGTTATTCTCCTTGTACCCATAAATAATTTCACTCTTCCTTGTGAAAAATGATGCTCCTGACCCTACTCAAATGTGCCGTTGCGGGGGTTTTGTCAGTAGTGAGAGACAGCAAGGGGACGTGCAGTGTTTATCATCATAGGAATCTCATGGGGCTCTTAAAAAGTTGCAGGGCTCTGAGTCCCAACCCAAACCTCCTAGACTAGACTTTCCAGAGAAAGGCACTGGGAAGATTATTTTGGACAAGGGCCCCAAGTAATTCTCAGGATGTTTGAGAAATACTGATAGAGTGGTTAAGAATACAAGTACTAAAGCCAGCCTGATTTAATTTAATTCTAAATTCTGACCTTTGCTAGCTGTGTAATCTTGGACAAGTTCCCTAGTTTTCTCATCTGTGAAATGCGATAATGAATAGTACTTTCCACATAGGTTGCCCAAAGAGTTAATGGTTATAGTATGTGTAGGACAGTGTCTATGATGTAGTAAATTGCTCATGAAATCTGAACTCTTTGTACTGTTGTTGGTATTGTTATTATCACCACCATTATAAGTCTCATTAGTGACAGATCAAATGCAACAAAATCATGAGCACCCGCCAGGTATTATGCTAGGGTCTAGTATGGAGAGAGTGTGTTTTTGAGGGGTAGGATTAAGATATGGAAGTGAGCACGACATACCATCTGCTCAGAGCTAGGTGAGTTTTTCCTTTACCCATCCACGCTCTCCCATCTAATCTCCATCACCCATGGCATTCATTAGGTAGCTATCTGCCGGGATTAGTAGCGGGCTCTGTTGTTGGTGCAGAGACAAGCTTAACAGTCTTTGATCTGGGCTTCAGAGAGGCTCTGAGATGTACAGGAAAGAGTCTCTGAGTCATCAGTTCAGAGTTCAAATCCCAGGGTGTCTCATTAGAGTAGTGAATGACCTTGAACAAATTACTTAAGCTCTCTGAGCTTTTGTTTCCTTAATTTCCGAATGTTTTCTACCCCTCTATTGTGGGCTATTGTGAGGCTTAACTGAGATGATGTATGTAAACTCCCTGGCACATGCTGGGGGCTGAAGAAATGGACGTCCCACCTTGTTTCATTAGGACTGTTTTTGTTCACTGAGATAGATTTTAGCTTTTAGTTCACTGAGTAACCTGCCCACAGAGCCTGGATGAGCCCAGCTGCATCCCTGTGAGAGGAGAGTTTCAAGGCCCTAAATGCTCCCCAGACTGCCAGACTTACAACTCAGATAATCCATCTTCACTGTGGATGCCTCTGCATGAGAATTGTCACTCACTCCTTGCACGTGTATTATCTTGACCTTCACTCCTATAGTTCGGGAGTGGCAGTTCCAGGGTCATTTAAAAATACTGATAGACATACATGTCAGCTCAACAAACCCAATTCTTTCCCCAAACTTTGACTTTGGTTTCATCGACGTGATTACGAATTCTTGCTCTCTGCCTCGATGCTGAGCACATATGGCCTCTGTAAACATGTCTTCACAATGTTTTCAAAGTTTCCAAAGTGAACTTTGGAACAGGACAGTAATATCACCAAAGCAGCAGTCATTGGGAAAATAATCTTTTTAAACAGGCTAATATGCTTTGGACTTTGATGTGTCCAAATTTCAGAGGAATGTATAAATGTGTTGGTATAAATTTTATTTTTTTAAAAAATTAGGACATTTCCTGAAGTAGCTGCCAAAATGTTGCCTGATTTAGAATTGTTCTTTCCACCCTGGTTTGCAAGGGCTTTGCTATGGGGTAAGGTTACATAACGGAGATTGCAAATCAAAATTTGCTTCTTACAGATTTCCAAGCTTAAAGCGAAAGTTAGTCCCCAAAAATGGATTAGAAAGTACTTGAAAGCTTTCTGAAGTGGTGGGTAGGATTACACAAAGATAGTAATGGGCAGTTCATAACGTTTTTGCTATTTTTCAAGTGTGATGGTGAACTCCTGCAAGTTAATAAAACAGAAATAGAGACGTAACAAAAACTTTTTGGCACTGAGAATGAAAATGCTGGGATATTCTAAAAATTTGCTAGATAAGCAATTCATGTTCAAAGTGAAATAAATCATACAAATTATATGATTGATTTATTCAAATAAGAGTCTATACTTCAGGGAAAAATGATTTCTGAGGAACAATGAAATTCTGGACATCCCTTGATGAATAATTGCAGCTACTTAGATAAAACTGGGATGGAGTCACATGAGGTGGAACGCCAATTCCTAGGAAGTTGAGCCACAGCAGATCCTTATGTAACTTTGTACAAAAAGGAGAGGTTATCCCTGAGGTGACAGGAAGAACCTCCTATTTTTGACAAAGTGCAGCAAGTAAGTGGAATCCTACCAGAAGAGTTTTAGAAATGCCACTAGATGAGGGCTAGTGCCACAGCTGGAGTGGCAGCAGGCAAGTTCTCACCTCCTTTCCTGGTGTGAGTTGAGAGACTGTTTAAGATGTTTAAGAGAGTCCTGCCCAAATTAAGAGATTTAAAGCACATCCCAATGCAACCTGGCAGAGGGATATTTTTTAACCTTAGTCCTTGGCATGTGTTTTAGTCATTTATTCCTGCATAACAAATGATCTCAAAACTGTCTTGAAACAACAATTTATTATTTTTCATAATTCTGCACTCATTTGAGCAGTTTTCTTCTCCAAGAGGTGTCAGCTGGAGAACTTGGAAGCACTCAGCTGGTAGCTGGGCTGGCAGGTCCAGGAAGGCATGCTCACAGGTCTGTCTACTTGGTGCTCCATTATGTTGCCTCTCCACGTGGTTAGCATGGGCTTCCTTACAGCATGGCGTTCTCAGGGTAGTCTGGCTGCCTACATGGCAGCTGGTTTTGCCAGGTCTTGGAAGTTACCACTCAGAGCTTTTGTCACATTCTGTTGATCAAAGCAAGACATAAGGCCAGTATGAATTGAAAGGGAAGAGACACGGATCCCTCATCTTGATGGAGTAGCATGCACGTACAAGGAGGAAAAGAACCGATGGCAGCCCTCTTTGGGGAGTCTCTACCATAGTCTGAAAAAGTGGGGCATTTGAGGCTGGCGGTTGATGGCTTTGGAGAAGAGCATGAAATCAGGCTAAGCAGGGGACAGCCATATCTGGAGGCACAGCTGGTGTGTGAAGCTTATTAAAGCGTAGGCAGTTGGGCACCAAACTGTGGGTAGAAGTTCAGAAATAGTGCAGTGGGAAGTTGATCCTAAGGAATCATAGGGGAAAAGAGAAAAGGAATCTGGGAAAATTACACCAACACAAATCAGGCTTTCCGCGATACCATGGATTTTAAAAAGTTAACTATCTATACAAAAACAAGATCTTTTTGCATCATCTTTGTATCACTGATGACTCAAAGCTTATGACTTTAGGTGAAGAGCAGGGAGATAAATGGCTCAGGAAAGATGGGGCCAGAAAAGCACAGTCAACTGCCTGACCTTGTCCTGGTTGCAGTTGGCTTCCCCATCACTGCTTTGGAGCCTTGACATGAAGCAGCCAGCATTCTCATTGCGGAGAGGAAGTGCTCTCCTAGGGAGTGCTTGTAGATGTGGTCATCCTAAAGACCTTTGCTGATGGGAGTGCTACTGGCGTTTAGTGGATAGGGGCCAGGGATGTTAAACATCCAAACACCCCACACACCTGAGGAGAATTGTTCCAGCCCAAATGCCAGCAGCACCCTAGTTGAGAAATACAAAGTAGGCAATAGGGGTGATATAGAGTATTTGGGTGGAAAATATTGAACTTGGAAGACGCAAGGACTTTAAGATCCCACAATAGGCTGTAGTCTTATGGTAAGACCAGAGTCAGAAGTGATACTGAACTGTAGGAAGTATATGGTGCCTATAGAAAATACACTCTTTAGATCACGTACCCAAAAACGGCCGCCTTTGGAAACATGCATTTCCTCACTTATCTCAACCATTCTGAAATGTTAGATGGAGAATCAAGAAAGGTTATGATTTTTTTTTATAGAAATAAGACTGTACCATAACCTTGTGAAAAATTCTTTCTAGGGATTGGCTTATCTCTATCTGTGGAAATTATGGCATCTTGTTTTTGTTGTTCTTGTTCAGAATCAAATATGTTCAGTTTTGCTGTGAAGAGATGTTTTTGTTAACATGTAGAATCCTATTTTATTCTTCCCTAATCCAACTGATTTTCCCCCACCTACCAACCAGTTTTACATTGTCTGTCAAATCCGGTCTTTGATGGCAGTGGAACCTGACTTATGTAGAACCTTACATGGGGTCTAATATGTTGCTTTTCCTCCAGAGTGAAATTCACATCATGTTGCAGAAACATACTCTGCAGCCTTTCTCTTGCAGTGATACATTTAAGAAGTGAGCTTGAATTTCGGAGTCCTGATCAGTCTGATCATAAAATTGTCCCTCCCAACATCAATCTTTTTCTTCTATTCCTCCTTCTTTGTTTCTTTTTATGCTTTTACTCTTTTGTGTAGCTGTGACTAATACAGAGATTTTTCTCAGAAGGAGGAAAGCGTTCCATGTGAAGCTTGGTATTGTCCATCCCAAAGTCTGGAAATGACCTAGGTGTTTCCTGCTGTGTGGTCAGCAGATGGATATGTCTCACCCACTCCTAAGTTTCAAATTTTAAAAGCTTTTTAACAACCTCAATTTGTCAATGGATAATACAAACTAGGCACAAACAGCAGTGATTTAACTGGGTACACTGACATCTGCTTTTACAACCGTGTACTTTTGAAAATTGTGCACAAGTATGTTGATTGAGTTCACGTTGACCAGGAAGAAAGTCATTGAGAGGGGCAAGCTCTAACACATGTAGTATAGATTTTTATTGTCTATACAGTGAATTACCTGTGGCAAGTTTGAAATCCTCACTTTATTTCTTCTTCTATCTAGCACTTATCTGGACTCCTTCCCTCTGTGGTTGGTTGATGTGTGCTCTGGGAATGCAAAATCATTTTAGTGCATTCTCTTTGATGACTTGGAAGGCATTTGAGACCATGCAGAGCCGCAGGGTCATGGTTATGAACAACAATTATTGTACTGGAGATTTACAGATGTACTGGTTACTAGAGGGTTGTGGTTAATAGAATGTTAAACAACAAAGAGTTTATTGTATAACTTAGGAGGAAAAAGCTCCCCAACAGCAAAATACATAATCTCAGAAAGTCAGGAGATCTGGGGGAAAACACACAAAGTTAAGTTTTTCCTTTATAAAAAAATTTCTTCCCCCAAATTAAATGGTTCGAGTTTTAGAAACTTACCCTGTGGGAAATACATTGCTTCAAAGGAGAAAGAGATTAAATGTAGATGCAACAGGCAGTGTCTCCCATACGTAAACTCTTTTCCACAATGTGGTTAAGCATTTGGTGAAATCTGATTAACTCCAGTCACTAGGGAACTGTTTAGTGGCTTTTTACTTCATTGCACTGATTCTAGCCCTGTGGACCTCCTACTGCACATGGAACATCAGACCTGATCTTTCTGTGGCAAATTCAAATGCAGTTCAGGAGCTACCACGACCCTTTACACTGAATGCATAAACCTGACACTGCCTTTTAATACCATCACTTGCCTTAGACTCTGGTAACCAGATACATAAATTGGGTCTTGCTAAGAAGTTCACCAAAACCTGAGAAAACTCCATTGTGGTAATGCTCATTATATCACAGTGGATGGGGTTATTTCTGACCATTTCCCAAGACCAGTGAAGTGAGCTGTGTAACAGACCAAACCCTACTGAGTTTAATGCGTTAGGTAGACAGGCTACACAGTGCCAGGCAGCTGGTGGTAGCATGTGTTTCTGTCCAGTGACTGCTCTGGATGTCTTTGACTTGCCCTTCCAGATCCATTCCCTACCCCTTTCCATCCTTCTCTGTGTCCGGGGAGGCTGACCTTGGATTTGCCCAATAGAGAGGGGAGACACAGCATTGGGAGACTCAAAGAAAGGGAGATCAGGAGATTTACCCCTCCCACTTCTGGTTCCTAACCTAGCTGGTAGCTCCTTCCTTCTACTGAAGTCAGTGGCTTCTTTGGGTCAGCCCACTCTGCCTCTGTGTTCTGGTGACCACTCTCTCCCTTCAGGTTTAGGAACTGTAATAACTCCTGCTCCGGCTAGCCCCAGGTTGCTGTAATACCTCTTGTGGATTCTCTTTCCTACCCAGACCTTTGGAAGTAACCCCTCTGTTAAGCTGGCCTTAAGTAACCCAGTGAGTACGATGGCCTGTCTCCTGCTGGAAGCCTGATGAACACACAGACTTAGCCCACTCCTACTTTGTATGTAACTCCATGTGTCCCAGGCTGCAGGTAGGAATGGGATAATAACAACAGACACAAAAGAGTATTTTTCTAGTTCCCCTGCCCCCACGCTCCCTGCAGAAATTTCAATTCCTTGGTGCCCTAACAAGAAGTCCCCTTGATTTGACTCTTTGGATACACAGCCTTCCTCCCTTCCTGCCCCAGCTCAGTATGCTGACAACTCTAGCCATCTGAAAAGGCAGCAGTGCCAGCTTTGCCCCTGATGGCTCCCCTAGGTCAGCTGCTGCAGAGTGTCTGGGCCAGGGTCCCTGGTGTGGACTCTAAAGTTGACACTGTGGCTTTCAAACTGCAGCTGCCGTCACCAATCCTGGCTGCCACTGCTATGTTCTGCTCCTCCACTCTCAGTGTCCCATGGAAATGATACTCTTTATCTTTTCTTGCTTTTTATCAGAACTCCCTTGGCCAGAGACTTGGTCATAAGCCCAGTGGAATGGGTCAGAGTTTAGTGTAAGTGAGAGATAATGCACTGATCTTAGAATCAGGCATCCCTTTGGTTTACTAGCCCCTTGTCCTTAAACCAACTTCCCCAACTCTATTTATCCTTCCCTTGGGAAGTGTTCTCTCTCAGGAGTCAAGTTTCTCATGTAAACAGTGCCCTGTTGGGCTGCCCTGTTATTTATTCTTCCAGACCTGCCTAGAAATGTCTGGATCCTAAGGGGAATTCAGCTTAGATTCACTCGATACCTTCATCTGCTGGCTATTCTACTTTTGCCCCAGAAACCCACCCTCTACCCATATCTGCCTCAATCTGTGCTCGGGAAGGCTAAAGTCTATGGATTCCATTACCCAGGCTCCCTTGCCCTCTCAGTGCCATTTGGGCTCAGGCAATGGAAGGCAGTGGCAGGAAATCAGAGGGTGAGCAGAGAGAGATCTCAGAGTGTTTACTCCCCTCCCCACCCAGCTGGGGTGCAGTTTGGTAGTAGCTGTTTACATATAGTTACAGTACCTACCAGGTCGCCCTCACCAGGGCTACAGCTTTTGCTGCATTCTGGCAAGAGTGCCCCCATTCCTTAGTCCTAGGGATGTGTGGTGGGCATAGCTGCCCCCCAAAGATGACCACAGCCTAATCCCTGGAGCCTGTGAATACGTTACATTACATGGCAAAGGGGATTTTGCAGGTGTGGTTAAGGTAATGGCCCTTTTAAGATAGGGAGAGTAGCCTGGGTTATCCAGATGGGCCCAATCTAATCACACGAGCCCTGAAAAACAGAACTTTCTCCAGCCTGAACAGGATAGATGCCCCAGTAGAATAAACCAGAGACACTCCAAGTGTGAGAAGGATTCAATGTTGGTTCTGAGACGGAGGGGCCAGGGAGGAGCCTCTACCCCCAGCTGTCAGTCAGTAAGGAAACAGCTCTCAGTCTTACACCTGCAAGAAACTGGACTCTGCCAACAACCTGCATGAGCTTGGAAGCAGGCTCATCCCCAGAGCTGCCAGAAAGGTACATGGGCCTGCAGACACCTGTCTCCAGCCTTGTGAGACCAAGGAGAGGGCCCAGCTGAGTAACACTGTAACCAGACTTCTGAGCTGTATAACTGTGAGATAATAAACAGGTTTCATTTTAGGCCACTACATTTTTAGTAGTTTATGGCAGCAGTAGAAAATGAATACAGGTGATGACGGCTTTCCATTGTTGCTAGTCTTTGGGTGCTGCACGGTCCCCTTTTCCCCCCCTTAACTCTGCCCACACCATGTCAAAGGCTGTTTTCAGTTGTGCCTTTGAATGGCTGCCTCTTTCCTGCCCAGACCCTGACTCACATGCTGGGCTCTATTTAAAAGCCCTAAAGATACTCATCTACATATTTGCTAAGTGGTCATAACAAGTTCTTTTTTTTCCCTTTTATTTGATGTTTGCATTTTTTATTTAGGTATATAGTTGATGTACAATATCATATAAGTTTCAAGTGTACAACATAGTGATTCAGAATTTTTAAAGGTTATATTCCATTTATAGTTATTATAAAATATTGGCTATATTCCCTGGGTTATACAATATATCCTTGTAGCTTATTTATTTTATACACAGTAGTTTGTACCTCTTAATCCCCTCTCCTCTCTTGCCCCTCCTCCCTTCCTTCTCCCTGCTGTTAACCACTGGTTTGTTCTCCATATCTGTGAGTGTTTCTTTTTTGTTATATTCACTAGTTTATTTTTTAGATCCACATATAAGTGATATCATACAGTATTTTGTCTTTCTCTGCCTGATTTATTTCACTTCACATAAGACCCTCCAAGTCCATCTATGTTGTTACAAATGGCAAAATTTCATTCATTTTGAGTGGCTGAGTAGTATTCCATTGTGTATATATGGACCACATCTTCTTTGTCCATTCATCTGTTAATGAACAGTTCGGTCGCTTCCATATCTTGGCTCTTGTAAATAATGCTGCTGTGAACATTGGGGCACATGTATCTTTTTGAATTAGTGTTTTCATTATTTTAGGATATATACCCAGGAGTGGAACTGCTGGGTCATATGGTAGTTCTATTTTTAGGTTTTTGAGAGACCTCCATACTGTTTTCCACAGTGGCCGCACCAATTTACATTCCCACAAGCAGTATACAAGGTTTCTGTTTTCTCCAAATCCTCGCCAACATTTGTGGTCTTTTTGATGATAGCCATTCTGACAGGTGTGAGGTGATATCTCATTGTGGCTTTAATTTGCATTTCTTATTAACAGTGTTGAGCATCTTTTCATGTGCCTGTTGGCCATCTGCGTGTCTTTGGAAAAACGTCTATTCAGGTCTTCTGCCCATTTTTAATCAAGTTGTTTGTTTTTTTGATATTGAGTTGTTTGAGCTGTTTATATATTTTGGATATTAACCCTGGTCACGACATGCTCTTGAAATACCAAGTGTAATAGGTTTCATCCGTGTATATAAGCCATGTGTCTCATATAGCCCAGCACCTATTAACTGATAGTGGGGACTTTAACACCAAATGGAGATTTTATGTGTGGGGCCAGTGATCTAAGAGAATTTCGCTGCTCTTATCCCTGGGATTTCTGAGGTCCTTCTGGAATAGGATGAAAACAAAAATCAGAAAGACATGACATTTGGTGCCTCAAAATGTTCTCAAGAGTTCAGCTACTCGGAGACCTATGTACCAAGGTTGGCTGGGCAGGTCACTGCACGGAGTGTAAGACTGAAGGATCTGATCCCAGTGTAGATAGCTCATTCCCATCTCTCAAGAGCATGAAGGACACCCAGTCCTGCCAGCTGTCTCACACGTAGAGCTCCCCCCATGGTCCAGATGAGATGGTGTAAGTGGATCCACACTGCCAGTGAGAGGCTTGCAGATGGTGGGTATTTTTCATTTGCCAAATACAGTTCATCACGAGATGCTGTCCTGCTGTCCTTGCTCCCCTGAGTTCACAAATACAATACAGCATCATTGCCTTGGCTTTTGAGAGGCTCCCAATATAGAGACTTTTAAAAATCATCTTCTGGTCCAAGAGAGGGAATTAAGGCTGTGCTTTAGAGAAGCAATATGGTAAACACTGGAGTCATGATGAAAAGACAAAGGATTGGCTTTCACGTTACTTTGAAGTGATATCTCCCCTGATTTACATTCCCCAGGGGTCATTTGGGTGTTGGGTGTTTTCACCGGGACGTGGATCATGCTTCCATGACAATAAGCCATGGATGTTGGTGTCATAACAACTCTGCAGCTTAAAGCAGAGCACAAACTAGACACTTCACAGGGCCTTGTTTCTCTCACCAGTCACAGCCAGTCCTAGACGTAATGGGAAATATGTCACTAATTATAAACAAGCAGACAATGGAGTTTGTTTTTTGCCCTGAAAATCCGCTCTCTCTCCCAGTCAGATCTGAATGCATTTTCAAGTGTAATAGAAACCAGAGCTAAGTGCTTTGAGGCTTTTATTATGTGCACAGAAGTAAGTGAAAAACTCAATCCAAGTTTTTAAAAATTGAGCCCCACTATGTGTGGATTACTTTACATATATTTTTCTCTAGCAGGTAAAAATAATCTTGCATGTTTATTATGATCCCTGCTATCCATAGTTTATAGATGAGAAAACCAAGGCTTGGTGTGGTTATTTTCACTTGGGCAGGGCCACCCGTTAACAAGTGTTGAAGTTGGAATAAAACATTATGTCCACCTGGCTCCAAACCCTAGGCATCAGCCATTTCATCACACTTCCACACCAACTAATTTTTCCGAGGAATTTAGGGATATTTAACCTTCTTCTCGGGGATGCATTACTGGGGCTGGAAGGAAACTCTTGCCTGATCCACTCTTTTGCCTTCCAATAAAACTACATCCAGGGCTTCCCTGGTGGCGCAGTGGTTAAGAATCCACCTGCCAGCGCAGGGTACATGGGTTCGAGCCCTGGTCCGGGAAGATCACACATGCCGTGGAGCAACTAAGCCTGTGTGCCACAACTACTGAGCCTGTGCTCTAGGGCCCGTGAGCCACAACTACTGAGCCCACGTGCCACAACTACTGAAGCTTGCACGCCTAGAACCCTTCTCTTCTGCAGCAAGAGAAGCCACCCAATGAGAAGCCCGGGAACCGCAGCGACGAGTAGCACCCACTTGCCGCAGCTAGAGAAAAGCCCATGCATAACAACAAAGACCCAACACAGAAAACAAGACAAAACAAAACAAAACAAAAACACTACCTCCAAATTACTACAGATAAATACTATTTCTAGAACTTTCTCCTAATGGTTCTCACTGCCCGGAAGTTCCTTCTTATGTCTGACCCGAGTATTTCTTGCTGTACTTTGAAGGCTTCTCTCTTGCTATGCTCTTACTATAGAGGGAGAGCAGCTTAATATAAAAGCACCTCACAGACCTGTGGGTTGTGAAATAGCTGCTCACCAGCCCCTCCCCTCTGTGGAGGGGGAGAACTCATCCTCTTAGACCAGACACAGAGCAGCTAAAGAAAATCAGTCTCCTCTGTAGGAACTCAGCATAGGTTTTTTTTTTTTCCTTTTAGTTTTTAACATCTTTATTAGAGTATAATTGCTTTACAATGGTATGTCAGTTTCTGCTTTATAACAAAGTGAATCAGTTATACATATACATATGTCCCATATCTCATCCCTCTTGCATCTCCCTCCCTCCAGCCCTCCCTATCCCACCCCTCTAGGTGGCCACAAAGCACCAAGCTGATCTCCCTGTGCTATGTGGCTGCTTCCCACTAGCTATCTATTTTTGGTTTGGTAGTGTATATATGTCCATGCCACTCTCTCACTTTGTCCCAGCTTACCCTTCCCCCTCCCCATATCCTCAAGTCCATTCTCTAGTAGGTCTGCATCTTTACTCCCATTTTGCCCCTAGGTTCCTCTGACCATTTTCTTTTCTTTTCTTTTTTTTTTAGATTCCATATATATGTGTTAGCATATGGTATTTGTTTTTCTCTTTCTGACTTACTTCACTCTGTATAACAGTCTCTGGGCCCATTCACCTCACTACAAATAACTCAGTTTCATTCCTTTTTATGGCTGAGTAATATTCCATTGTATATATGTGCCACACCTTCTTTATCCATTCATCTGTTGATGGACACTTAGGTTGCTCCCATGTCCTGGATATTGTAAATAGAGCTGCAATGAACATTGTGGTACATGGCTCTTTTTGAATTATGGTTTTCTCAGGGTATATGCCCAGTAATGGGATTGCTGGGTCATATGGTAGTTCTATTTGTAGTTTTTTAAAGAACCTCCATACTGTTGTCCATAGTGGCTGTATCAATTTACATTCCCACCAGCAGTGCAAGAGTGTTCCCTTTTCTCCACACCCTCTCCAGCATTTATTGTTTGTAGATTTTTTGATGATGGCCATTCTGACTGGTGTGAGATGATATCTCATTGTAGTTTCGATTTGCATTTCTCTAATGATTAATGATGTTGAGCATTCTTTCATGTGTTTGTTGGCAATCTGTATATCTTCTTTGGAGATATGTCTATTTAGGTCTTCTGCCCATTTTTGGATTGAGTTGTTTGTTTTTTTGATATTGAGCTGCGTGAGTTGCTTGTATGTTTTGGTGATTAATCCTTTGTCAGTTGCTTCATTTGCAAATATTTTCTCCCATTCTGAGGTTTGTCTTTTCTTCTTGTTTATGGTTTCCTTTGCTGTGCAAAAGCTTTGAAGTTTCATTAGGTCCCATTTGTTTATTTTTGTTTTTATTTCCATTTATCTAGGAGGTGGGTCAAAAAGGATCTTGCTGTGATTTATGTCATAGAGTGTTCTGCCTATGTTTTCCTCTAAGAGTATGAAGGTGTCTGGCCTTACATTGAGGTCTTTAATCCATTTTGAGTTTATTTTTGTGTATGGTGTTAGGTAGTGTTCTAATTTCATACTTTTACATGTACCTGTCCAGTTTTTCCAGCACCACTTATTGAAGAGGCTGTCTTTTCTCCACTGTGTACTCTTGCCTCCTTTATCAAAGATAAGGTGACCATATATGCATGAGTTTATCTCTGGGCTTTCTATCCTGTTCCATTGATCTATATTTCTGTTTTTGTGCCAGTACCCTACTGTCTTGATTACTGTAGCTTTGTAGTATAGTCTGAAGTCAGGGAGCCGGATTCTTCCAGCTCCATTCTTTTTTCTCAAGATTCAGGGTCCTTTGTGTTTCCATACAAATTGTGAAATGTTTTGTTCTAGTTCTGTGAAAAATGCCATTGGTAGTGCCAGTGGTAGTTTGATAGGGATTGCATTGAATCTATAGATTGCTTTGGGTAGTAGAGTCATTTTCACAATGTTGATTCTTCCAATCCAAGAACATGGTATATCTCTCCATCTGTTTGTATCATCTTTAATTTCTTTCATCAGTGTCTTATAATTTTCTGCATACAGGTCTTTTGTCTCCTTAGGTAGGTTTATTCCTAGATATTTTATTCTTTTTGTTGCAATGGTAAATGGGAGTGTTTTCTTGATTTCACTTTCAGATTTTTCATCATTAGTATATAGGAATGCCAGAGATTTCTGTGCATTAATTTTGTATCCTGCTACTTTACCAAATTCATTGATTAGCTCTAGTAGTTTTCTGGTAGCATCTTTAGGATTCTCTATGTATAGTATCATGTGCCAAAACTGTGTTGAATAATAGTGGTGAGAGTGGGCAACCTTGTCTTGTTCCTGGTCTTAGTGGAAATGGTTTCAGTTTTTCACCATTGAGGACGATGTTGACTGTGGGTTTGTCATATATGGCCTTTATTATGTTGAGGGAAGTTCCCTCTATCAGCATAGGTTTTAACCTTTCCTGGCCTCTCCCAACTAAAAGTCCAACTTGGCATAAATCTTCAGTACTCTTAATGATCTTTTTCACACCTCTGCTCTCCCCCCGACCCTGTGGCCCCCACACTCAGCTTATTCCCCACCATCCTTGAGTTAAAATATAGGGAAAGAACCCCACTTGATCATGGTGTATGATCCTTTTAATGTGCTGTTGGATTCTGTTTTGCTGAAAAGTGTCTTTGTGGAGATCAAGCTGATAGAAGCACAAAAGGCCAGAAGTAGGGAGGCCACCTCTGCTGCCCAGCACTTCCGAGGCCGTTAGCACACCTGGCTGAGTATGTTAGCAGCTTGATGGAGCCTCTCATGTGGTTCGAAGATCAAAGCAGAGTCTCCCCCATGTCTGGTCTCTTCTGAAGGAGCCTCAGGCTCATCTGGGAATGGAAACCCAGAAGAGGGAGGCTGCCTTCTATGGCCAGAGATCAGAGGGAGGGCTGGGTGGCCTGATCAGTGATTGGTAACAGAATTCCAGTCCGGAACTCACAAGGCTTTGAAAGGGAGCCAAGGCACTAGATGGCAGGCCCTGGGCTTGGTTCAGAGGAAGCCACGGTGGGTACCAGGATGCTGTGAAGACCTGGGAGCTGGTTGGCTTCCCACTGTTGGCATCTGACACCCTGGGTGTCCTCGGGGAAGAGAAAACCCATGCAAGTTGGGTTCTTGCCATGCTGTCTTCTCCTGCTCCGTGAGACGTTCCTGAGCTGTTACATCCCTTCCCAGGGCTTCAGTCTTCACCTGGATCGAGACGGCCCTCCCTCCACCTGAATTTCCATGCTCAGCTTGGACTACTCTCCTAAGCAACACACTTCTATTTTGACAACCCCTGAACATATCTCCCCAGAGACCCCACAGGCTCCTCAAGTTTAATATCCCAAACCGAGATGACCGTTTTCTCCGCTTCAGAAATGCTTCTCCTTTGTTCCCTGCATTGGTCATTGGCGTGACTCGTACCGATTCTCCCAGGTGGGAGAATTCCAAATCCTCTGAGCCCTCTGATGCCCAGACCCCGCCCTCAGCCACTGTCTTAGTTCAGGTCTCACCCATCTCAATGGAGGACTGTAACAACCTGCCACTGGCTTCCCCACCACAGCCTTT
Organism: Lipotes vexillifer; assembly: GCF_000442215.2. Lineage (NCBI taxonomy): Eukaryota > Metazoa > Chordata > Mammalia > Artiodactyla > Lipotidae > Lipotes > Lipotes vexillifer. Next base: position 1,817,458 of record NW_006785876.1, read on the forward strand.
GCCCATCATTGACTCCACCCTCTACCCCGTCCTAAACCCTCTAGATCCAGCCACACCCCTGCTCTGTAGCTCCAGTTGCTTCCATGCTGCCTGCAGGACACAGACAAGGCTCACTGGTCCCTCACACTCTGACCTGCAAGTAAACTTCCTGACCTCATAGTCCATCGACCCTCCTCACACCCTGCAGAGCCTCAAGGCTCTGGAACCAGCTTGCTGGGATTTGAATCCTGGCATCTTAGACGAGGGTTTTATTTTGCTTTGATTTTTTTCCTAAGGGTGAAAAGCTATTGGGAGGCATCTGGCAGTCTCTGCCACACTCACTGATAGACCTTCCAACCCCACTGGAATGATACATATATAGATGTATACATCCACACATCAGTGCGTATATAGATATATACTTATATTAAAAAGTACCCACTGAGCACTTTCTAGGTAGGTAGGCACAGTTCTAAATACCTTATATGCATTATTTATTCCTCCCTCAAGCCCTCTGAGGTAGCCATGATTACTAGCCCCAATTTATAGATGAGGAAATAAAGGCACAGAGAAGTTAAGAACCGGCTCAACATTGCATAGGTAGGAAATTGCAAAGCCTAGACCTGAACCTCTGCTGTGGGACTCCAGAACCCACACTATTAAGTATGATGCCATACCTCCTGTGCTGCATTACCCCCTCGCAACACACCTTCTGAGTTAGGGAGAATCCCCCTGCCTGGGCACCCCAGGGATCTTTTTCTCCATTAATTCCCTTGTATTTTAGAACCATGGAAAATCAAAATTGGGAGGCCTCTCGGCTCTGGTCCAGGTTTTCCACTGTTCAGAGAGGGAAAGTGACTTATTCAGAATCACACAAGGGAAGGGCAAGGCCCAACATAGAACTTCCACGCTGCTTTTGTGTTATGTCTCTGGACTTAATTTATCACTCATTAGTTCCTGGTTATCTCGCTGCTGATTTGGGATTCCTGCAATATCTACTGCATTTCAGAAAGAAAGGGGGGGAAAATGTGTGTATGTGTATACACACCCCCACACACCCACAGACACACACACACACACACACACACACACACACACACTCAATTCTATAGCTGAAGATCTCTCTTCTTGCTTCTCCGTAGTGAGTTCTTGATCCCCAAACTCTCCTTTTCCCCTCCCTGGGCATCTAGCCATCTCATCCTTTCCCAGTTCTTGTTGATTTTATCTAGGCTAGAAATGTGGAAGCAACTACAGTGCCTCAAAGGGCTAAATACCTTACGATGACTCTGCTCATCTGTTACCAATGCCCGGCGAAGGCAAACAAGGACTAACAAAGGCAGAGGGATAAACACATTTAAGCCAGACCGATTTCCAGAGAAATAATTTAAAGACGGTTCAAACAAGCGCTTCAAACACACAAGAATAATGATTTCCCCATGGATACATTGTGTGCTTGCTGGCACTGTAACTTTGGCCTTACATGCAGGATCCCATAAAAAGTTAGGGGCAGGATAAAAAGAAACAAGTAGTGCACGATGGAGTGAAGCCATTTGCACTGCAGTAGAATATCCCTGACCCAAATTACCCAGCCGGAGTCTGCTGTCTGGGGATTCCAGATGCCTGAATGCAGCAAATTTGATGTCCATGGAAGTGCCATTGATGGATGCTGGGACACACCAGGAAAAGACCCCTACCTGTTGCCTCCCTGTGATTTTTTTTTTTTTTTTTTTTGGAGTGTGCTCCTTAACCTGCCCACAAGGTAGGTTTGCCCATGTTTGTCTGTCTTCTTTTTTTGCAGAGAAAAATGCCAATGCGGACATGCAGTTGGCCAGTGGGGGAATGGCTTGGTCCCACTGGGTGAGGCCAGAGTCACAGGGAAGACTGAGTTATTTTGGATTCTGGTGCAGTCCACCCTTCCACCCCTCTGAGCCACTGGAAACCATGAGAGGTTTTAGCCATCTCAATCAGGTTGTCTGGCCCTGATCCCCAAAGCCTACCTGTAGGCATTCCCATCACCCTCACTGTAGCCCAAGAGTTGATTTCTTAATTTTGAAACACACTACATTGGAGGAGAAAGAGGCCTCGAGGGCACAGAGTTGAACCCACATTTCCCATAGAACTTTGGAACGTCTATCCATGGACATGTGACAATATGCCAAGAATACACAGCAGTGTAAAGCTTTCACAGCCCAGTAAAGCTCAGTTGCAAACATGCATCCTAGTGTTGGGAAGCTGATACCTCTCTTAATGAAGGAAGAAATGTTAGCAAAACATGAAATAGTGTGATGCCAAATGAGGAGACAAATCAACAAGCAAAACAAAAAGTGAATAGTATGAAAGACTTGGAAGACAAGAGCTTAGGTACAACCCACAAAATAAAAATAAAATCAGTTCTTTGCACAGACTGGCATGAATCTACACCCATTTAAAATGTATTCAAATGTCTTGTATTTCACAATAAAGTCTTTTAATTTTTTAAATTTATTTCTCATGTTCCATTGTGTCCTTTCTAATGTTCCTCTTTTATTTTTCATGGTAAAATTGCCTTATGGCCAATTAGTTATGTGGCAAAAATGTTTGTGGCAAAAATGCAGCAAAATGTTTACAGTAAAGAAGCTTATGGCGAAAATACCTAGAACTGTTTTCAGTATTTCAAGAAGCTTTTTAAAAAGTTTATCTCTTTGGCAATAGCACTGCATGTACTGGTTGAAAAGTAGGTTTTTCACTTACTGCTAGCATTACATTAACTCAGAATGTCACGATGCTATTACATCCTGCTCATGAGTGTTGACTGGCTATTGATGGCACCTTAGGACTCACTGGGACTTTTTTTTTTTTTTTTTTTTCCCTGGGACTTTTTAAGGGCATCAGATCTTGTTGTTAGAGCCACAGGCTATTTTCCCCTTCTCTCCCAATGTGCATCCTACCCAAGTCATCACTTTTTGCTTAGGTTTCTGAGATGTACAACACGTGATTCACTGCTGAATTCAGAGCTCCTGAATTCTGTTCTTTCCCAAGCTGGGAAAGTCTTCATGTGAGTGAAGAATAGAGAGGGCACAGGATAAGAACTTTCCTGGTCTCCTCACTTGTCTTCTCTAAACATCTCATCAGCAAGGGGGTTGGTAGGAATTCAGTAGGACTTTGTCTTCCAGGGGCCTCGGTGTGGGCCCCTGGATATAGGCCAAGCCCCCTTGGGAGGAGTTCCGAGTGAGAAGCCCAGTTGTGGGGCCGATCGGGAACCCCAGTGCCAAAGGAATCTCATTTATTATCTCATTCATTATTAGATCAGGCTACATATGGATACAGAATGACGGCCAAGGTTGAACTACCCATCACAGAAAGAGTGCTGAAAGGGGACTTGTTGGTGAGGTTGGTAACCACTGTCTCGCCCTGCATGGATTCTTCTCTCTGTCCTGGCTTCTCTGGCCTGGTCAGACTTTGTCTCTGGTTTGGAACCAGCCACTCAGCCTTTGGTCAAAGCCTGAAGATCCTGTTCTTCAGTCGGGGGCCCGGGTGCTGATGGCCTGTCCTAGCCGGAGCCCTCTTGCCGAGGCAGAAGGCAGCCCGTATTCATGATTGCCCTGCTGTTTGGATCCACACCCTATAGTAGGGACCAGCAAGGAATGCCCTGAGTCTGTCTACACCACAGGTCTTGCATGTACAGATTAGCTGGCAGTTAGGATTGCCCACACCACGGCTCCTTTCCAGTATCCTGTTTAAAGGGTTTTTCATCTATGTTCATGGTTTTATTTATTGTTGAGATGTATCAGGAGAAAAGGTAGAAAATAATATATCAGTGATTTACATGTGTGTGATTTTGTCGAGAGAAGAAATCCATTTTGTTTAAAGAACATATCATCATGTGGATGATAATGATGATCATAATTATTAATACTGTGGCAACAGTAGCTAGTGTTTTGTGTGCCCTGCACTGTGCCTCACATACATTATGTTGGCATTATTCCTGTCATTCCCCTTTTGCAGAAGAGACAATCAAAGCAGGGAGAGATTAGGTAGCTTGATCATAACCACACAGCTCTGCTGTTGCAGGCATAGAAATGCTGAGAAGTTTGATAAAACAAAACCAGCAGAAATCTGGACTTGCTAGTTCAGGAAGAAAGTGAGAAAGCGCCCAAGGGACACTTAATAAGAATAAAGTGGGGCTTCCCTGGTGGCGCAGTGGTTGAGAGTCGGCCTGCCGATGCAGGGGACGCGGGTTCGTGCCCCGGTCTGGGAGGATCCCGCATGCCGCGGAGCGGCTGGGCCCGTGAGCCATGGCCGCTGAGCCTGCGCGTCCAGAGCCTGTGCTCCCCGACGGGAGAGGCTACAGCAGTGAGAGGCCCGCGTACTGCAAAAAAAAAAAAAAAAAAAGAATAAAGTGAACAGAGCCTTGGCCCTCTGAGTGACTCTGATCTGGCCTCATCATAAGGCTGATGATGGTTGCATATGCCCAATCTTCCCAGAAGCATAGACTGCTGAACAACTGATGAAACTCTGTGAGCAGATAAATATGGTACTAGCTTAGCTTCGACCCCTATTCTCATTTACTCTCCCCTAATTTTGTCCAATATGTAAGCATTTTTTTCTTAGCTTCAAAGGGAACTTGAAAAACAAATGAGAGGAATAAAGAGAACAGGGAAGCCTGCTGACCGTGGCTCTGCACTCACAAGCACACTCTGAGTGCACACTTACATAAGAACAGTAAGAATTCTCACACTGCCATCTCTGTACATAAGGTCATGGCGTTCATAAAATTTGGCCTTCTGGTTATAAGTAAAAGGCATGGCCTAGAAATGGATGAAGATGACACTCTGGAAAAAGGGCAGAACGCTAAAAAAAAAAAAAAAAAAGGGCAGAACCCTTTTTGAAGTTCAGGTTTTATATTTTAAAGCAATGACACGGAAAGATAATCTGACTTGTTTGAAAGGCTTATTTTTAATCTAAAAATAAAGACTTTCTACTAAAAAGGGAGACTTGGGAGGAATAAGGAGAAACAGTTTTCTGTGGGTGATTTATAAAGCAAGCTATTTCTGGGGATTAAGACTGTCTACCTGGGTTTGAGTTATTTGATTACTTAAAAACTTGAGTGAGCATGAGACAGTTAATTTGCTGGCTTTCTGGTCGACCTCTGTGTCACCATGTCCTCTCCAGATGAGCGCGGGTGAGATTTATCTGGGGTGGCCCCTCTGCCACACTGGGGCCTGCGATAGCACTTAGTCCCTCTACCTCCCACGGGCCCCTCCTCCGCCTCTCTCACAATGGTTGCCTTTCAGTCCTGAGAGCCTCAGTCTTGTGGGCCTCTGTCTAATGTCTCCGAGGAAAATGTTGGAATCCCCCGGAAGGGAGCAGAAGTGGACGAGGAGACGTCATTATCCCAGAGCTGACTGTAAATTGTGCTGTTTAGTCTGTAAAGCAATTAGGTCTGGGGAGTGTAATGTGATGCTGTAGGCTGGCTGGCCTCTGTGCCCTTGTGGGTCTGGTCTGTTAGTTCTCCATGGGCACCAGCACCAGGCTTTTCGGGCCAGTATCCTGCTCTCCCTAACCCATGTGCTGAAATACATCAGTTTCCTCTTAAGAGTTGAGTAGCTGTGTGTACAAAGGGCCTGGATCCCGAGGACCTGAGTTCAAACTGCAGCTTTGTTTCTTTCTTGCTCTTTACTGAAGTCGGGCGGGTCGCTGCAGCTGCCCTGAGTGCATCTTGGTTGCATTAAATGGGCCTCATCACCTCTACCACATAGGTTGAACTGAACTGTGCAAGACTGGCTGGGCCTGGCATGTGGTTAGAGTGTACCGTGTGTTCTCCTAGGTCTATCTGGGTCCCTTTGCAGTGTGGCTGGTGACTACTTGATTGGCAGCAGCCATGTTCAAAAGATCTGCCATGGTTTCTATCTGCTTCTTGAGAACCCTGGCTGCCCTGACGACCTTCTCCATGGATGTCCTTCCGCTGTCACTTCTGCAGCATTCTAGCTGTGCCCTGCGCTACCCGGTATTAAGTCGGTCTCCCTTGCTATTCTCTGTGACAGTATCCTGGCTGTTTCCTACGTACCAGTTAGCCAGAGATTTCATTTTTTTGTTTACATCTTCTTATCTGTCTTCCCCACTTGACTGTGACCTTCACAACAGCGTGGACGTAGTTGCCTTAGTCACATTATGACCTGGCACTGAACATAGTACCTGGCACATAGTGACTGCTCAGTAAATACATTGTGGGATGAATGAATGAAAAATAATACATGCATGCCCAATAGGCAGGTTGGGGCCAGTGCCCTCCTCCTTGCAGGCCTGATACAATCTCAAGGTCAGAATCATGTCCTTGGAAGGTCTGACAGGGCAGCCTCATTCCAGATTACCCCTGGGTACCTCCTCCCGTCCTCCATACCACACACAGCCTTGGACTCTCTACCTCTGGGCTTCTTTTACATAAACAAGAAATAACCTTCTATTTCATTTATGCTACTGTTATTTTGGATTTTCTGCCATATGTGGCCAAAACTTATTTGGCTTATATGCCAGGGAATTTATGTTCAAGGGCAGCTCCACTGGGCTAGAGGCTGCTTTGGAACAGCAAAGTAATGAAGGCCCTGTGTGTGTTTGAGTGTGGGGAGGCGTTGGGGGCAGCGGGGGTGGGCGTTTCACCGGAATCCTGGGTGTGTTTGGTGCAGGAAGGAACTTCTTTTCCCCAGTGAAAGATAAAGCCCTAGGAAGACTCTTCCACATTGCACATTAAGCTGAGCCTACTTTGCTGTGTGGACTCCAGTGCACATTTGTTTTAAATTATTCTCTAATTGCTTAAGTGTTTGTGGTGTCTTTGCTCTTAACTTGGGGGCCTGGAGAGTGGAAGGAGGGAATCATGCTGTCCCTGACCCTCTACCCCCAGGATGGAGACCCTCACAGAAGCTCCCCTTACTTGGCCCAGTGAGGGGCCAGTTGGTCAGAAAGAGAAGACCCCTGGGTGTGAGAAATGGAAAGACCACCAGGCTTCCCTTCTAATCCTCCAAATCCCAAGCCCTGACTTGGTGTTGTATTGGGAAATCTGACTGTTTTGCTTTTGTGGCAATGCTAACATATACCCAATTAGTCTGTTTTTCTTAAAATCCACCCACTCTTCAAAAGGAAAAGAAAATAGCTGGGGCTGAAAATAGTTCAGTTGTATATGTGGGAGCTATTGCCAGAGCTTTAATAAATACCGAAAACCTCTTATTGGTCTATGCCAGACCTGATTTTAGGGCAAAAAGCTGCAGGGACCTGTCCGAAGCACTCTCTGCTGGGATCGTGGGTGGGATCTCATGGCTGTGGGGGGAGAGGGGGGGAGGGGAAGATCCCACATCTCACGGAAGGTAGGAGTCATCATAGTCATAGACTGTCAGAGATGAAAGAGACCAGGAAATCATAAAGATCAGCCCTATTGTTTTACACCTGAGATAACCTGAGATGCAGAGATGGGGGAGGAATTGCCACGGTCTCACAGTTTGAAAAGCAGAACGGTGACCTGAACACATTCTTGGTTCCCCTCTCTCCTTTGATTCCTCAAGTCAGAGGCGTTGAGAGTCCAACTTCCATATTTAAGGGGCAGTCCTCCCATGAGCCACACCTGTGATTTCTTCCTACCCAAATGCAGTGACTTCTATATTCTGTTCAGCTCTAAGAAAAGCTAGTCATTCATTGAGCCCTCACTGTGCCTCAGCCCTGTACATCACACATCGCTCATTGGATCCTTATAACAACCTTCCAAGGTTGATGTAACTATTAGGTAACTATCATAACTCGTAATAGTTGCAAATAATCGATAACTATGATTATCCCCTCTGAGGCTCAGAGAAGTTATCAATGACTTGCCCAAACTCACATGACTTGAATGTGATGGGGCTTAGATTTGAGCTCAGGGATTCTTACAATCTGACTCCAGAGTCCCCAGCCTTAACCACTGTACGATATGGCTTTCCAGACTTAAAAGGTTTTAACTTTTCTGTTCAAGGAATCTGGTACTACTCATCAAACATCAACAGACCACATCCCCGGAGTGATTTTTCTTTGGTGATGATGGAGTCACATAGATCTGTTCATAGTTTCTGGTCTGCTGTGCTTTGTGGCCATGCTTGTGGCCCACGTTTAATGGATAGAGCTTGTATAAATTCTCAACTCCTGCTTGCATAGTTTTGAATGGGAGCCAGGACAACAGAGGGCACTTCAACAGAATCAGGCTGCAGTACAAACTCTTGGACTGTGTGATCCAGCATATCCAATGATGCTTGAAGTGTCTAGTCAGATTGGGATGCTTCTATGAAGCCTTTGGCCGGCCTTGATAGGTGAATTACAGCACAGAGTGTCAGAATTTTGAGCAGATATGCCATCCTATGTGGATAACTATCCTCCTTTGAGATATAGTTCTGTCTTGCTCCTGGGTCCTAGTAGAGGCTGAAAACCCCTGACCATGGGTCACCAAGTTACCATATGACTTGAGCAGCACATCATGAATTAGGTGTCAGGTGTCTGACACATTAAAACACAAAGTTGGGCATGCAGGGACCATTCCATCATCAAATGGAAGTGGCATACATGAAACTGGGCTCAAACCGGTCTTAAAGCACAAGTAAGTTGCATAAGCAAGTGGTTCAGATGCCGAGGCCCATGCTCCTGCCGAGAGTCCTGGGCATTCTCACAGGGCCCATGCACAAAAGAGCCCCACATTTGGTTTAATGCTCTACTGTCACTGTGTTGAAATCCATAATTTTGGAGGAAGAGGCCCTTCATTTTTATTTTGCTTTGGGCTCCACAAATTATGTAGCTGGTTCTGTTCCTGCCACCTTGCTTCCTCCCTCTCAACCTGTCTCCATGGCTGCATGGGGTTTTTTCTACGATCAGTTGACTTAAGAAAAAAAATTTGGGGGCTTCCCTGGTGGCGCAGTGGTTGAGAGTCCGCCTGCCAATGCAGGGGACACGGGTTCGTGCCCCAGTCTGGGAAGATCCCACATGATGCTGAGCGGCTGGGCCCATGAGCCATGGCCGCTGAGCCTGTGCATCCGGAGCCTGTGCTCCTCAATGGGAGAGGCCACAACGAGAGGCCCATGTACCGAAAAAAAAAAAAAATTTGGACTTGGTTTACATATGATTCTCTGCAAGATACTGACAGTATGTGAAGGTAGATGAGTACAAAACCATAGCCCCTCCTGGGTGTCCCTGAAGGACAATGGTGAATAAATATCCTTCCAGTGTACAGAGTTGTTCATCTTGCCTGGAAGAAGAGATGGCAAAGGCTGGGATCTACACTGATTCATGCATAGTAGATAATGGTTTGACCGGGTGGTCAAAGACTTGGAAAATTAATGACAAGGAGGCCTGGGGAAGAGGTATACGGTTAGATTCTCTGAATGGGCACATAAAGTAAAGACATTTGCATCTTTGCTCACCAAAGAATGGCCTCAACAGAGGAAGAGCTTAATAATTTGGTGGACAAGATAACTCATTCTGCAGGTCAGAGAGCCTCTTTCCCCAGCCACCTTTCCTTAACCTATTGGCTTATGAATAAAGTGGCCATGATGGCAGGATGGAGGTTATGGTTGGGCTCAGCAACATGGATTTCCACTCATGAAGGCTGATCTGGCTACAGCTGCTGCTGAGTCCCCAGTATGCCAAGAACAGAGACCAACAATGAGCCCCTGATAGGACACCATTTCTTGGGGGGAATCAGCCAACCACCTGGTGGCAGGTTGATTACAGTGACTGCTTCCATCATGGAAGGGACAGCACTTTGTTCTTACTGAGCAAATACTTTTTTTAGTATATATATAGACTTGCCTTTCCTGTTCACAATGCTTTTGTCAAAACCACTATATGTGGACTTACAGAATACTTTATCCACGGTCATGGCATTCAATACAGTATTGCTACTGCCCAAGGAACTCATTTTACAGCCAGTGAAATACAGTGATGGGCTCTTGCTCATGGATTTTCCTGATCTTACCATGTTCCCCATCACTCTGAAGCAACTGACTGATAGAACAGTAGACTGGCCCTTTTGCAGATATAGTTATGGTACCAGCTGAGGCAATGTCCTACAGGATAAGGTGTATGCTCTAAATGGGTGACCAAGGTATAGCGCTCTTTCTCTCATAGCCAGGATTCATGGGTTCTTGAATCAAAGTGTGGAAATGGGAATGGATTCTCTATTACCTCTAGTGAAACTTTTGCTTTTTGTTTCTGCATCTTTGGACTCTTCTCATCTAGAGGACTTAGACAAAGAAGAAATATGTCCACCACTAGTGATGATTCCATTAAACTGGACGCTGGAACTGCCTCCTGACCACTTTGGGCTCTTCATGCTAGGGAATCAACAGGAAGAGAAGGGGGACTACAGTGCAAGCACAGGTGATTGATCTTATCAAGGGGAAATTGATGGCTGCTGTACAAGGTGGGAAAGGCATAATACGCTAGTATGTCTGGATGCAGGAGATCTCCTGGGGCATCTCTTGTTTCTCCAATGTCCTGTGATAGAGATCAATGGTAAATGACAGCAACCTAGTACATGCTGGAGTGCTGGTGTTCCGTACCCTTGAGAGATAAAGATGGGGTTACCCCATCAGGTAAGAAACTTTGATCACCTGAATATGCTTATTAAGGGCAAAGGTAATATTGAATGGATAGTAGAAGAAGGTAAACACCAGCTCTGACCATATAACCAGTTGCAGAAATGATGACTATAATGGTTATGAGTATTTCTTCCTTATTTTACTATGAATATATTAACCTACTTTTCTTTACCTCTCCCATTTCTTTACTATCTAACATAAGATGTGTTAACAGTAGTTAACTTTATGCCTTAGTATTTAAGTTACCAAATATCTCTAGATGAGCATGACTCAGCTGGAAGAGGAATGAACATCTGGCAAAGATGGATAAAAGAACTTTGTATCCTCTTTTACAGATAGTTGCATCATGTAAGGCAAAGCATGATCTTGTTATTGTCTTATTTGGACATTAAATATGATGATGAAAATAAGTGTGTATGGATGCCAAGCTGTCATGGGGTGTAGTGTGGTGGCATTGTATTATGTCAATTTAGCTAAGCTGAAACTGTGTTTCACAGAATTCTCTTCTCTGCATGGTTCCAGGTTAAGCCTGGCCACAAGAGAAATTTGCATAAGATTTGAAAGGCAGACGGGAAGCTGTGGTCCTTTTATTATGCTCCGAAGGTTGCTGTAGGGCAGGCAGTATTATAACTCATGCATCTTGTGATTGATCTGCTGGCTCACCTTGTGGGTGAGAGGTAGAGGCTGGGCACACAGCTCTACCAGCTCCCACCTGATATCCTCCTTCCGTCTCTGAATCCTGGACCAGGTCCATGTGAAGCTTATCCTGCAGACCACTTGGGTCATCTACGGTAGAGGTGGCGAGACACAAACATAGTTCCAGTCTGTCCTTCCAGGTTCTAGCTAAACCTTAGTCTCCCCACTTCATATGCACCTTCCCTTCATAAATGCCCAGCTCTGTTGACTTTGGACCCAACGTGAGATGCAAAAGTGATAGCCTTAAATAGACTGCATTAACACCCCTGTGCTAGGTCTCATCCCTATAATAAATCCCTTATTCTATATAATTCATAGTGGTTCACCTTCCCTGAGAGAACCCTGATACACCTAGACTGATAAGTCCTCTCTCAAAATCCTTTCATATTCATCATACCATTTAATCCTTATAATAACCCCTTGAGGTAGATATTACTATCATCAATTTGGAGATAAGTAATTTGAAATCAGACGGGTTAAGTGACATTCCCAAAATCACACAGCTATTAAATAGCCAAGCCAGGACTCAAAGCCAGGTCTAACAGATTCTGAGTTCAAAATTCTTCTGCTCCCCAAACAACTTTGAATCTACACTTTGTTATACTGCTGAATCTGTGTCCTTTTTGCTGTTTCCGATCCTTGTGTCACCAGAGGCTAAAAAGTTAGTTTTCATGGGGGGTGATTATAAAATCAACTGTACTTTTGCCTCCTGCTGACCTTTCACTCCTTCAATGTAGTGGGTGTCTTTTCCCTGCTACTAGGTAAAATCTCAGGCCAAGTGACTTTTCCGTTCATTAGTAGGCAATAGAAAGTTCTACAAATATGTTAGAAGGTAAAACGTTGACTTGGTTTAAAATATTTAATCCTGTGTATTAATTAGCACTTCAATTTGTTTAGAGTAAGACTCCTTTCTTTTCTGAACCCCCTACACCCACCTCTTCCCCAGCTAAAATTGGTTGCAGTCTAACTGCCTACCTTTGGGGAAAGGATGTGGTTAGCATTCTCTTCTCTTTCTGGCCTGATTCTTGCCCCCGCACCTCCCTCAGGATTGGAGTTGGGAGGAAGGAGGAGAGGCAGGAAAGTGATTTTTTTTTAAAAACAGTTTTGCATATATCATATTTTATATACCATAAAATTCACTCAGTGTAAGTATATAATTCAGTGATTTTTAGTAGATTTATAGAGTTGTACAACCATCATAATTGTAACCCTGTCAGAACACTTCCATTACCCGAAAGAGTTCTCTCAAGCCCTTTTGCAGTCAACCCCCATTCCTTCCCACAGTCCAACCACTGATCGGATTTTTGTCTTTATAAATAACTTGCCTTGGGCTTCCCTGGTGGCGCAGTAGTTGAGAGTCCACCTGCCGATGCAGGGGACACGGGTTCGTGCCCCGGTCCGGGAAGATCCCACATGCCGCGGAGCGGCTGGGCCCATGAGCCAAGGCCGCTGAGCCTGCGCGTCCGGAGCCTGTGCTCCTCAACAGGAGAGGCCACAACAGTGAGAGGTCCGCGTACCGCAAAAAAAAAAAAGTAAATAACTTGCCTTTTCTGGATATTTCCTATAAATGGAATCCTACGTTATGTACTATATTATGTCTTGAATCTTTCACCAGTATGAAGTTTTGATGGTCATCCATATTGTGGCATGAATCAAAAATCTGTTTCTTTTTACTGTTGAATAGTATTCTATTGTATGGAGGTATCATGTTTTATTTATCCATTCACCAGCTGATGGACATTTGGATTACTTCCAGTTTGGAGATATAAACAATGCTGTTATGAACATTCACATACATGTCTTTGTGTAGATATATCTTTGTATTTCTCTTGAGTTTGTTCCTAGAAAAGAAATTTCTGAGTCTAATGGTAAATTTATATTTGTTTTTTACAATTAATTAATTAATTATTTTAACATCTTTATTGGAGTATAATTGCTTTACAATGGTGTGTTAGTTTCTGCTGTACAGCAAAGTGAATCAGCTATACGTATACGTATATCCCCTTATCCCCTCCCTCTTGTGCCTCCCTCTTGTGCCTCCCTCCCATCCTCCCTATCCCACCCCTCTAGGTGGTCACAAAGCACCAAGCTGATCTCCCTGTGCTATGCAGTGGCTTCCCACTAGCTGTCTATTTTACATTTGGTAGTGTATATATGGCCATGCCACTCTCTCACTTCATCCAAGCTTACCCTTCCCCCTCCCCGTGTCCTCAAGTCCATTCTCTATATCTGTGTCTTTATTCCTGTCCTGCCCCTAGGTTCATCAGAACCATTTTTTTTTTTAGATTCCATATATATATGTTAACATATGGAATTTGCCTTTCTCTTTCTGACTTACTTCACTCTGTATGACAGACTCTAGGTCTATCCACCTCACTACAAATAACTCAATTTCATTTCTTTTTATGGCTGAGTAATATTCCATTGTATATTTGTGCCACATCTTCTTTCTCCGTTAATCTGTCGATGGACACTTAGGTTCCTTCCATGTCCTGGCTATTCTAAATAGTGCTGCAATGAACATTGTGGTACATGTCTCTTTTTGAATTATGGTTTTCTCAGGGTATATGCCCAGTAGTGGGATGGCTGGGTCATATGGTAGTTCTATTTTTAGTTTTTTAAGGAACCTCCATACTGTTGTCCATAGTGACTATCAATTTACATTCCCACCAACAGTGAAAGAGGGTTCCCTTTTCTCCACACCCTCTCCAGCATTATTGTTTGTAGATTTTTTGATGATGGCCATTCTGACCAGTGTGAGGTGATACCTCATTGTGGTTTTGATTTGCATTTCTATAATGATTAGTGATGTTGAGCATCCTTTCATGTGTTTGTTGGCAATCTGTATATCTTCTTTGGAAAAATGTCTATCAGGGTCTTCTGCCCATTTTTGGATTGGGTTGTTTGTTTTTTTGATATTGAGCTGCATGAGCTGCTTGTATATTTTGGAGATTAATCCTTTGTCAGGTGCTTCATCTGCAAGTGTTTTCTCATATACTGAGGGTTGTCTTTTTGATGATTTCCTTTGCTGTGCAAAAGCTTTTAAGTTTCATTAGGTCCCATTTGTTTACTTTTGTTTTTATTTCCATTTCTCTAGGAGGTGGGTCAAAAAAGATCTTGCTGTGATTTATGTCATAGAGAGCTCTGCCTAGGTTTTCCTCAAAGAGTTTGATGGTGTCTGGCCTTACATTTAGGTCTTTAATCCATTTTGAGTTTATTTTTGTGTATGGTGTTAGGAAGTGTTCTAATGACAGTCTTTTACATGTAGCTGTCCAGTTTTCCCAGCATCACTTATTGAACAGGCTGTCTTTTCTCCACTGTATATTCTTGCCTTCTTTATCAAAGATAAGGTGACCATATATGCATGGGTTTATCTCTGGGCTTTCTATCCTGTTCCATTGATCTGTATTTCTGTTTTAGTGCCAGTACCATACTGTCTTGATTACTGTAGCTTTGTAGTATAGTCTGAAGTCCAGGAGCCTGATTCCTCCAGCTCCATTCTTCTTTCTCAAGATTGCTTTGGCTATTCGGGCTCTTTTGTGTTTCCATACAAATTGTGAAATGTTTTGTTCTAGTTCTGTGAAAAATGCCAGTAATAGTTTGATAGGGACTGCACTGAATCTGTAGATTGCTTTGAGTAGTATAGTCATTTTCACAATGTTGATTCTTCCAGTGCAAGAACATGGTCTATCTCTCCATCTGTTTGTATCATCTTTAATTTCTTTCATCAGTGTCTTATAGTTTTCTGCATACAGGTCTTTTGTCTCCTTAGGTAGGTTTATTCCTAGGTATTTTATTCTTTTTGTTGCAGTGGTAAATGGGAGTGTGTCCTTAATTTCTCTTTCAGATTTTTCGTCGTTAGTGCATAGGAATGCCAGAGATTTCTGTGCATTAATTTTGTATCCTGCTACTTTACCAAATTCATTGATTAGCTCTAGTAGTTTTCTGGTAGCATCTTTAGGATTCTCTACGTATAGTATCATGTCATCTGCAAACAGTGACAGCTTTACTTCTTCTTTCAATTTGTATTCCTTTTATTTCTTTTTCTTCTCTGATTGCTGTGGCTAAAACTTCCAAAACTGTGTTGAATAATAGTGGTGAGAGTGGGCAAACTTATCTTGTTCCTGATCTTAGAGGAAATGGTTTCAGTTTTTCACCACTGAGAATGACGTTGGCTGTGGATTTGTCATATATGGCCTTTATTGTGTTGAGGTAAGTTCTGTGTATGCTTACTCTCTGGAGAGTTTTTATCATAAATGGGTGGTGAGTTTTGTCAAAAGCTTTTTCTGCATCTATTGAGATGATCATATGGTTTTTCTCCTTCAAGTTTTTAATATGGTGTATCACATTGATTGATTTGCATATATTGAAGAATCCTTGCATTCCTGGGGTAAACCCCACTTGATCATGGTGTATGATCCTTATAATGTGCTGTTGGATTCTGTTTGCTAGTATTTTGTTGAGGATTTTTACATCTATATTCATCAGTGATAACTGGCCTGTAGTTTTCTTTTTTTGTGACATCTTTGTCTGGTTTTGGTATCAGGGTGATGGTGGCCTCATAGAATGAGTTTGGAAGTGTTCCTCCCTCTGCTATATTTTGGAGGAGTTTGAGAAGAATATGTGTTAGCTCTTCTTTAAATATTTGATAGAATTTGCCTGTGAAACCATCTGGTCCTGGTCCTGGGTTTGTTGGAAGATTTTTAATCACAGCCTCAATTTCATTGCTTGTAATTGGTCTGTTCATATTTTCTATTTCTTCCTGGTTCAGTCTTGAAAGGTTGTGCTTTGTAAGAATTTGTCCATTTCTTCCAGGTTGTCCATTTTATTGGCATAAAATTGCTCGAGTAATCTCTCACAATCCTTTGTATTTCTGCAGTGTCAGTTGTTCCTTCTCCTTTTTCATTTCTAATTCTGTTGATTTGAGTCTTCTCCCTTTTTTTCTTGATGTGTCTGGCTAATGGTTTATCAAATTTTGTTTATCTTCTCAAAGAACCAGCTTTTAATTTTATTGATCTTTGCTATTGTTTCCATCATTTCTTTTTCATTTATTTCTGATTTGATCTTTATGATTTCTTTCCTTCTGCTAATTTTGGGGTTTTTTGTTCTTCTCTTTCTAATTGTTTTAGGCGTAAGGTTAGGCTATTTGAGATTTTTCTTGTTTCTTGAGGTAAGATTATATTGCTGTAAACTTCCCTCTTAGAACTGCTTTTGCTGCATCCCATAGGTTTTGGTTCCTCGTGTTTTCATTGTCATTTGCCTCTAGGTATTTTTTGATTTCCTCTTTGATTTCTTCAGTGTTCTCTTGGTTGTTTAGTAGCATATCGTTTAGCTTCCATGTGTTTGTATTTTTTACAGTTTTTTTTCCTGTAATTGATATCTAGTCTCATAGCATTGTGGTCAGAAAGGATACTTGACACAATTTCAATTTTCTTAAATTTACCGAGGCTTGATTTGTGACCCGACATGATCTATCCTGAGAATGTTCCATGAGCACTTGAGAAGAAAGTGTATTCTGTTGTTTTTGGATGGAATGTCCTATAAATGTCAATTGAGTCCATCTTGTCTAATATGTCATTTAAAGCTTGTGTTTCCTTATTTATTTTCAGTTTGGATGATCTGTCCACTGGTGAAAGTGGGGTGTTAAAGTCCCCTACTATTATTGTGTTACTGTCGATTTCCCCTGTCATGGCTGTTAGCATTTTCCTTATGTATTGAGGTGCTCCTCTGTTGGGTGCATAACTATTTACAATTGTTATATCTTCTTCTTGGATTGATCCCTTCATCATTATGTAGTGTCCTTCTTTGTCTCTTGTAATAGTCTCTATTTTAAAGTCTGTTTTGTATGATATGAGAATTGCTACTCCAGCTTTCTTTTGATTTCCACTTGCATGGAATATCTTTTTCCATCCTGTGACTTTTAGTCTGTATGTGTCCCTAGGTCTGAAGTGGGTCTCTTTTAGACAGCATATATGTGGGTGTTGTTTTTGTATCCATTCAGCCAGTCTATGTCTTTTGGTTGGAGCATTTAATCCATTTACATTTAAGGTAATTATCTATATGTATGTTCCTATTACCATTTTCTTAATTGTTCGGGGTTTGTTTTTGTAGGTCTTTTCCTTCTCTTGTGTTTCCTGCCTAGAGAAGTTCCTTTAACCTGTGTTATATTTAAGTTTTTAAGGAACATCCAAACCATTTTCTAAAGGCACTGTACCATTTTTTATTCCCATCAGCAAGGTATGAAAATTTCAGTTTTTCCACATCCTGACCAACACTTACTGTTGTCTGTCCTATTGATTGTAGCCACTCTAGTAGATGTATAGAGGTATCTCATTGTGATTTTAATTCTCATTTCCCTAATGACCAATGATGTTGAGTATCTCTTCATGTACTTATTAGGCATCTGTGTATCTCCTCTTATAAAATGTTCGAATATTTTGCCCATTTAAAAATTGGGGTTTTTGTTCTACTTATTGAGTTGTAAGAGTTCTTTGTATTTTTGGATATAAGACCTTTATCAGATATATGATTTGCATATATTTTCTCCATATATGGCTTGTCTTTTCCTTGTCTTTTCATTTCCACAGTGTCTTTTGAAAGGCAAAACTTTAAAAATTTGACGAGGTCCAGTTTATTATGTTTTTCTGATATAGATTATGCTTTTAGTGTCCTATTTAAAGTCTCTTTGCTAAACCCAAGTTCGCAAACATTTTCTCCTCTTTTTATTCTAAGAAGTTTCGTAGTCTTAGTTCTTTCATTTAAGTCTATTTATGATTCAAGTTGAT
Organism: Lipotes vexillifer; assembly: GCF_000442215.2. Lineage (NCBI taxonomy): Eukaryota > Metazoa > Chordata > Mammalia > Artiodactyla > Lipotidae > Lipotes > Lipotes vexillifer. Next base: position 1,835,504 of record NW_006785876.1, read on the forward strand.
TTTTTTTAATGTGGATCTCCAGTTTCTCAGCACTATTTGTTGAAAAAATTATCCTCTCCCCACTGAATTGTTGAAAATCACTTGTACAGAAGTGTAAGTTTTATTTCTGGACTTTTAATTCTGTCCCATTGATCTATAATACAGATGATATGTAGATTCTGTATGCCCACTCTATGTCAACACCACACTGTCTTGATTATTGTAGATTTATAGTAAGTTTTGAAATTGGGTAAAATATAAATCCTCCAAATTTGTTCTTCATTTTCAAATTTGTTTTGCTTCTTCTAGTTCCTTTGCATTTCTATATAAATGTTAAAATAAGCTTGCCAATTTAATTTTTTGCCAAAGTCAAACAAGCACACCCTGCTGAGATTGTGATAGGAGTCTATACATCAATTATGATGTATAGCATTAAGTCTATACATCAATTTGGGGAGAAATGCCATCTTAACAATACTGAGTCTTCCAATCTAGAATACTTAAAAGTATGTTGTTTAATTTCCAAATATTTAGGGATTTCCCAGATTTCTTTTTGTTGTTTTTTATAATTTACTTCAGTAATCTGTGATCAGATGCCATATTTTGTATGCTTTCAATCCTTTAAAATTTATTAAAACTTGTTTTATGGCCCAGCATATGGTCTTTCCTAGAGAAGGTACCAGGTGTGCTATACTAGAAATGGAGTTTTAGGCAAGGAAGATATTTCCTAATGATAAAATGGTCACCAATAGCTGCAGATTATCAAGCACACTTGAGACATTGTCCAGCAAAGACCATGTACTAGGCCATAAAACAAGTCTCACAAATTTTAAAAAGATTGAAGTCATACAAAATATGGTGTTTGACCACAAGGAAATTAAATTATAGTATCAGACAAAATGGACTTTAAGATACACATACACCTGTACACAAAATGTTATATCAGGTTGGTTGGTAGAGGTGTTCAAGTCTTCTATATCCTTGCTGATTTACTGTCTAGTAATTTGATCAATTCTTGAGAGCAGAATATTGAAGTCTCCAACTATTATTATTGAATTTTCTGTTTCCCCTTTCTATTCTGTCACTTCTTATTTTATGAATTTTTTTTTTTTTGCGGTACGCGGGCCTCTCACTGCTGTGGCCTCTCCCGTTGTGGAGCACAGGCTCCGGACGCGCAGGCTCAGCAGCCATGGCTCACGGGCCCAGCCGCTCCGCGGCATGTGGGATCTTCCCGGACCGAGGCAAGAACCCGTGTCCTCTGCATCGACAGGCGGACTCTCAACCACTGCACCACCAGGGAAGCCCCTATTTTATGAATCTTGAGGTTCTGTTATTTATTGTATCTTCCTGATGATTTGACCATTTAATAATTATGAAATATCCTTCTTTGCCTCTAATACTATTTCTGGTTTTGAAGTCTATGTTGTCTGATATTAATAGCCACTCTAGATTTTTTGCAAATACTGTTTGCACAGTATATTGTTTTTCCAACCTTTTGCTTTCAACCTGTTTGCATCTTTTTTTGTTTTTGTTTTTGTTTTTGTTTTCTTTGCGGTACTCGGGCCTCTTACTGCTGTGGCCTCTCCCGTTGCGGAGCACAGGCTCCGGACGTTCAGGCTCAGCGGCCATGGCTAACAGGCACAGCCGCTCCGCGGCATGTGGGATCTTCCCGGACCGGGGCACAAACCTGCGTCCCCTGCATCGGCAGGTGGACTCTAAACCACTGCGCCACCAGGAAAGCCCTGTTTGTGTCTTTGAATCTAAGGTGTTTTTCTTTCAGACAGCATGTAGTTGATTCTATATGTTCATTCACATTTAATGTACTTATTTTTATGGTTGGATTTATATTTACCATTTTGGTATTTTTTTCTGTAAATGTTCTGTTCCTCCTTGACTGCTTTTTTGCATGTTAAATAAATTTTTAAGAAGTGTCACTTTAATATCTGTTTATTTTAACTATGCTTTGTGGGTAATTTTGCCTAAATTTTTAAGAATAGTTTTGCTGGATTTAGAATTTATTGGTTAGGAATATTTTTCTTCAGCACTTTGAATATGTCATTCCAATCTTTCAGATGAGAAGTCAGCTATTAACATATTGATGCTCCCTGGATGTAAAGAGTTTTTTTTCTCTGTCAAGATTTTTCTCTTTGTCTTGGTTTTTAAGAGTTTAGCTATGATATGTCTAGGTGTGAATTTCTTCGTGTTTATTCCACTTAGATTTTTGAGCTTCTTGGATCAGTATATTAAGTAGATCAGTAGATTTTCATCAAATTTTGAAAATTTTATGCCACTATATCTTCAAAAAATTTTTTTTTCTGTCCATTTCTCTCTCTCCTCTCCTGGGACTCCCATTATATCCTGATGTTGTTCCAGAGGTCTCTGAGGCTCCATTCACTTTTTCTTCATTCTTTTTTTTCTTTCTGTTCTTCAGATTGATAATTTCTATTGATCTATCCTCTAGTTCATTGATTCTTTCTTCTGCCATCTTGAATCTGTTTTTGAGCCCTATAGTGAATGTTTTACTTTAGGTGTGTTTTCAATTCCAGAATTTTCATTTGGTTGTTTTTAAAAATATAATATCTGTGTCCTAACTGAGAATCTTTATTTGTTTAGTCCTTGTTGTCACTCTTCCTTTAATTCTTTAAACATTGTTTTCCTCATTCTTAAAACATATTTATAGTACGTGCTCTTAGGTCTTTGCTAAACCCAGCATTTGAGGATACTCATAAAATTTCTATCGCCTGCTTTTTTTCTTGCATATGGGTAACACTTTACTGTTTCTCTGTGTGTCTCATAAATTTTTTTGTTGAAAACTGGACATTTTAGATTAACTAAATTTTTTTGTTGAAAACTGGACATTTTAATTTTTTTGTAGCGACTTTGGATCGTGAAGGTTGTTGCTGCTATCAATTGCCTTGGCTACATCTGTGAAACCTGCAGTATATGGATAGTCATGTCTCAGTTCAGTTCAGTTGTGTTTTGATATCCTTACTTTCATTTATAAGCTTGGCTTCCTAAAGATCACCCTTGTATCTTCCTAGTGCAGTGGTCAGTCAATGATTTCACACAGCCTCAAGACCAAATACCAGAGATTCCCAGTATTCCTACCCAAAGTTCATCAGTTTGTAAAGTATAAACACTTCTCAGATTGTCATATGCCTTTGGTTGATTTCCATAGTGCCAAAATGGTTGTTTTTGTTAATTTAATCCTGATTTATAGTTGCTCTGTGGAGACTGTTTGCTTATCTCCTTACTCAGCCACAGTTAGAAGTCTCCCCTTCCACAAAGAAGTTTTTACTCGACTGGTATGGTTGTAAAATGGTTTGCATATATCAGTCTCTTTTCCCTATGAGCTTTTGGTGGGTTCTTCAGAGACTATTCAATTGGGTCCCTTCAACTGCACATCCTACAATACAGGCTTGTGCATTCTCTTCCTTCAGCTGATTTTCTCCCCTTTAGTTGGTTTGCCAGTGGCCCACTCTGTACCAGCTCTTGATATTGTGGTCCCATAATTCTTCCAGGTAGTCCTCTTTGATAAGATCTAAATAGGTCTCCTGGCTCACTTTCTCACCCATGTGGCCCACATATGGTTGTCAGGACACATGGATAAATCCTTGTCCTAGCAAGCCTTGGGAGTGCCAGCCTTCCCAATAAAGTAACTACGCTCCTTTGATCCACCACCAAATCAATTTACCATCTGTCTCTTGCCTTCTAGGTTTCCAGGCTGGAGTTTGACACTGTCCACAATTCCCAACTTCAGGAAGCACTTAGGTCCTTGATTCACTCCCCTCAAGCTGTTCTCACTGTGGGGGTGAAGAGAAGGAATTCTGGTGCAGGCATCTCAGGGAGATCTTCCTCATCACATTCCTTCTCAATTTCCATGCTTCCAGTTCTTATAGGAAGGAGTTTTTGGAGACATGAAACCAGTTCCTAGATACTTCCTTTTGAAAATCCGCTTCTCACTCTGAAACATTATTTTATAATTTCTTATCTATTGCATCTTGCTGCCTCATTAAAAATTCCAATTCAGCATCCCATTACAATTGTGTTTATTTTTAGAGACTTCTTCTGGTCCCCTTCAGACTAAACAATGTTTCTGAAAGTCATGGGATGTTCATAGATGTTATGTGAGAAATGGGTCCTGTGAGGAAATAACTTTGGGGAATACTGTACTGAGCTAAGTTCAGCAGATCTCTTTTGCTGTGGGCCTTCTCAGAACTTTCCATATGCTAATAGGCACTGTGCAGTTCCAAGGATGGGGGTAGAATATATAGTTTTTATCAAACTTATTTGATCATGAGGAACACTCCCTCTGCCTTTTTTGGCAAAAGCCATTTAAAGGGCTTAGCATTCTACAGAATGTATTTTGGAAATTGCATTTTGGACTGGAATTGCAACTGGCCTGGATGGTACCAGTGGAAAGGGAAGGTATTTTCTTATTCATCCAAAGACAGGCAGTGTACTATTGACCTTCACCTCATCCTAACCACAGTGATTCTGAAAGTTTCATGTGCTTTTACTTTTTTTTTTTTTTTTTAACCTTCATGTAGCTGAGCTTTCTTTCCCTCCACTACATTGAATTTCTTATTGATAGAAATCCCATCTAATGCAACTTTGCATCACCAGGGCTTACCACAGTGCCTCAGACTCAGCAGGATGAGTGAATAAATCGCATTCGAGAAGGATTTCTTTGCTACTGCTTCTGCTACTGTTTCTTTCTTTTAAAGAAAGTAAGAAAAAGTCCCTATACTAGAGTCCCAAACCACATATATGCAACAATCAGACAAGCTTCTTGGGTGTTTTTGAAACTCCCTAGTGTCTGTGAATCTGTGCTTATGAATATTTGCAGGACAATTCAGGAGATGCGCAAATGTCCTTGCTTTCTCCAAGGGCAACCGGGGTGGGTTTTCTCTTTCTTTATTTCTGTGTGTGTGATTGTATACACACACAGCTGAAGAGATGAGTTGCTGAGAACTTTCCAAAAGAAATGAATGGGATAAAACAGATTGCCAAGTTACTGAGTGGTAATTAAGAACAGATTCCTAACATCATCACTCTACCATTTTTAAGATATTTTCCTTTAAAAGACAAAACCACCGAATGATGAAATGTGTCATGCTTCTCCTCATGTCTCTTAGTCTTCCAAAAATCCCTGCTCAGTTGCATACACACCTATACGCCAGCCCAAAGTCACACAGACCCAAAGATTGTAAGCAGTCTCAAATTATTTTTCAATGGAGAAAAATGAGTGTGTGTGTGTGTGTGTGTGTGTGTGTGTGTGTTACCCATTTTCATTCCCAGTATAGGTCAGTTGGGAAGATTTCTTTCTCTCAAACATTTCAAAATACAATGTCACCTTGAAGCTGACTGGAGCATTTAGCCCTGAGCATTATTTTTCAAAGGGTTTTGAGCTACTGAAAATGGGACTGTCATGGGAGTTTGTATGCAGCCCTGACTGCAAGGACTCTGGCTCCAGAAATAACATAAGCAGCTGTGGCTACTCGTGGGCATGGCCTTGGGGACCCTGGGCTCTGATCACACATTGTCTATGGGGTTCAGGAAGGAATTCCACCCCCTTTCTCACCCACTCAAGCACTCTGCACACTGTGTACCATAGCCCATCCCACATCTGGCCAGGTGTGGTGCCTTACTGGCCTCTGCCGGGGGGGCCACATACCGGATTAGACACACGCACAGCCTGCCTTGCCGTGGGGGTGGAGGGCGGCCGCCACGATGTCCCAGGATTGTGTGTCTTGTGGTTAAACACTTAGGATTTTGACGTAGGCAAGGCAGCAGAGCCGACCCTCAAAGCCGCTGCAAACAACCTGAGAAGGCTTCTTAGAAATGCAGTCCTGTGCCTCGGAAGGAGACAGCCTTTATGGGGGCAATTTTCCAATCGCTGCCTATTTGGTGTGGTCATGTCTGAGCCAGGGGAGGTTTCCTGGCAAACTCCAGGCAAAGATGTTTGCAGAGAGCTGGATGTCAGGAACCTAGTGAACTGTACATTAATGTTAAGTGCATTCTTGGTATTAACTAACAGAAGAGCTGTGTGTGGGGGGTTGAGGGGGGAGATGGGAAAAGGCAAAGAGAGGAAGAGGCATGTAAGAATAATGGCCATCTGTAATTACAAACATTCTATAATTCAATCCTCACTCTGGCACCATGGGGTTGATCCTCCTATTATTCCATATTTTTTCAGAGAAGCTAAATGATGCTCTTACTAGCTCTAAGAGCTACAGCTGGGATTAGAAACCAGGCTTTTCTGATGCCATGTTCTAACGCCTTTCTACAAACCTCCCACCATGATGAGAACCTAAAACATCTTCAAGCAGTTCATGTCCTATTGGCAGGTCCCTTCCAGGAAGAAACTGTGATACCTCTGACCTTCTTTCTTTAGTTGTAGCTTTAGAAGTTACTGTTGCTTAATGGAAGTCCAGGAGGCCTGTTCTAATCAATGGAGATTACATCCCTCAATATAGGTGAAAGAAGCAGGATGGGCCCATGATCAAAACACCTGATGTGTGATGTGTCTGTGCTGAACTGGGCCCAGTTTACAACAAGCTTCTTCTGCCCTCTAGGCGTTACCAGCACCCTTGATACAAAGTTTGGCACTTCCCTGATCAGAGCCTGGGGTCAGCAGGTGGATTCCGACAGCCTCAGTGGTGGAATGAGACAGACCTCACAATTCTTAGTGTTCCTTTTCCTCTCCAGTCTCAGAAGAACTCGTTGAAGTAGGGACTTCCAATCCACTTGCCTCATTTAACCTTGTCAACAATCCTTTGGGATGGAATGTTCTTCATCCCATGTTATTGCTGAGAAACTGTATTAGTCAAGGTTCTCCAGATAAATAGAACCAACAGGATGTGGTGTGTGTGTGTGTGTGTGTGTGTGTGTGTGTGTGTGTGTGTATAAATAGACAGACAGATAGATTTTAAGGAATTGGCTCATGTAATTGTGGAGGCTTGATGAGCTCCAAATCTGATGTGGTAGGCTGGCAGGCTGGAGATCCATTAAGGAATTGGCTCATGTAATTGTGGAGGCTTGATGAGCTCCAAATCTGATGTGGTAGGCTGGCAGGCTGGAGATCCAGAGAAGAGCTGAAGTTCAAGTCTGCAGGTTGTCTGCTGGCAGAATCCTGGAGGTCAGCTTTGTTCTATTATGGCCTTCAACTGATTGAATGAGGCCCACCCACATTATAGAGGTTTCCCAATTTAAATGTTTATCTCATCCAAAAAACACCCTCATGGAAATATCCAGAACAATGTTTGACCAAATATTTGGGCACTGTGGCCCAGCCAAGTTGACACATAAAATTAACCATCACAAACACTAAGCTTCAGAAAGCTACCTGCTATGCTGAGCTCACACAGCAGTGAGAGGCAAGGCTGGGGATTTAACCAGCATCGCTGATTCTAACACCTGAGTTCTTTCACCATCTTCTTTAGCCTGTGTCAGTAAATTGGGGAAGGGCATCTGTTAATCATCACATTGATTGGATGGCTACTCATGGGATTCTCATTGATCCTTCACAAGGTTTTTGCTGAGTGCTCCTGGGATCTGTGTGGTATAGACTAGGAGCTCTGGCCCTGGGAAGTGGGCAAGGAGGGACCTTTGTAAAGCCTAATTCTCCCACGAGTCAGCTGGGCCTTGGAAGTACATGGTTGGCTTTGGAAGCAGGGACAAGCTTGCTGAACTATTTGAGGATGCCTCTGGGAGCAGCTGGAATTTTCCCGATGAGCAGTGTGCTGCACAGAGCCTCACTGTGTGTTCAGGGAACATTCCCGGGATATGCAGGTGACTGACATGAAGAAAGACGGAGCCACCCCCAACCCCTGGGGCAGTCTTGAGAATAGGAGATTACCACCCCCTACATTAGGGTTCTGTGTGTGATAGTGTTGGGGGTAGGGGCTCCATCTTTCTTCATCTGAACCAGATGATCTTGGAAGGGGCCCTCCCACTTTACAGATTCTTCAGGGCTCACCAACCTCAAGAACAGTCTCATAGCATTGAGAGCCACATATTTTATGAGCTTTACCTGTTCCTCTTCCCAACAGAACCCAAGTAAGCTCACCTGGGGAGGGATGGAGACGTGCCCCCTCCCCCAGACCTGGAATATTCTTCCCCTGTTCCCATCATCGCCCACCACCTCTAAGTCTCTGGCCCTCTCTCACCTCGTCTTTAATACCTTTCTTTCCCTCACTTTGCCTGAAATAAGTTAACGAGGATATTCTAAAAGGAGTTAATTCTAAAAGGAGTTAACGAGGCTATTCTATTTCTCATTGGGTGCGTCTCTTCATTTCTGTTGTGTCTGCTCCTGCTAACTTCCATTAATTCTGCTACATTTCCTTCTGTGGACAAGTAGATTGGCCTGTGAGGTGATCTCCAAGGGAGAATGATCACACCACAGCTCCTGATCCTAGAAATGAGTCAGTCACAAAAACCTCTTATGCTTTAGTCACTTTCCTGCATCTTTTTTACACTAATCATTAAAAATAGATATCATTTAGGGCTTCCCTGGTGGCGCAGTGGTTGAGAGTCCGCCTGCCAATGCAGAGGACACGGGTTCGTGCCCCGGTCCGGGAAGATCCCACATGCCGTGGAGCGACTGCGCCCGTGAGCCATGGCCGCTGAGCCTGCGCGTCCGGAGCCTGTGCTCTGCGACGGGAGAGGCCACAACGTTGAGAGGCCCGCATACCGCAAAAAAAAAAAACAAAAAACAAAAAAAAAAAAAAAAAAAAAAAAAAAGATACCATTTATCTACTACTTGCCATATGCTGAGCAATACAGACAAAAATAGTTGGAAAGCAGGATTAAAGTTTAGAGGAAAATGGTGGTTGCAATGTAGATTTGGGCGTAGAGACAATGGTTGATCTTCCCAGACAGTCTTGGAGCCTGCGGTGGGACTCAAAAGAAAGGAGGAAATCACAAGAGGAGAGTCGGTGATGGGCAAGAGAAGGATGGTGGCTGATAGACCCCTGGGGAACATCCACATCCAGGTGGCAGAAGGACCAGGGAGAGAAACTGCACAAGGGAAGTTGTCATGCTGGGAAGATGGCCCTGAGAGAGGGGAGTGCTTCCAGAAAGGGGTGGTGCAAACATCTCAAAGGATGTGACAATGAAGAGTGACAAGACCGGATTCAACTAAAAGGCCATGTGACCTTAGAAAGGGATTCAGGGCAGGATGTCAGAGTATAGCTGGAAGGTGAGAGGGATTCAGCGTGACAATGGACTGGACTTCATTCCCCAGGTAGACTGTGACACTTTCTAGTTCCAGAATTTACTTTCAATCTCTTTCATCTTGGTTGAATTAAATAGAATTCATGCCAACTTAGGAGTAATAAGGATTCTTTGTTGGACTTTGTTGTTGTGTTATGGACGTTGTTGCAGAAAATACACAGAACTGGAGTCAGAAGAACTAGGTTAGGATCCAAGGGTCCCTTATTTTGTTGACTGTGTGATCTTGGCCAGGATATTTATCAAATCTGGCTTCTTTTCTTATTGAAAAAATGGAGGTTATAGTGATACTCTCCAGATTGTGAGGTTCACAGGAGATATATGTGAATAGGCTTTGAAAACTATAAAGAATGATGTCAGCATAAGGTTAAAACGAACTGTCGTGCTTATGAGCTAATGCTCAGGAATCGTCACAATATTATATTTTGGTGGATAGATGGGAGTATATCAGGTAAGATTATACTTGGCTGTAAAAGACTCAACTATTATAACTTGAACACATAGGAGTTTTTCTCACCTGACAAGAAGTCAGAGGAAAGTTCAGCCACTTATGGATGTCATCTAGGGCCTCAGCTCCTTTTACTTTCCTGCTCCGCCATCCTGAAGTGAGTGGCTTTTGTTTTCGAGGTTGCAAGATGGCTGCTGTACCTCCAGGCATCATATCTATGTCCTAAGAGAGAAGAAATGGGGGAAGGAGGAATAGCGAGTGTCAAAGGGTCGAAGGGGCATGCCATCTGAATCTGACTTTTTCCTTGCTCTTTTTTTTTTTTTTTTTTTTTTGCGATGAGGTGCTGTGGCCACAGCTGGGCGTAGAGTCATAAGTCTTTTTTTTTTAATTTGTTTATTTATTTAGTTAGTTTTGGCTGCTTTGGGTCTTTGTTGCTGCGAGCTGGCTTTCTCCAGTTGCAGCGAGCCGGGGCTACTCTTTGTTGCGGTGCTCGGGCTTCTCATTGCGGTGGCTTCTCTTGTTGCAGAGCACGGGCTCGGGACGCGCAGGCTCAGCGGCCATGGCTCACGGGCCCAGCTGCTCTACGGCATGTGGGATCCTCCCGGACCCGGGCATGAACCCACGTCCCCTGCACTGTCAGGCGGACTCTCAACCACTGCGCCACCAGGGAAGCTCCTGAATCTGACTTTTTCTTAAAGAGTCTTTGTGGAAGCTGACCTCTGCCTTCTGCATGCCAACCCCACTGTCCAGAACTGGGTTTCATAGCCATCTCTAGCTACAAGAGTCCGGGATGGTGAATATTGGAGGCTCCCAGTTTCTTTAGCTGAGGAAGGCAAGGGAGAAGGGGCTTGTCAATGGCTTTTGGAAGGCAATGTGCAGTGTCCACCACAGAGCAGAGCTCACCTTGCCAATGGAACTTTGATGTGAGGAAGGGGATGGAGGGATATGGCAGTGGGTATGATGCTCAGGAGGGCAACTTGACAAGTGACCAAACAGCAGGGCTCTGGGCCCTCTGTGGCTTGGACCAAAACATCTTGGCTATCTCCCACCAAGAGGCCCAGCCCCAAGGCTTGGCTCTTTTTGGCAATCAGCCCTAACCAACTGCTGCCAAAGGGGTAAACGCATTCCAAGTCCTCGAGTCTCTGCTGCACTGTAACTGTGGTTAGAACCACACCCCCACCTGGGCTAACAGGAAACTCACTGGAGTTGTGTTGTTTTCCTGATGATTTGGGGTTATCCGTGCTCATTCTCCTTAATGGGGAGTTGAATGCCTAAACACTTATGTTATCCAACTGTACAAGCAATTTGCATCCCATGCATGTCATTTTTCAGTTCATTCTCCAGTCTCTGGGAACCATGTAGGATAAGGCATTACACTCTTTTTCTCTCCACTCTTCAAAGATGGCCTTTAAACCAAGCCATTTCCCTAAACCCCTTCAGCTAGATGGAGAAACAGATGACCATTAGAATCCAGACCTAGAAAACTCTACCTGGGTCAACACCCAGCATGGGCACCATCCACTTGCTCACTCCTGGGAGCGTGGGGGAAACAGAGAAGATCCAGACTCACCCTGAGGATGGTGTCAGTCATGGAGGAGACAGTTGTTCTTAACTAAGGCAATTTCCAGTCCAGACCAGCAGATGGATCACAATCACATTTAAGAAAAAAAAATTAAAAGCAATTTAAAGAATTATGAATAAGAGCTATTGTAAACGGCTCAAACTCTGTACGTAAGCAATGAAGATGAACTGACCGGTACTGAGTTGGAAAAGCTATACAGAGGCTGGGAGTGTGGAACATAATTTAATAAAAAGAAACTTTTTTTTCACGCACCCACTCCCAAAGAAGAAATGGAAAAGTTGTTAGGGTGTGGACCAGGGCTTCTAATTAGATGCTCTGTTCTTCCTGATTTATCCCCTTTCTTGCCCAAGCACCTTCCTGGCACTTAGTGTCCCATGAAGGTACTTGGTCGAAGGAGAAGGCTCCCCACTCACCCCCAGCACCTGAGCTCCCAGCCGGCTCAGACCAGGGGAGGAGTGAGGAGAAACCCACCCACCCCCTAGGTCACCACTTCTGCCTCCTTGACCCTTACATGTTTGCAAAACAGAGGGAGCCCTGAGAAGGCTCCTCGCCAGCGTTGGAAACAGCTACCCTCATTGTCTGCCTCGCCCTGCCGGCTGCGCTCTCCCTTCCTCCCTCCCCTGCTCTCCGTCTGAAAGTGTGAAAATTACAAATCCCAAGGAACTGCAATCAGAACTCTACCTAGGGAAAATTCAGAGTATCCTTGCCATAAATATCCCGCTCCAAGACGCCTGACGTCAGAGCGGGGCGGGCGGGCGCGAGGCCGGCCCAGGGGGGGCGGCGAGGTTTCGGTCGGAAGACTGCGAACTCAGTTCAGCGCGGAGCCGGCGCGGCGGGCGGCGGGCGCGCAGCCGGGCGCGGGGCTGCGGGAGCGGCGGACGCGCCCTGGGCGCCCCGGGGTAAGTGCGGCCGTCCGGCTCTCCTCCCTGCTTCGCGTCCGGGGGCGGGGAGACGGCGGGAGACTTTCCGGGGTACTTCCCCACTTCTCTCCCCCTCTACTTTCTTTCCAACGCTGAAAGGGGATTGGCAAGGCAGCGGCTCCACGCGCTGCCTGTTTTGTTTCTCCGAAGTGCTTGCAGGAGCCGCCGAGGATACTTGAGTGGGGCTCCCGGGGCCTGCGTGCGTGTCTGCGCCGATGGGTGTGATTTGCGTGTCTGTCTGGATGGGCACATCTGGACGCAGGAAATGTCCTTGGAAAACTTAAAAAAAAAAAGTTTGTGGCTTTGAAATCTGATTCCTTGTTGTCACAAGTGGACAGACATAGCCGGTGCCCCCCAAACTAACAACTTTTTGGTGGTGGCTTTTCCCGGTTCCTTCGGGTGATTTAACTCTTTACAAGCCCCCGGCTCCCACTTGCAAGCCTGGTTTCTGGCCAGCAGGCTGGGCAGAGGGAGCGGGGAGGTTCTTGCTCTCGGAAGCAGTGGGACTTGGGAGAGGGAAGGAGCATCGCAGGAAAGGGGTCCTGAGTGGGGAATCCCAGCACCTGCGACTGCTGCCCATCCATCCGCCTGCTGTGGCCCTGACAGCGCCAGGCATTGAGGCTTTGACTTAACCGCGAAGGAAGGATCTGGTCTGGAGACAGGTAATTGCAAAGGGAAGGAGGAGGAGGTAGTGGCCAGGACCGAGGCTCCGTGTCCAGCCCTGCCAGAGAGTGGAATGGACGTGTCTGCCACATGTGCCCACGGTGGGGGCCATTGAGGGTTTTCTGGGAGCGCCCTGGTGCCCCAAACAAGATGCATGCTCGTAACATAAAGAAACATGTCTGAGCTCTGGGGTGGAGGAAGGGGAGTGGTGGGGGAGAGGGAGAGAGATTTTTATCAAAATTGAACACAGATTGTTGAGGTCTGGGCTTGATTTAACTCTTCTCTCTCTGCCTTGGCCACTTTTCCACAGTCCTGTGGTGGATTTGCAAAGTTCCTGGGAAGGTGGGAAGGGAAAAAAAAAAAATCACACCTCACCAGGAAAGAGTCCCTGGAGATTTTCCTTAAAACCTACA
>NW_006785876.1:1848870-1880130 GCF_000442215.2 Lipotes vexillifer
GGGAAAGAGAGCAACTTCCCATCTTTAAATAGTTTCAAGTTTTGTGTTGCTCCCTGCCTTTCCGAGTTTGGTGTCAGTTTCTTGGATTTCTCTGAAAAGTTGGCAGGAGGGAATGGATTTCCCCTAGGTCGTAGAGGGGGAATTGTGCCCTACTGAGTGTAGGCGGACGCGGGGCTGTATGGATCCACCAGCCCTGGGTTGCCCAGTGCACACACTGGATGTCAATAGTTGTTCCACAAAGAGAGCCCTTTCAGCTTCATCCCACCCGCGTCTCTGGTTTTGTATTTTGCAGCAGGACCAACCTACAGTGTTTGGGTAGGGGGCAAGATTACTGGACTCTCCCTGTGTCCTAGAAAAAAGGAGAGAATAACAATAGAGGGACAGGGAGGAAATCTGGATACAGAAAGGACCCACAGGAAGTCGAAGATTTGGGAAGGATTTTAGAAATTATACAAATTGACCCCTAGGGAAAAGCGATAAAAGACTGAGCAGACAGCAATGTCAGCTATAGACTCATTTAACTTCAGGAGTATGTCTTCAACTTGAGTGCAGAGAAGAAGCAGGAAATTGCGCTAAGGGCCGTGTAAACAAAAGTGCCTGTGCATGGGTAGTGGGGTACCCGTGAGATGCACGTGTAGGCACTTGTTTCTATATTGGTGACTGTGTGGGGGTGGTCGTGGCGTCAGGCCTGGAAGTGTAAACGGGCCATTTCTCAGTTGCTCTGGGAGCTGCATCGACCCCCATCTCTCCCTTTTTTAAAAACAACAACAACTGTGCTATGATTGTCCTGTTCCCTGGTAGTTGCATGCTGTGGCTCTTAACTCCTAGCTGAGTTTACAGAGCTTTTCGTCCCAGACCCTCAGATGCGGAGGGAATACTCGTGCCCCCATCAGGACAAAAAGAGGAGAGAAACTTCTCCTGGGCCTTAGAACTGAGAAGAGAGTCAGGAGTTCAGGAAGGGAGAGGGTGTGAGGGGGGTGACCAGTAGAAAGGCCGGTGGAGGTGGAGGTTTTTAGTTTTGGTGAGTGTAGGGGAGGTTGAAAGACTAATGCTTTCTGTGGGAAAATGTCCCCTCCCCAGTCTTCTTTCCCAACCCCCTGTCCCCAGAGTGTTTTGACACAAAACAGGTTAAACTTTTGCCATTACTGAAGAGCCCTGGATCCAGAGGTAAAGAAGAGGGTGGGCCGAAGTATAGGCGGTCAGGAGGGTGCAAAGATCAATAGGCCCAGGCTGGCGTCTTTCTTACAGTGCAGCCGATGGAAGTAATGATCTAAATATTCCCAGTCATTCCCACCATTTACAAATAGAAGGCTGAGTACCCAGGGGTGGAGGGGACCCATCTGGGAATCTAGGGTGGTCTCTTGTCCCAGCACAGGACGCCTCGGGGACAGCTGAGGGTGAGATCTGGGCTCTCAACTCTTTCATCACCCTCTCTGGAGGGTCAGTGGAATCCTGACCCTTTTGAGTTTGCTCCGGGGAACATTTCACCAACTTCAGACCAGGGACGGATTCTCGGGCCACTGACTCTTGGGCTGATATGGAAGCCTGCTCATTGGCCCTTCTATCGGTTCAAGCTTCTGGCCCACACTTTGGTCATCTCTGAGATCAGAATGCTTAGGGTGCATTCTCAGGCTCTCCAGAAGGTCCAAGGGGCAAAGGCACCTGTGACAGAAAGAACCACTTGGGGGATGTCCTTGGCTTTGACAGCAGATGACCCTCTAAATCTCCACAGCCAGAGTCTCTGTGTTCAGGGATCCTGTGTCCTTCAGCTCTGGACTTCAAATGCAGCCTGGCACCACAGGAAGAGTACAGACTTCAGAGCAGTCTGCCCTGGGAGAGAGCTAGTAACCTGGGATACGTTACTTATTCTGTCTGAGCTTAAGCCTCAGATGATATTTACCTCACAAGGTTGTCACAAACATGATATTTATGCAAAGGGACTAAAACAGAGCTAGGAATGTTGTAGACCCTTAATAAAGGGAATCCCATAATTTTATTTTCCAGTTTTTTAGCCATCAGGAGCCCGTGTGGTTTGGAAAGGACCTCTCCCCAAATCTGGCTACATATTTTCCATTATTGAAGGCCGTTGGGTGGAGTTTCTAGGGCTCAGGTCACCCTTACTTCCTCCCTCTAGAAACATCGGCTAGTGGGGATTATCTGGGAGCGTGGCCGGTTCGTTAACCTGAGGGGCGGGAGAGGGCACCAGGCATCCTGGATATCTGGTCTGGAAACCACTCCTGTGTTTGAGCTCTTGGGAGGGAAGAGGGCAGCAGAGCCAGTTGTATGTGTGTGGCTGGGGGCAGCGGGTGTGGGAAGGTGGGAGGGGGACAGGAAGATCAAGGACCAATGGAGTCTTGAAGGACAGGCCCGAGGTCAGAGGCAGTCACTGCTCCTCAAGCGTGCTCAGGTCAGAGTGAGAGGGGAGAATCTGATGGGTTGTAAAACTGGAAACTTTAGCCATCTGTAAACATCTTGGTGGGCATGGGCTGGGGAGGCTGCCCCCTCCCAGATCGACACGCTGTCTGGTGGTGTGGCGTGGCTGGTCCAAAGGACAGGAAGAGCATCTGATGTGGAGAAAGCAGCTGTAGGTTCTCTCGGCCCATCTCAGAGCTTCTAAGTTATCCTTCAAGTTGACATTTAAGACTTTGAAGATCGCATTTGTTTCTGCTTTGTACAAACTCTCTCTTTAACCATGGCCTGGGATGACTTTTCAGCTTTTAAGAGGCTCAGCCAGTGGCCAGCTTCTCTTGAGATGGCCCAGATTGGGGGTCGGTGAATTCCTCACTCCTGGCACTATCTATTTCTCCACATTCACTCCTCACATTTTTCTGGTTTGTTTGTTTTCTTGTTTCATTATGAGGTTTTAAAACTGCACCATCCAAATGCTGTGCAGTGAGGAAATGCCTTTTCTTTCGACCCGTGGATCATCATGCTAGTGCTGGGTGAGACTTGTCAGACTATGGGCATTAGCAGGTGTTGTGGAGTTCTTTCTGGGTCTCCCCCTCAAAAGAAAAGAAAAGAAAAGAAAAGAAACCTGGGAAAAAGACACTCGAGGGAGTTTGGCAGCTCTTTGAATCCTGGCTAAAGAGGAGCTAAATTATTTGTAGGATGCCCCACGGGTCTGTGCAAAGAGCTTCAGAATCAACAAGACCCAGGTTTGAGTTCTGGAACCATCGGGTCACAAGCTGTTCAGCCTCTGTGTCTTCTTCATCTGTCAAATGAGAACAAGAGGTTGTTCTCACATCCCAGGGTTGTTCTTAAGATGAAATGGAATAATATATGGGAAGAACCTAGCACACTGATCAGTGCTCAGCAAAATGGTAATAATCCCTCCCTTTTTAGTTCTAAGCCCATGAAAGTACATGGGTTTGGACATTTGTCCATGAGTCAAAGTAAATAAGCCACTTATTCAAGGCTTCACAACAGTGCTTAAAGGTCAGCTATCCCTGCCTGGAGATGGAGACCTTCACTATAAAAGTGGGGCACAGATCTGCGCTCCCCATGCCAGACAAATGGCAGTCCCATGCGATGCTCTACTAGAGCAAAGAAAAGACCACCAGGTCACTTACCCATAAACCTGGGCTATTAGTGAGCTGCGCATAGAGCTTGCTTTAGAAATCCCAAACACTGTCTTGGTCCAAAGAATTGAGGTCAAAACAGGGGAGGGAAACCACTGAGGTGGGACCAAGCATTAAAACTGAAAAATAATGGCACGATGACAGTAATACCTGACATTTGTATTGCAGCCTACAGGTTGAAAAGCATGTGGCCTCATTTCATCCTCATAAAAATCCTATGAGTTGCGTGTTATCCACATTTTACAGCTCAAACTGGGGGCTTAAAAGACTTCCCCTCACAGGGAGATCAGCTCGGTGCTTTGTGACTACTTAGAGGGGTGGGATAGGGAGGGTGGGAGGGAGACGCAAGAGGGAGGGGATATGGAGATATATGTATAGGTATAGCTGATTCACTTTGCTGTACAGCAGAAACTAACACCACAATGTAAAGCAATTATACTCCAATAAAGATGTTAAAAAAAATCATCTTTACCTTTCAAAAATAAAAAGGCTTCCCCTATTTCACACAGTAAGTGGAAGAAACAGGAGGTAAGCAGCTACCCAAGCAGTGTCTCAACCTGTGAAGCTTGTAAAATTATCAGTGCCGGACCCCACCCCCACCCCAGGCCAATTAAATTAGAATCTCTCAGGTGGGGGCCCCAGGCGCTGATTGTTCTACAAGCGCCCCAGGTGATATGAAGGGTAAGTTGAGAGCCACGGGTCTAAGGGAATCGTGAAGAGGACCAAGGTGAGGAATCAGGGTATCAAGCACAGGTGAAACATACACCCAAATCATTGCTAGGATTTAAGCTCCATGAGGGTGGAGACTTGCGTGGTTCTCTCTCTACCCAGAACCTAGAACGTGCTGGGCATAAGGTAGACACTCGGTGAACACTGGCTGCATGAATGAACAAACTACTATAGATGGGGAGCCGACAATTTCAGCAGCCAAGTCCAGCCTGTCGCCTTGTCATGTAAGTAAACAAGCCTTGTATGTTATTGGCATATAGCCATGGCGTTTCTCTATTTGTTGTCTGTGGCTGCTTTCATGTGAAAAGGGTGGAGTTGAGTGTTGAAACAGAGGCTGTGTAGTTCGCAGAGCTGAAAATATTTACTGTCTGGCCCTTTAACAGAAAAAGTTTGATGGCTCCTGCCCTGGTTCTCAGAGTGACCAGAGCAAGGGTATCGTAGGGAGGGCTGTTACAGCCTGGTGGTCAAGCATACGGATTAGAGGGGCGGATAGGGAGGGGGGGAGGGAGACGCAAGAGGGAGGGGATATGGAGATATATGGATAGGTATAGCTGATTCACTTTGCTGTACAGCAGAAACTAACACCACAATGTAAAGCAATTATACTCCAATAAAGATGTTAAAAAAAATCATCTTTACCTTTCAAAAATAAAAAGGCTTCCCCTATTTCACACAGTAAGTGGAAGAAACAGGAGGTAAGCAGCTACCCAAGCAGTGTCTCAACCTGTGAAGCTTGTAAAATTATCAGTGCCGGACCCCACCCCCACCCCAGGCCAATTAAATTAGAATCTCTCAGGTGGGGGCCCCAGGCGCTGATTGTTCTACAAGCGCCCCAGGTGATATGAAGGGTAAGTTGAGAGCCACGGGTCTAAGGGAATCGTGAAGAGGACCAAGGTGAGGAATCAGGGTATCAAGCACAGGTGAAACATACACCCAAATCATTGCTAGGATTTAAGCTCCATGAGGGTGGAGACTTGCGTGGTTCTCTCTCTACCCAGAACCTAGAACGTGCTGGGCATAAGGTAGACACTCGGTGAACACTGGCTGCATGAATGAACAAACTACTATAGATGGGGAGCCGACAATTTCAGCAGCCAAGTCCAGCCTGTCGCCTTGTCATGTAAGTAAACAAGCCTTGTATGTTATTGGCATATAGCCATGGCGTTTCTCTATTTGTTGTCTGTGGCTGCTTTCATGTGAAAAGGGTGGAGTTGAGTGTTGAAACAGAGGCTGTGTAGTTCGCAGAGCTGAAAATATTTACTGTCTGGCCCTTTAACAGAAAAAGTTTGATGGCTCCTGCCCTGGTTCTCAGAGTGACCAGAGCAAGGGTATCGTAGGGAGGGCTGTTACAGCCTGGTGGTCAAGCATACGGATTCTAGAATCAGACAGACGTGTGTTTGAACCCTGTCTTCACCACTTACCTGTTGTAAGACCTTGCATATTATTTCACCTCTCTGAGCCTCAGTTTTCTCATCTGAAAAATGGGGAGGATAATAAGTAATACCGACCTCACAGGATGGTTGCGAAGATTGCCAGCCCCTGGCTTAGAGTAAGCACTCAACAGACGGTAGCTAACCCACCTGTGATGGCTGTGGTTGTAGTTCCTGGCAACTACCCAGTCTGAAGGAAAACTAAAGTCAGAATCTCATCTAAATCTAGTGTCACGAACAGAATGAAGGATGTGGTAGGAAAAATAATCAGTCGGTAAGTTGGTGGGAGGGAGAAGGACTGACGTGAGGCTTTCGAGGTAAAGGGGGTCTTTTGAAGACAACACAGGTCAGGCCCCCCGACGTGTGAGTGAGGTGCTGTTTGGCTGACGGCTGTGTCAGCTAGTGACGCCCATCATCCCTCAAGGGTTAACTTAGGCTTTATTGCACTGAGTCTAGTCACAAGCATGTCCCACCTCTATGTCCTTGTTTGTAGTTCGTTCTACATGAAAGGCCCTCCCCGAGTCCTCATCTTCCTGGGCTACTTGTCCTGCCAGGCTTGCTCAGGGGGCCCCTTTGCTCCCGAGCTCCCTTAGCAAGCCTCCCCGCCCTCCGCTCCAGTCACCCCTCCCTCCTCCCTCCCACAAACTTAAACTGCAGCTCTGGCGTAACATCTAACGCGCTGCGTCACAGTCAAGGCAGGACGGAGTCTCTGTCTTGCCTTCTACATGTTTGGAGCGCATTAAAGCCAAATTGCATTGTATAAGCCACACCTGGGAGCTAAACAGTGTCAATTAAACCCTTGGTTCAACTCAGTGACAGCTGAGTTAACTCTTGGGGAATCCATCTGGGGACTTGCCCAGGAGCAAATCCCCATAGCCAACCAGATAGAGAAGCGCGGTCCAGTTTATAGACTCCGTGGATCCTTTGTGTCCTCATCCCTCTGCGCTGCGGTGGCTCCTGCCCTCTGGAACACCTCTCCTAAGGGGTAGCCAGGGACCGGGAAAGAGGGAAGAAACTTAAAACCAACTCTTTGACTTCTTGTCAGCAGATGTGGTGAGCAGTTGGGTTTTGGCTTCTCTGGGCTTTTCATGTCTATGTGCCAAAATAATTGCGAGTTGGCTTGGTTTGGTCAGCTTTCATTAGCACGGTAACAGAGCGAGGCATGGTCACAGATAATAGCAAACAGCAGATAATTCACAGCATTGCCACCCAAATACATAATTCGGTGTTGTATAATTTTTATGGATTTTAGTGGCAGATTTATGTTGGTGGCAAATATATATTGTATATGGAATAATATTAAAATTGTTATTTTCTAATGATTAAGGAGAAGGCATAGAAGAACCTCAGCCTTAAATTAAATATTCCCTTTGAGCAATCCCAGGTGGACAATTAGGAACTGATTTCTAAAGGGGAGGGAAGAGAGGGAATGAAATAGTATTTTTTTTTTTTTTTTTTTTTTTTCTTTGGTTTAATGCTCCAGAACAATGATTCTTTTACCACGAATAACAGCTAATGTCTCAGTGCTCAATGAGCACCAGACTCTCCCAAGAACTCTACCCACATGGTCTGCGCCCTACTCCAGATAATTTATATCAGAATTTCTGGAGGTGGGGACTTAAGACACACACACACTTTTTTTTTTTTTTCCTTGCGTTATGCGGGCCTCTCACTGTTGTGGCCTCTCCCATTTGCGGAGCACAGGCTCCGGACGCGCAGGCCCAGCGGCCATGGCTCACGGGCCCAGCCGCTCCGCGGCATGTGGGATCCTCCCGAAACGGGGCACGAACCCGCGTCTCCTGCACCGGCAGGCGGACTCTCAAGCACTGCGCCACCAGGGAAGCCCTGAAATAGTATTTTTATAGAGCTCCCCGCTATGCACATGGCACTGTGTCGATAATTTTTTAAAATAATTTAAAAACTGTATTCTTTATTTGAGTTTTCAAAATTATGACAGTAATTCTCGCTTGCTTAAACACATGAATCAATATCATGCAGAGATACAAAAAGACAAGTGGAAAACGAATATCATCTCCACACCCTGGGAATTAATGTTTATAGTCTAGAGTTAATCATTCCCTATCTTTTCCTTTGTTCATACAAATACTACAGGTGTGTATACATGTATGGTGAGTCTTGTCTGTTTTTCACCGAGATGGACTCTGTGTATATTACTCTGCGGTATACTTTTCTTCCCTTTGACCATTTATCAAGGTTGTCCCTACGATGAATGGAACTCTTTATTTGTTTCTGATTTCTTTATGCCTAGACACACACAGCTCTATATATCAGTATTTGAGGTCATGCCATTCTTGTAGCGAGGTTCAATTTTTTTTTATCACTCAGTTGTTAAACGTGGTTTCATCCTGGATGATCACCAGTTTGGGTCCCTGAGTCTGACATACCAAGCATCCATCACCCAGGAGAGTGATTGATGTACCTAGTCTGTGACCATCCTGGGTATGGCTGCATGCTGTGTGTGGCCCTTGTTTGTCCTCTAGGGAAGCTGTTGAGCGTCAGGCCCTGTGGCTGCCCCCTCCTTCTCATCAGATTCAGTCTTCCCTCCTTGGGTCTCCTCAGTCGCTGACTATGTAGGAAGAGCAGCAGGAAACACCAAAGACGGATACGTTGGACTGGAGAACAGTGTTGATGCAGCAAGTTAGGCAGTGCGCGGTGATGGTCGGGTGTGTGGACACTGCGCTCAGATCAGCGCACTGCACCCCCCGACCCCGCAGGACTGAGTCCCAGCAGCAGGCAGTGCTGGCAGTGGCCAGCCCTCTTTGGAATTGCCTTCGCTGAAGAGAATCGCCCCAGCGGCAGTCTCTCTACGGGGTCACCTGCATTCAGTGACCAGTGGGGCCCCTCTGTCCCAATGTGGGGAAATTCTCAAGGGCATCCCAGCTTCAGGGCTGCCCAGGGGGCCGGCTGAGGCCTTCACTGAGGCCGCCTGGCATCTGTGCTTCCCCCTCTGCCCAGTGCCACCTCCTACCCAGACCTCCCACCCATGAGCCATTGATTCCAAGAACGCTTCCTACCTGCCCCAGAAGTTTTACTTATTTTACGTGAAATTGTTTTGGAAGAGTCCATTGTTTTCCAGATACTTGGTGGCGGCTATGTCAGAATATGAAAAAGTGCATTTTTCCCTTGTGCTCTATTTTGTGTGTTTTCTAGGTGCGATCCCGCTGATTTCTCTACAGATAGAGTTGTTCATAACTGGGAGGGCTGCTGAACAGATATTTTGATTTTATTGCCAAATTTGTGTTTGCCCCTGCTCCCTCCCCCAGACCCCCAATGCTAGGCTGAGAGGTGTGGGCGTATCAGGTTGGAAGCGTGACCAGATGGCTTTGTTGGCATCCTGCCTGGAGACGGGCTGGACAAGTTGCCCTTTGGGAATTCCTCTCTATCTTACCAGTGCTTCTGCTATATAAAGGGGGTGGTCTCAGGGGGCTCTTCTGGCCCACTGGGAGCCACCTTCCTGCCTGTATAGGTATTCACATCATGCCTGCCTGGGTCTCTGCCAGATCTGATTCGTCCTTACGGGGGTGTTTGTTTCTTACTGCTTTGTCCCAAGCAAGGGAGGTCTTTGGTGCTGTGTATTGAACATTCCACCTTCCGGATTATGTACACTGATCGGCTGCCTGAGTGCCAAAGCAAAGCTTGCCTGCATGATGGATTCCCGATGGGCCAGACTTGGGGACACAGACTCACAGCTGACGTCTGACGCTGTTCCTGGGGGCCAACACTCCCTCCCTCACTTCCTCTCAGACACCACAGCCCCCAGCCTCAGGTTCCCCCGATCAGGCAGCGAGGGAAGGGAGTGATTCCAGGTCAGTGGGAAGATCCCTCAGTATCTCCACAGTGCCAGAGGCAGCTTTGAAGTTCGTTTGAAGCAAATTCAGAGTTTCTGTGGACTTTGGTCAGTGGACTTTGGTCAGTAGAAAGGCCAAAAGCCATTTTAACTCTTCTTTTCCTTTTTTTTTTTTTTAAATCTCCCTCAATATATTTATCAGTCTGTTCCCTATCATGTGACATTGGGCTGGCAGCTGCCCAGAGAGAGCTAGGAATTACCTCTGCCTTTCTGAGACACTCAGTTGATAATTTACCATTACCACTGCCCTGAGCAGAGGTGATGTTATTGATGTCTGTGGCTGCCTACATGGAAGCTGGGACTTATAGCTGATAAACAGACCAGACTTCTGAGTAGAAAGCTGTGGGTCAGAGCGTAGGCACTGGCTTCAGACACTGGCTCCACTACATGTTAGCGGTGTGGCCTTGCGCGAGTTACTTCATCTCTCTGTGCCTTAATTTTCTTATCTGTAAAATGGCTTGTTATGAAGATAAAGTTAATGAATGATTTGGTAAAAAGAAAAAAATAGTACTTGAAACCATGGCTGTCGCATAGTAAGTACTAGGAAGTGTTAGTGATGATGATGATGGAAATGATGATGGAGAACAGGGATCCAGCCTCATTAACTCTGTTGGCCCCGCATCCTGCACGAGGCTCGGCCCAGAGCTGGGGCCCGATGAGCGTTTATCAAGTAAAATATGCCACTGCCTTTTGCCAGGTGTCTACTGCCTGCTTAGTCTGCTCAACTGTCTACCAAAAAAATATGTTTTACATTTAGAATGTTTATTTCATTTAAAATTTTTATTGAAGTTCGACATGATTCAGAAAATAAAGCTTATAAGTATATAGCTCAATGGGTTTTCACACCTGTGTAACCAGCATCCCGATCAAGAAACACAACATTCCAAAGCTCCCACCTCCCCCATCCCGAGAAGTCCCTTGTGTCCCCTTCTGGTTACTCCCCTTCCATAATCCTAACTTCTAACAGCAAAGATTAGTTTTGCCTGTTCTTGAACTTCAAGTAAATGGACTCGTACAGTGTGTACTCATTTATGTGTGTCTACTTTTGCTAGGCGTGACGTGTCGATGACTCCTTCCCGTTGTTGTGTAGTATTCCATTATGGGACTATCCACACTTTATCCACTCTTCAGCTGGTAAGCGTTTGGGTGGTTTCCAGGTTGGGGGCTGTTGTGAATAGGCCTTGCTGTGAACACTCGTGCACTTGTTCACAGGTAAAGATAGGAATGCTTCTCTGTTGGTGTGTTCCTGGAAGTGGAACAGCTGGAACCTAGGGAATGCATGTGTTCAGCTTTAGGAGATATTGCCAAACAGCTTTATAGAGTGGCTGTACCATGTTTTTCACTTTCTGTAAAGACGAAGAAGCCATTCTAACTTGGTAGTGTAGGGGCTTGAGGCCTGGTAATATCCTGGGCTTCCTGAAATGTGCATATCCTCCAAGCTCTTGGTATCTGAGAGCTCACATGTTCTTGAAATCCTCGGGGTGGGGTGGGGGTAGGCATATCCTTTTTACCAGGCACTGTACTAGGTGTTTCACTTATACTCCTTCATCAAATCCTCGTAACCATCCCATGAGCTGAGATTGGTGTTATTAATCCCTCTTACAGAGGAGGAAACAGGCTCAGAGCAATTGAATGAGATACCTAAGATCCTACAGGAAGAAACTGTCAGAGGATGTAAAACAGGTGTGCCTGCATCTAAAGCCATTTTAGGATCTGATGGTGAATCATTTTGGCTTTGGTGCTGACACCAGAGAGAAACACAGACCCGCTAGAACCTGTGCCAGCTGTGGGTGGTGGCTATGAGAAGACGTTCTGTGAGATGGAGCAGAAATAAGGCAACTCAATGACCTTGGGAGGTCAAATTGTTTTCCTGCCCAGGGACAGCTGGAGAAAGTCATAACTTTCCTGGAATGCAAGGGCGACCATGTCATTTGCTGTGTAAACCAGGACTCTTTCAAGAGCGAAAGGGCACTAACTGGATAGGACGCTGGGAAGCAGGCGTGAATTGGGACTGTCCCAGCTTTGCTCACCCCCCTGGAAGTCTGAGCGGGCATCCCTCTCCTGGTCAGTGGGATGTACAGGTTCTTTTTAACTCTTTCAGAACACTGTCTCTCTGGACTCTGCCCGCATGTGATGTACTTCTAGTCTCCTCTGTTTATCTTAAAAATGAGTCTGGTTTTCTTCTTGCCCTCTACGCAACATTCCCCGCTCAGATGGGGCTCTGACAAGGTGAGCTTCCTTTAACAGATCCTGTTACCACTGAGATGCATTTGCCAATGGAAGCTTCTAGAAGTCTAGGGCTGTGCCTTAGTCACTGTGGTATCTGTGGCACTTAGCCGGGTGACAGACACAGAGTTAGCACTCCAGGAATATTTGACTGTGTGTGACATTTATCCATGTGCTTGTTCGTTCATTCATTCATTGTTCATAAAACCAGAGCTTAGTTTGGATTCTATCCTCTTTTTTTGATCTGACGCCTGTTCCACTGGTCCAGAAAGAAAAGTCAGTTGTGCGTGTGTGTGTGTGTGTGTGTGTGTGTGTGTGTGTGTGTGTGTGTGTGTGTGTGTGAGCATTCACACAAAGGACAAAGAATAAAAGGGATCAACTTAATGAGTAGCAAACGCATCATGGAATTTGATGTCAGGATCTAGCTTTGAATTTCAGCCATCCACTAATGAGCTGCACTGGCTTAGATAAGCGATGTAGCAATTTAGCATTTCTGAGCCTCGGTTTCAGCCATGTGTGCAGTGGGAACGACAGTAATGCCGGGGGTAGAGGAGTGAAGTCAATCTATGATGCAGGGTATATGGAACGTGCTCAGTACACTGTGAAGTGCTGTGTAATTCCTAGTTGTTAGTGGTTGTGGTGGTTCAACAGCTATTTGAGAAGCACCAGTGGGAGGCGCTGTGTGCTGAGGCAGGTCCTGTGGAGCACATCCCCCGTGAGCAAAATCTCCACCCCCTCCAGGGCCTCTGGTCTCTTGGTGAGGCATCAGCGTGTACGTGGCAACCCCATGTGGCTGGGAGCTTTTATTAATAAACGAGGAAGGAATCAGCAAATTCTTCAAGGTCTTAGGGATTTGATGTGGGTGTCAGAGATAAGGATGCAAAGGATAATTAATTTCTCATTAAGCTCACAGCTGCATTTTCACCAGAGCAACAGCAAGAAGCATTTAAGGCTTATGTGTGTCCTGCAGTATCTTTGGTATAGTGTGGTGGCTTCTTGTACAGATTTCTGGGGTCAAACTGCTGGGATGCAAGTTCACATTCTACCCTTTATTAGAATTGTAGCCTTGGGCAAGTATTTATCCTCCCTGAGATTCAGTTTCCTCATCTGTAAAATGGTGATAGTAATAGTTCCTACCTCCAAATGAGGACAGAAGTAAGACTTGTAAAGTACTTAGCGCAGTGCCTAGACCACAGTATGTACTCCATAAACCTATGTTATCATCGGCCAAAAAATTTGTTTTCCATTGGAATACGAGGTACTGTATGGTGCTGATGCAATACATAGAGAAGGGAAGATTGTTTTGCGATAGGAGATGATGTCAGGGAAGGCTTCGTGGAAAAGAGGCATCCCCAAGGTTGGCTTCTTTTACACCCGGAGCAAAAAGGTAAAAAGTTTATGTCCATGATTACTCTGTTCTTAAAGCTCAGAGAAGATTTAGAGTGAAAGAAATTCCTTTCCTTAAGAGACATAAGTTGAATGCCTACTGGAACTTTGAAGTTGAATACCATGTGTTCCCTGCCCTCATGCACTTCCAAACTGGTTCATCCATCCTTGTGCCAGGGACAGGGGATATTAAGATGAGTCCTCCAAGTACTAACTGTGTTGTCGAGGAAGGATCTAAAAGTGAAGAATACTATCCCACGTCATCAGTGCCGTGAGTGGGAGATGCTCAAAGTCGAGAAACTTAGATTCCATTTAAGAGTGTTTGGGAATGTGAAGAAGTTATGGAATCTCCTTCCCAGTTTCTGTTGTGATGATAGGATGGTAAATACGTGGTGCTTCCTGCAGCAGGAGGATGGACAAATGGTTCCTGTGGTTCCTTTGGTGCGTCTGTGATGTCCACATAGTTATGTGTCTTACAGGTAAAGGGCACAATGAACACACTCTGAACTTTTCCTAGACAGTGTTGACAGGGTCTACAGAAATGCATTTCTTACGTTGCCCAGGGATTGTTGGCATTTTTGTTTCATGGGCTTCATCTCTAATGTTATGACTCATTTAAAAAATCTCTATTTCAAAGCCAGTTTGCAAGGGGAAGTCTTCCCTCTGGCTCTGGCCACAGCCCCTCCTCCCTCTCCAAGTTTCCTAGTGAAGTGATGAAATTCTATCCAACTTGTTCAAACTTTTATAAATTAAAAGAAAAATTCTTTTGGTTTCTCAAAGCATGCAAATGCAATTCTAAGACGGCAGTGATGCTGAAGAATAGTAAACATGTGAACAAATGTTCAACCTGACTCGGAATCAGGGAATTACCATAAACTGAAGTCTTAAGGAGGCAGCCATTTCACACTCATCAGATTACCCACCCCCCAAATTATACTCCTCCCATTGTATGTAGAGCCAAAGACAACTCCCGTTCACTAATGGTAGGAATTAAATTGGTACGGACACTTTGGGGAGCTACTTGGCACAATCCAGTAAAATTGAAGATATACTTACCCTACGACCCAGTGATTTCATTCCTATGTAAGTCTAGAGAAACTAATACATGTGAAAAAAAAAAAGACATGTTCAGGAATATTCGTGATGGCATGTTTTTTTAAGAGCTAGAAAACTACCCAAATGTCTATCATCAACCAGAAGACTGATTATGTAATTTGATTTGTATGTACAATGGAATACTACGGACTACAGTAAAAAATGAATAGACTGTGCTATAGGGATATAACCCCAGAAACAATATGAAATGGAAAAAGTAAGTTGCAGAAGAATGCCATTGCTATTAAATCATACAAAATAATATGCTTTTATTTACACATATTTACCTGTGTAATTAAAGTGTAAAACCCCATTATTTTGGAATAACCACCAAATTCAGAGAAGTGGCGCCCCCTAGGGAAGGCAGGAAGGAACACCAGGGAGGGGTACGCAGGGCTTCCATTTGTATCTGCGGTATTTTATTGCATGTGATGGCTACACAGATGTTTATTATCTACATTTTGTAGAGAGGTAAAATATTTTCTAATTGAAAACAAGGTAATTTCTAAAAATGGGCACAAACTCCTGCTCCATCCCCTCTGCCTGTTGGCAGACACACGGTAGAGTGACTGTGAAACTGCTCTCCATTTGCTCCAGGTCCATAGGGGAAATTTTAGGTAGATGTGATCATCTTCAAATGGGACGTTCTCCAAACATCTATACGGACCCCGTATGCACACGGTATTCACTGTTTTTGGAACTAAAAATCTTGATCTACTTTTTTCTGACTTGTGGGTTTGTTGGGATCATATTTTGATACGTTGGTAGAGATGCAGAACAGGGCCATAGTAATAGAAACCAAACAGCAGCTCTCTGGCTCATTCTCTAGCAAATTGCTGGAGCCTCCTCTCATCCCATCTCTCCCTTGGGAACTACTGGGATCCCTTGCTGGTGCTGGCAGGTGACCACGGCCACGATCCTGACATCCCTTTGATAAGGACGTGGGACCAACATTCTCAAGTATTTCTGACTTCCTGGGTTGGGGAGGGGGAAGAATCTCCCTCTCTGTGGGCTTCCCTGGTGGCGCAGTGGTTGAGAGTCTGCCTGCCAATGCAGGGTCTGGGAAGATCCCACATGCCGTGGAGCGGCTGGGCCCGTGAGCCATGGCCGCTGAGCCTGTGCTCCACAATGGGAGAGGCCACAGCAGTGAGAGGCCCGTGTACCGCAAAAAAAAAACAAAAAAACAAAAAAAGAAAGAATCTCCCTCTCTGCACCATAACTGCCTGGTTTCAAATGAAGTTCTCCATCCCTTCTGAGTTCTGTCAGTTCAGCCCTGGCTCTGTTGCTCTTGCAAACATCCTCAAGTGGGAAAGCACCCACCACTGGCAATTGCTTCACTTTCTTTTACTTGACAATGAAGCCGTGCTGACTTCTTCCCTAGGTGCCTGTTGAAATGCAGTCCATCCATCTCTTTTATGTGCCCTCCTCTTTTCTGCAGCCCCCTCTCCCTTGGAATCTGGTCCGGAGCTCAATCCCAGTGACACATACCGTGTTGGCCTTGAGTGCCCTGTCCTGTGTTGTGCAGCCTCTGTCCTTGACCGTGACTGTGAACCTCAGTGCTCAGTGGTTCTGCACCAGTGAGCCCCCTTCTCTGGCTTGCGTGGTGCTTGCACTGGGGATTGA
Organism: Lipotes vexillifer; assembly: GCF_000442215.2. Lineage (NCBI taxonomy): Eukaryota > Metazoa > Chordata > Mammalia > Artiodactyla > Lipotidae > Lipotes > Lipotes vexillifer. The sequence goes on from NW_006785876.1 coordinate 1,864,806, forward strand.
AGCTGGGGGTGGCTTTCCTCTCTGCCTGCGGCTTATTTATACATCATATAATTCACCTTCATTAAATGGGAGAAAGTTGCACAAAGCTGGGACATCGGGGAGCAAATCCTAGGTACGTGGTTGCTCTGAGAATGGACACTGTAGTCCATATCATGCTCTGGGCAGGAAACAGTTGGCACTCCCCAAAGAATTGAACTGATAAGAACGTAATGAGAGGGTTATTTGCAGAGAGATGAAGGGCTAAGGAGATGGTGAGGCACCCAGGAGCCGACAACAGCAGGAAGCTCTTAATACTGTTACCCCTGAAGGGGCAAGGGGGAGGACTGGTGTTATCAGAGCCCTGTGGCAGCTGGAGCTGAGGAGGAAGGGCTGCTTGGCTGGAGCTGTGGCCCTAGAGGAGCACAGACCCTGCCAGAACCATGGCTTAGCAGAGAGACAGTAAGGGAATAACACCTGATATCTCTCTCCTCCCACCCTCCAATCCCCTGCTGTTGCTTCCAACTGGTCGAGTCCCGCTGGGCAGCAGAAGCCCAGGAAGCTGGGTGATGCATTCTGGAGAGGCCAACCTTCCCATTCCCCGCCTAGGGTGGGATCTTGGCAGAGAAGGGCAGGGAATGGAGGCAGAGGGGCAAGCAGAGAATAGGCAGCACCTTGTATATTTCTATGTGCCGTCATCATGTAACTAGAAAGACCAGGTGTAATGAGAAGTCCCTGGATTCAACCTGTAATAGCATTTGGGCGGTTTGGGCTATGGTTTGGGGGACTGGTTGACCCCTGGCTTAGATGGGTAAGCAAGGAAGGAGGTCTGGGAGGGAAAGGAACTGAGATTCGTGGTTATGGGTCATGTACTTTGTTCTGTGCTTTGAAAAGGAAGATGATTTGAATGAGACTCAGGGATTGGCTGTTTATCATGCTCCACATAGTTACCATACCTTAAAATGATTGAGCTTGGTGGTCTCAGGTGGCAGGTTGTGGTCTTGAGACCTGTTCCGAGCCCAACCCAAGTGACACACCACGTTGGTCTTGAGTGCCCTGATGGATATGCATGTGAGGCTGAGGACGCCCTTAGCTGGAGCTAATCTTCCCGGAGTTTTCCTCCTGGCTCCACTTTCATCCACATCACTCATTACCCTCGCCCTGAGGCTCACCTGAACACATCTCACCTGTGAAGGCTGTGATAAATGTCAGAGAGAGAGCCTTGATCGAATGACCCTAATTGTGGAGACATGGTCTCTAAACACTGTGGCAAGGTACAGAGAAAGGAGAAAATAACATATCTGAACTCCTAGGGGTACAGGGCCTGCCCTGGAGAATTCCCAATCCAGCATGTACATGCCAAAGATAAGGGGCACCAGCAAAGCAACATATCAAGAGAAAGTTCACAATATACGAACAAAATGTGTACTTGGTAAAGAAGGGTAGGAGAATAGAGCCATTGAAGTTGGTGGGCTTTGGTAGCAGAGAGAGTAATAGCCCTCTGGCCTTGGCTAAACATTTGACATCTCTCAGTAGGCCTCAGTTTCCTCATCTGTAAAATGGGCCAACTAAAGGTCTGTTTCTCATTAGACAGCTGCAGGGGTTACATGGGAACATGATGTGAAGCACAGGGCCTAGCACACAGTAAAGGTTGGCTATTATCAACATCATTATTATTCCTGAAGGTGATTGCCAGTCACCACTTGGAAAGAGGAGTGAGGACTCCAAGATTCCAGAAGACTTGGCAGCCCCTTGTGTCTTTTAATTGACCTAGTTCATTGCCCTATTCCAGCCAACCTCACAGGCCTCAGTTCTTTGACTCCCACTCATGTCCCGTCAAGGGTGACGTGGGTGCTTGTGGACCTGTCCATCGGCTTGGTCCCCTCTAGGTGGAGAATCGTGAAATGTTCAGGAGGAAAAGTATGAAGGGTCATCTTGTCTCGCATTTCCCAAACCGCATTTGATAAACCACTGGGTTCCCACAGTGGCCCTGGGAAGAAAGTTCTGTGGTTAAAGAAGTTGGAGCAGCCCTTCCATCTTTGCTCTTCTTTCTCTCACGGAGCTACAATGCTCAGAGAAGCCCTGCAGTAAAAAAAACTGGTTTCACATTGTTTAAACTAGTACTCTCTCAATTTATTTATCTGAAGAGGACTTTTTCCATGGGACACCCCACAGGTCTAGTGTTTTCAGGCGTATCTCGATTAGAATTTGTGTTCAGCTACACGGTACAGAAGCCCAACTACGTGGTACGGAAGCTTAACTAGGGTTCTTTATTTTTCTCATTTTTAGGACAGCAAATGCAGTCCTGAGTTGGCAGAGTGCCACCACAGTACCATGAGGAACCCAGGCTCCCTCTTTGTCTCTATTTCAGCCTTCCTTAGAATGAGATTTTTGCCTTTGTGCTCACTGCCTCTTGGTTACAAGATGGCTGCATCACCACTAGCTTCACATCTGCATTCTAGGCAGGAAGAAAGAGAAGGACAAAGCACAAAAAGTGCATGTCAGCTAATTGTTTCTCTTTAACAAGCTTTTCTGAAATGCTTTTAACAAGCTTTTTTTTAACCTCTAGAAACTGGTTAAAACTGTGCTAAGGAGAGACTTCAAACTAAAAGGGAGTCTGGGGGGCTTCCCTGGTGGCGCAGTGGTTGAGAGTCCACCTGCCGATGCAGGGGACATGGGTTCGTACCCCGGTCGGGGAAGATCCCACATGCCACGGAGTGGCTGGGCCCGTGAGCCATGGCCGCTCGTCCTGCGCGTCCGGAGCCTGTGCTCCGCAATGGGAGAGGCCACAACAGTGAGAGGCCCGCGTACTGCGCACAAAAAAAAAAAAAATTAAGTTAAAAAAAAAAAAAAAAAAAAAAAAAAAAGGCAGTCTGGGGGGAAGCTAAAAGCTTTTTACAGGGGCATTTTGCTGCCTCAAACCAAAGCAGAGACCTCTTAGTATGGAAGGAGGGAATTCATGTTAGGTGGGCAATTCGCATCATGTGCCACATTCATTGATCAAACCTTTGCTTCTCTCTTCAGTGGGTCCAATCTAAAAGCATCCCATGCAAAAGAAATAAAAACAAAGCAAGCAAAGAAACCAACCAAACTTTGTAATCAACAGAAAACACACATTCTAAGCAGCAAGGCACTTGGGCCCACAGACTCATTGGGAAGATGCTGTTGGTGCCCCGTGCAGGTCTCGGGGCTGCTGTGGGTATTCCAGCTAATGGCTCACACCTGTGGAGACTGCCCTGGGGTTATTGAACCCCCTCACCCCCAGGTGCCTGGGAATTACATCATGCTTACCCCACCCTCTCCTGCATCCTGTGGCCAGTGACTAACTGGAGAAAAGGTACAAAGGCCCCACTCCCTTGCCCCAAGTGGGGGCTGTGGGGCAAATGTGGCAGTGCCCTTCCTTCTCCAGAGCTCCCCACAGGATCAGGCTGAAGCTAGACATCTCCTAAAACCACATTCTCACCAGATCCTTCCCCTGCCCTCTCTTCTTTCCCTCATTCCCTTCCTGGTTTCTCCTGAGAGCACGGCCTCAGTACATGACATATATATGAATCTCTGTCTCAGGCTTTACTTCCAGGAAACTAGATCTAAGGTGTCCTGGGTCAAGCGGGGGGCGGGCGTCTGAGTGGTCTTCACTTCCTTCTAAGGGATTTGGTGTAAAACCCGTCCCCTCGGTCCTGTTTGTGGCCACTTTGACTTAGCCTGGGTGCCGGGGACAGCTCTGCATTTCACCTTGGTGATGGCTGTGGGGGGACAGCATCTTTGCAAATCCTGTCAAATATGTTTGGGGAGAACTCAGTGCAGGACACTCAGCAAGCAGAGTCTAGCACTGTTATCTTCTCAAGGCAGATATTCTTAGAAACACTGATTTGCATTCTTAAGCCCACGAACTGTTTGAAAGGACTTGTCATGTGGGGTGTGTGTGTGTGTGTGTGTGTGTGTGTGTGCGCGTGCGCGTGCCTGCGCGCGCGCGATTTTTCCATCTTGTGGCAATGGCAGTGGGGTATTTATAGCTGGATCTACAGGGCCATTCTCACATGGCTAAAGAAAATGAAAACCTCATGTGGATTCTGTTTTGTTCACCCCCCCGCCCCCACCGCCACCCCCACCGCCTTTACCATTGCAGACTCTCCAGTTCTTAAACCCTTGTTGTTGTAACTAGAGCGGCGGGAGCATCGCTGCAGTGGTGAGGTTATGTAAATTTACTATTTCAGGCAAAAGCGCTGGTTCTGCCCCAGTTAGGCCACAGGGCCTAAGAGGGGACATTTGGGGTGAGCTTGCGGGTGACCCTAAGTGGCAGCCCCACCCGTCACCACTCTCTCTAGAAAGTCTCCCCGGATTAACTCTGTGGAATGTGGATTCCCCAGGTCACCCCATGATCCCTCTGCGCATATGAGCTCCTTGGAAAGACAACTATTTGCTTTCCCCCTAGTTTTTTTGGTGTTCTTAAGCCTTTCATGTCTGTGTTTTGCCTTCTCGGTTAGACAGAAAACACCCCGGGGGCCTGGTCTGTTTGCCCAGGTTAGTCTGAGCTCTTGGCAGCAGCTGTGTGGGGAGCTTGGGGTGGGCGTGGCAAATGCTCAGTCCCCTGCTTCCTGCAGATGGATTAGAAACTCCTGGGGTTCTCTGGGCAGCAAGGTCGGGGTGTTGACCTGGTCTCTACAGAGAGGCCAGAGTGCTTCCTGACCATTTCAGCTGAGAAGGCCAAGGGACCCAGGACCCCTGTAGACCGTCTACCATTTCTTTCTGGTGACCTGGAACCCACACATTAGCACTTTGTATTAAAGCAGCTGGGGCTGCAGAGGGTCTGCGCTGTGGCCTGGGGAGGGGTGCACGGCCCTAACCTGCCAGAACATTCGAAGCACCCGAGGGGCGTACGATGGAGGACGCTTAGTAAGCTTAGCTGCCGTGACCCCGGGAGCTGAGTCTTCTCACTGCCTGGCCATCCCCAAGGCTGTCAGGCCTCCTGCAGCTGGCCCACTGCACGGAGAGCTTTATAAACTCCCACTCGTTAATCTCTCCATCAGTTGAAGGCCTACTGCGTGCCATGCACTGGGCTGAGCACTTGCACACTTCAACACACCTCATTCTCATAACAGACTTGCAAAGTGGGTGTTATCCTATTTTACAGAAGAGAAAACCGAGGTTCTAAGAGTTTAGGCACCTTGCCTGAAGCCACGTAGATAGGTAGAGGCACAGAGGGCCTGTCTCCAAGAATCACGCCCTCTGTACTGCACCCCTATATGTCGTAACCATCTCCTTTCTCCATGAGCTGAATAACCAACTGTGACTCCCACCGTCCTGTAACTCTGTACCATCAACAAGCATTATTCTGTATCCCCACTTCCCCACCCTGCCTTGGTAGGCTTCTAGTCGCAGAGTGGAAGGTGCCTTCTGATCTGGGGGTCAGTGGGGAGCTTCTGGAGAGCCTGTGCCTTGAACCCTCGGGTCCTGCACCTCCATCCTGCTGCCCGCCTCTCTGCCGTGCGCACACCACACCCTCTTTTCCTGCATCCCTCCTCTTTCCACTCCTGTGAGTTCTAGAGGGTTCCCAGCCCTCGGGTAGAGCCAACAATTCATTAGTCTTTGTCCTGTTTCCAAGAATCCCAGATATACAAGAATTCCTCATTGAAAAGTCAGGCATTCTTGGGGAAAGTGTGTGTCACCGAGAGAGAGAGATTCCTCATATTGGGAAATGAGATCCCAGGCCAGTCCAGGAAAATAACTGTGGATTTCAGAGCCAGATGGAAGTGGATTGGCTCTGCATGACACCCCATCCCCCAGCTACCCACCCCTCACAAACCACATCTGGAGAATTTGCCTTCCCAGTTCATCTGAGGGCATTCACCGGATGACATTTTCCTCCGGATACAGAAGGGAGGAAGAGGTGGATTGGGGTGTGTGTGCGCGCGTGCGTGTGTGTGTGTGTGTGTACACATAGATCTCCTCACCTGCAGGTCTCTTTCTGTGCAGTTCCTCTTGGTGTGAGCCACTCACCTCATGCAGAACATTCTAGTGAGTTTTGGCTGGGGGCAGTGGATCCCAGGATACAGAATGACAGACAATGAGTTCAGCTGGTCATCTCCTACTTTGGGGCAGCTCCGCCTACCGGAGTGTCTCAGGTCAGTGCAAGGAAAGGTGCTCAAGGACACTGAGAAAGGAACCTCTCATGGCTACAAATTCACAGGCTAGAAATAGAGGACAAGAGGCAGCGTGTGAGCAGAGGGCAGAGCAACTACAGAGTGGGATATAATCAAGAAAAGCTTTAGAAGGATATGAAGGTAAAATACACACACACACACACACACACACAAAACCTTCCCTCTTTGATTATAAAAGAAATACAGGTTTATTATAGAAAATACAGAAAATACATAGAAGCAGCAAGACAAAAATAAAATTAGCCTGTAAACCCGTCACTGGAGGACTGAAAGGGGCTTGGACCTTTCTGTGCCTCCACCCCTGACCCCCAACTCCTGGCCACAAACACCCTTGGAGAACTTGCCCCCCCTCCCCAGTCCAGTGAATATTTGGTCACTCACATTCCAGTCTCTCTGCACATTTTTAAAGCAAGGTTGAGTACATACTGTTTGAGCAGATGTTAGACAGTTTTGTGCATTGATTTTGTCCCCTCCCCTTAGTGTCACCAACTTTGTAAATGAGAGAAATTTTAAGCTAGCTATGGAAAGAGGTCCTGGGGCATGGTTTGGTGGAGAGAAAGCTCAGAACTGGAGGAAGGGCGCTTCAACACTGGAGGGTACCCACTGGGATGAAAGAGCTTTTAAACGATGGAGGGAGACAAGGATCTCAAGCTCAGTGTCCCGACTCCTGCATGGGCTTTGAGCACCCAAAGCCTTGGACTGAGGCTTGGGTTCCCTGGCCACACATTTAGCTCTGATGCTATTACTGAAGCTTATTCTAGGGTGGGTGCTGTAATGAGCCCGTCACATACACTTCGTTTTTACAACTCTGAGTTTTAGGTGGTTAGTTATTCCACTTTACAGGTATGGAAACTAAATCTTAGAATAGTGAAGAACCTTAGCAAGGACAGTTCCACAGCAGTAGAGCTATGATTTGAATTTGTTTATCGTTCTTCTAACCACTGCCCTGAACAGCTTCCTGTCCATGATAGAAGGTGTTTCCTGGTTAAACGTTTCTTGCTCAGACTTTCTGGATGGACTTACCAAAGAACAAGGGGGCACCTTCCCAGTGGTTCCAGGGAGGGCAGGTAATCAGAATTATTGTGTTTTCCCTGGGGCTGGGAAGGGGCAGGGGAGACTAGAAAGCCTCAGCCCTGCCATCCGTAGTGGGCATCAAATCAGTAATCCCAGTATCACCACTACTCACCACTAGGCTCTTACTCCAGGAAGTCTTCCAGGTTGAAGTCCAGTTGACACTCATCCCTCCCTTCCTCCATTCTCTCTGTTAGTAGCCTTCTCCAGTTTCCAGCTACTCAGTAGTTGATCTTGTGGCCAGTTGTCACCTGAGCAGCCCTGTCTTTGATATTGTGGCTAGTTGTCACCTGAGCAGCGCTGTCTTTGAGATTCAGAATAAATTAGTTGGATCCAGCCCGCACAAACACAGGAAGCCTGGCATCCCTCCAGAGGAGCAGTGGTTCTCAAAGAATGGTTCTGGGCCAGCAGAATCAGTATCCCCTGGAACTTGTTAGAAATGCAAGTCCTTGGGCGCTCCCCACCCCCTGACCCGCTACAGCAAAAGCAGCAGGTGCAGCCTAACTGTTTGTGTTTTATCAAGCCCACCGGGTGATCCTGGTCACACCAAAGTCTGAGAACCGCTGGTCTAGAGATCCCCAAATAAGAGTGATGGCTTCAGTATTTCCTGTCACCTCCGGCTCTGAGTTCCTATTTCCATCCAACTAATTAAGGTTATTAATTATTGCTGGTCATGAGCAGGGTGGCCATGAAGTTACGAACACGGGCTCTGGAACTAGACCACTTGGATTTGAATTCTCGCTTTACCTGCACTCACTGTGGTCCCTGAGTGGGTGGCTTAAATTCCCTCTGCTTCCGACCTCTTATCCCTGATAAGGTTAGCCATGATGTTCCCCACAGGGCAGCTGGGAACCTTTGGTGTGTTTGCATGTCAAGTACTTGAATAGTGCCTGGCACACAGTAGGCCTGCAATAAACGTTCACTGTTATTACTGGTTTCATGCAAATGGGCTCTCTTTTGCACTGTATTAACCCAGTGGTGAAATTTAGTCCTTATACCCTGATTTACAGAACACACACACACACCGTTTATACAAGGGCTTTGTGAACATGGTAAACTTTAAGGAGGTTTGAGGAAACCAGTGGTGTTTGCATTACAACAATGCAAACAATTGAAGATCGGGCAACCTTGTTCTGAGAGGTGGATTGCTTGGCCGGAAGTCCTTCCTCGCTCCCTTCTTGGTGCTCACCAGCAACTCAGCCGACTCCCTGTTTATTGTGCTGAGTGGTTCAGCTACCTTTCCTCTCCAGCCCCACTCCTAAACTTTGCTCTTTGCCTCCCTTGTAAATCTGAGGACAACTTCTAAATAATGGACCCTCTTATCTGATTCTTATGCTGGTTTCCGCCCCATCAGGGAGGAGAAAGCAGCGGTGAAATGTATTTCCCTTCCCGCGTGAACTACACTGCCTCTCAGAGTGCTTTCGTGGCACGGTCAACTTTGGTTTATCTATGTATGTATGTGAATATTGATATGGATCTGCTTATCTGTATCCTTTTTTTCCTGTTGCTCCGTGAACCTTCTCCCTGCTGTTGTAAACCACACCCGCACAACTAGGGATTTAGTCTCAACCAGGGTCTCTCAGTCTTGGTACTAGCCTGGATAATCCTTTTTTGGGGAGAGGTGGTGCCGTTCTGGGCATTATAGGATGTTTAGCAGCATCCATGGTCTTTACCGATTCGATGCCAGTAGCATTCCCTGGTCGTGACAACCAAAACTGTTCCCAGACGTTGCTAGATGTCCTTAGAACTGCCCTCCAGTTGAGAATGACTGGTCTAAGCTAAGTTCTTTTGTAATAGTTTGAATCCATTACATCTTAATCTGTCCCAGAGTTTACCTCTGTAATGTATTTATGATTAGGGAACTGGATTTACCCATTGAGAGGAAGGATGCAGAGTCCCAGCAGCCTCTGGGTCACCAGTGATTCCTAAGGAGAATCATCAATGCTTTGTAACTGCATTTCCTCTAAGGCTCCACGCTTAACCTACATGCGTTTAAGCCAAGGACATCCTGCTCCCTTCCCAGTACGCCCTCTAATCCGCTTGACTCCCCCCACCGCCACGGCAGGAAACCTCACAACTAGGAATGGCCTTTGGGTTTCGGCTTATAAATACTCATGGTCTCATTTTTCTTACTGAGAAAAAATTTTTTATCATGTTTAACATTCTTGTTGCCGTAGTGGAAACTTTTGTTCTTTGGAGAGTTTCCCATTCCAGGCCCAGGGTCAGATTCCTCAGCGGAACTCTGAACATTTTCTAGGGAAGTTTCTTTCACCAGTGAGATTGTACCTTTGATACATTTACATGACTGAGGTTGGATTCTGCGTTAAGACGTCCCAGGATCCTAAGGTAGACAATGAGGGAAACTGGAGGAAGAGCTGTATATCTGGGACTCAGTGGGAGGCTGTGATTAAAATCATTTTATGGTTCCATTACTTTTTTGGGTTTTTTTTCTCCTTACACTCTAGCATCTCCAATCTAAGACGAACAGACAGTGTTTCAAGCAGTATAAGTTAGATTATGCTGTGGTAACACATAGTCCCCAAAGTTCAGTGACTTAAAACAGAGGTTTCTTTGTTACTCATGCTACCTGGTTTGTAGTAGGTCAACACAGGACCTGTACTCATTACAGTCACTCAGGAGCCCAGGCTGGCAGAACAGGCACCTCCCTAAGTGTAGACGATTGCTGTGCCAGAGGGCTAAAGAGGGTCTGGTTCTGCCAATTAACTTCTCTAGACCACTAATGACACTTGTATTAGTCAGAGTTCTCCAGAGAGACAATAGGATGTATGTATCTCTATCCCTCCCTTCCTCCCTTCCTCCCTTCCTCCCTTCCTCCCTTCCTTTCTCCATCCCTCCCTATCTTTTATTTATTTTAAGGAATTGGCTCACTTGATTGTGGGAGCTGGTAATTCCAAAATCTACAGGGCAACCCTGCAAGCTGGAGATTCCTAGAAGAGTCGATGCTGCAGCTCAAATCCAAAGGCAGTCCAGAAGCAGAATTCCCTCTCCTCGGGGGACGTCAGTCTTTTCTTTAAGGCCTTCACATGGTTAGATGAGGCCCACCCACATTCTGGAGGGTAATCTGCTTTACTCAAAGTCTCCTGATTTAAATGTTTGTCTCATCTTAAAAAAAAGTATCTTCACACCAACATCTACTTTGAACAAATATCTGGGACCATGGCCTAACCAAGTTGACAGATGACATTAACCATCACAACACCCAGCCTCTACTCTCAGCTCATGGGCCAGAATTAGTCACGTGGCCCCACTCAGACACAAGTGTCCAGGAAGTATGATCTGTTGTGTGCCTGGAGGGAGGAGTGGGGACCAGTGATGTTTGACGAAGCATCAGTAATGATCACAGCTGTGACTTCTGTTACCTGAGGATGAAAGAAAGCCTCAGTCTGTGTTGTCCCCATTCCGATACGTTCTGCGAAGTCGATGTGGAAATGGTTTTGTTTTTTATATTTTTAAATTTTATTGGAGTATAGTTGATTTGCAATGTTGTGGTAGTTTCAGGTGTACAGCCAAGTGATTCTGTTATACATACACATATATTCATTCTTTTTCAGATTCTTTTCCCCTATAGGTTATCACAGAATATTGAATAGAGTTCCCTGTGCTATATAGTAGGTCCTTGTTGGTTATCTGTTTTATATATAATAGTGTGTATATGTTAACCCCAAACTCCTAATTTATCCCTCCCCACCCGCCCCCCCAACCTATCCCCTTTGGTAACCATAAGTTTGTTTTTGAAATCTGTGAGTCTATCTCTGTTTTGTAAATAAGTTCATTTGTATCATTTTTTAAATTAGGTTACACATATGAGTGATATCGTATGGGATTTGTCTGACTTCCTTCACTTAGTATGATAATCTTTGTGTCCATCCATGTTGCTGCAAATGGCATTATTTCATTGTTTTTTTTTTTATGGCTGAGTAATATTCTGTTGTATATTTGTACCACATCTTTATCCATTCCTCTGTCGATGGGCATTTAGGTTGCTTCCGTGTCTTGGCTATTGTAAATAGTGCTGCTGTGAACATTGGGGTGTATGTATCTTTTCGAATTATGGTTTTCTCTGGATATATGCCCGGGAGTGGGATTGCTGGGTCATATGCTAACTCTATTTTTAGTTTTTTTTAAGGGACTTCCATACTGTTCACCGTAGTGACTACAGCAATTTACATTCCCATCAACAGTGTAGGAGGGTTCCCTTTTCTCTACACCCTCTCCAGCATTTATTACTTGCAGACTTTTTTGATGATGGCCATTCTGACTGGTGTGACGTGATACCTCGTTGTAGTTTTGATTTGCATTTTCTTTTCACGTGCTTTTTGGCCATCTGTATGTCTTCTTTGGAAAAATATCTATTTAGATCTTCTGCCCATTTTTTGATTGATTTATTTATTTTTGATGTGGAAATAGTTTCACACTTAGACCTGTCTGCTCTCTTTGCTCATAGGAGATGTTCTGGAGGGGTTGGGTTACAGCACAGCCTGGCCTCTAGGGGACTGTTTTAATTTTAAGACTGTTACTCAACACCTTCCTCTGTTTTTTCTTTACTGATTTCTTTATTACGTGTCTTCTGTGTGTGGTGTCGCATTCAAGAATCCTTGTATGTTGTGTACTTGAAGAATGCCCTGAAAAATAATGTAGCCTTTGTGACTCTCTGTCAGTACAGAGTCTTCAGTTTGTGTCTTTCTTGCTTGGATCAGGAACGGCTCAGGTGTCAGCCCTCACTTTGCCACGGTGTCACTCTGTGCTTCTGACAAGTCCCTCCCCAGTCTGGGCCCAGTTTTCCCAGCTGTCTAGAGGGGCATTGAGCAATGGGGTCTCTAAGTTTCCTTCTGGCTCTAATGTTCTGTGTGCCTTTGGTCCACACCCTCTGCTAAAGACCCCTACCGCCACCCCTACCCTGAGCCAGGGTTTGTGGACTGGCTGCCTGGTTGGGTACAGCGGGGGCTGCATGACAGTTTTCCTCCGTGAAACTGGCAGGATCATTCTGGGTTCTCACTTGAAGCTGTGGCCTCATTAGTGCCCTGGCCATGCCGTGTTCACGAGCCCAGAGAGAATCTGTTCTACAGCCCAGCTGGGAAGCACCATGCCCACGCCTGGCGGGTGGGGGAGCCCAGGGCAAGGACGCGTTGAGCTGGAGCACAGGGAAGCATGCAGAGGGCAGGGCCAGGAGGTGGGAACCATCTGTTTTACCTGAAAGTGAGGTCTGGGAGCCCGGTCAGCCCTTCATGGCCGTCCGGGCAAACCTAATGCCCAAGGGGCAGAGTTTCGAGGACCTCAACACTACTTGCTTCCACAGTATTCATATTTGACCCTTCCATTACCCACTCCAACCAGCTGTTTTTTAGGTTAAACGAGATAATGTTAGAGGAAGGACCTGGAAAACTATCCATGCTCTTCAAACAATAATAATTACTATTATGTGCTGCCTTATTCCATAGATATTTTGGTGCTAGGGATGGAAAAGTGAACAAAGACACTAAATCAATTAGAATACAGAGTGATGCCAACTCTAAGCATGCTCTAGATGGGCAAAGCTTGCAGGAGCTCAGACACGGGAGCAATCAGTTGTGCTCATCAGGGTGGAAGCCTCCATAGGAACGGTGACCATTAAGCCGGGTCTTAGTGCCAAGGACTTTACAGGAAGCAGAAAAGGGCATCGTAGGCAGAAGGTACTGCATGAGCAAATATCAGAGTCCTAGCTAGGCTTAGGGAAACCTCTGGAAACCTGGCCTGGCTGCTGGGTGGGGTGGGACAAAGTGAAGGGAAGCATCAGAGGGGGTTGGTGATCACGTTATGAAGGGTCTGGAATAACATATGAGGAGGAGTCGGGTCTTAACTGAGTTTTTTGTTTTTGTTTTTAATTACCAGGTATGGAAAAAGTTTTAATTTCAGTTTTGGCTGAGAAAAAAGCTATTGCTTTAATTTTATTGAAAGTCTGCCTGTAGCTTGATAATGGGCAAAATGTAAATAGATTTCATCACAGTGTCGCTGGGCTGTCCTGTTCCAGGACATTTTGCTCATCTCCTTCCTCTTAGAACTTCCGTGTAGAATAGAGCAGAGAGATCTTCCTGCTCTAGTTTTGGTCATTTTAAATATTCAGGTAGGAGATAGGAGGCAGAATATTTATTGTTTTCTCTTTATAAAACGAAGAACTGCTTATTTTAGAAAGTGTAGAAAATAAAATGGTAAAGATGAAAAAAACAAAACAAAACAAACACAAGTAATTCTACCCTCCAGACAAGTTTGGTGCTACCATTTGGGTAATTCCTTCCAGTGAGCATTTAAGGGCAGACACTTTGTCTTGCACGTTGCCTTTTTCACAGCATGAACCTGGCCCTGGTAGGGGCTTCATCAGCATTGTTGACTGATACAGTGAGGTTCCTCTAGACCCCTCTAGGGAAAGCTTAGTGGTTGAGTAGAACCATATATGTTCAAATCCTAATGTTTCCATTCATAACCTGCAGGACCTTGGCCATTTCCTCTCTCTAGGCCTTAGTGTCCTCATCTGTAAAATGGGAACAACAAAAATAACAGTATCTACACACTCAAGTGTGGGGACCAAATAAGTTCTTTTGTGTAAAGCACATAGGAAGGAGCCTCGCACACAGTGAGTGATTCACATTTGTCACTGGTTTTTGTACTGCCCTCTGGGTGAGTCCAGCCCTGAGGGAGGAGCTGCAGGTGGACAGCTTTCCCTATGAGAACAGTCTGTCTCATTGTCCTACACAGCAGGAGAGGGGTCAAGCTTGTTAAGTCCTCAGGATTAGACTTGTGAAAAAGCCAGGGTTCCGGTGCTTGTCCCTGGCTCATCCCCACTGGCTCCTTCCTGTGTAGCTTTTTCCCCATGGGCTCCTCAGGCAGGCTGTCCCTTTCAGAAAGCAGCCACACTCTTTGCTGCTCCTCCGTGGCCCTGCCTCCCCTGCTCGGTGCCTCCCTGGGCTGCAGCTGGGACCCTCCAGCGGAGGGAGGCTGCTTTGAATCAAGTGCACACTCCCCAAGAATCCATGCCCAAGGAAGGACTTCCTGGCCACAACGCCCACTGCAGCGCTGGACTCCCACCCCTCCGCCCTGGCTCTGGGACATACGAGGATCATTCTTAAGGACTGAGCTCAGGATCCCTAAAAAGAAAGTTGGAAAATAGCTGGATAAACTTGGGAAGTGAAAGAAACTGTCACATCTTCCTGCTTGGATTGTGGATTTTGCAGTTTTGGGGTTGAGTCTGGTGATTCTTGCCAGATGGAATCTGATGGACAAACGTGGGAAGGAGGGAGACGGGGGTGGGGTGGGGGGGGTGCTGGGATTCCCACTGGGTAGTGAGCCTTGGACTTGGGGCTAGCCCCCTCCCCTCCTCCCAGTGGTTGCCACCCCTGAGGCAGGGAGCTGAAGGTTGACATCTGGAGCTTGGCCCAAGGGGTGAAGATCAGGGAGGGGCAGATTTCTCTCATTTGGGGAAAACACAGTATGGTCAGTAAGGGCTGTTTGCAAAGATGCCCGAGGCCAAATGCAGTGAGTGACACTGTGATTTCTGTCTCAGCTGAGGACTCAGGGCTGAGGGGACAGACCAGGCCCCAGGCTTGTTCTCCAGGCCCCTTGGACAGGGCAGCTGCCCGTGAACAGCAGCAGGCAGGGCTGTAGCAGAGGAGGTAGGCCTGCCCCGGGCTGGGAAGAGTGGAAGGCCTGTTGTTCTGAAGCCTGGGAACGCTGCCCTGGAGGGAGGCCCACGCTGCTGCCCCAGCTCAGAGTGAGAAGGAATGGCGGGAGGGCTCCCTGCAGCAGGCAGAACGGGACTGAGCTGGCACCTCTACCCTCTGCGGAGCAAGCGGTCCCCCAGCCCTGTTTCCTGTGGCATGGGCACAGGTGAGCTCCCTGCCTTTGAATGCCCAGGTGCGGTTTGGAAGGCTGGGAGGTAGCCTCCCACGGAGAAGGCAGAATACAGAAGCAGCCTCAGCTCCTGCGCTTACCCAGGCCCTGAGCTCCAGATCAGAGATGCTGTCTGCCAAATTCTGCTCCAAGAGCTCTTTCCTATGCTCCATCGTGTGCCCGGCTCTGGCTGTGGGTTTACCGAGATTAAAAAAAAAAAAAAAAAAAAAAACCCC
>NW_006785876.1:1880915-1925359 GCF_000442215.2 Lipotes vexillifer
TGCGTGTCAGGAGCCTGTGCTCCGCAACGGGAGAGGCCACAACAGTGAGAGGCCCCCGGACCGCAAAAAAAAAAAAAAAAAAAAAAAATGCCACGATGGAATTGGGAGGGTGCAAAGATCTGGAAAGATGTTTTGGATGTGAGATTAAAGCTGTCATAAAAAGTAACAATAATTACCATTTATTCTGTACCTTGAATGTGCCAATCACTGTGCCAAGGGCTTTATGGGTACCGTCTCATTTAATTCTCGCAGTAATATTGCGGAGATTTTATGGATGAAGAAACTGAGGCTCAGAGAGGTAAAGGACCTTGCCTGAGGACACAGAGCTGGCAAATGGCAGAACCAGGACTTGAATTTCTTCATTCATTTAATCATTCATTCATGTGTTAGTAGGCCATTAGGCTCAACTTTATTAAACTATGTGCCAGCCATTCTAATGGACACTGAAGACACGGCTGGGCATTAGACTGGGGAAGGCCTGGCCAGCCTAACTCCACCACCCGGTCCTCAGCCCCATGCAGAGTCTTTTAGATGATGAGCCCAGAGACCCTTGGGGAGAGTTGTGTTGAAAACTCAGCTTGAGAATGTTCTTTTCCTTAAGAAATGTTTCCTGTTGTTTTCACTTTAATAATAATCTGAAAATTGAATGCATTCATTGTGAATCATCTGAATGGCCATCATAGAACCTACTACTGGCCTGAGATTTTAGTCCCCGAGTTTATGTTTCTGAGCAAGTTGGCACCAAGTGTGGTTTCCTAAAATGATAGTGTTTAACTTTTAATGCTTTGTTTCTTAAACCGGATTCTACATTGTATGCTTGGAAGGTCCAAATACCAAAGATTAAGAGAGGCTACACTGATTCTGCTGCAGGGAGGGTGCGGTGTAGTAAGGGTCTCCCAGGAGCAGAGGGTTCAACATCCCCTTTCCTTGGGGCAGAGTGAACTGGACTCAGCCGGGGCCAAGCAGCGTGGGCTTCTGATCTTCCAGCCTCCTGGTCTCCATGATCAGGGGGCACCCAGTCCGGAGACTCAGGGAGGAACATGCAAGTCAGGAAAGAGGAAAGTCCCCAAATTAGGGGCCAGCAGCCCCTCTTGCAACACAGCATCTCTGACCTCTAGCAAATGGATGTTCCTCCCTAAGCCTTTCCAGATGGGGCAGCTTGTGCCGAGGCTGGGAAGGGAAAGTGCCGGGCCTCCCGGGAGGACTGTGTGATCTCCTCTCCAAGAGGGGTATCCTCTGGCCACCCCAGAACTTCGGACCTCTCCGAGGGTCCAGCTGTTGGGCGACAAGGCTGTAGCAGGATCCCTGACATAGGGAACTGTAGTTGTGACCCAGGCCTCGCCACCCCGAATATGAGCAGGTACGTTGTGCTGGCCTGGTGCCTCGGCCCTTGGATGGGGCTGGGCGGCTGGTGTGGATCAGATAACCCCCCAGTGCAGGCGGCCGGAGACGAGAGACCCAGGACCCAGACCTCCTTTTCTTCCTCGTCCATCTCCTTTTTTTCCTCCTCCTTCTGCTGCTGAGGTTTTGGGTCTTGCCGTGTGGTTACCGTCCCTCCCCTAGATCCTGGGCGATCATCCTGGGCTTGGGCTTCCTTTCTGTAGACCTCTCTCTGGCCCCGTCCATCTTCTACTTAGGAGTCACCAAGCTGTGAAGTCCCGAGGGCACAGAGTTTGACTTTGGGGGCCGTAAGGTCTCTGTCACGTTCACTTGACTCAAGCACCAAAGCAGCCCGTGACAGTATGGAAATCAATGGGCGTGGCTGTGTTCCAGTGAAACCGTATTCACAAAACTGGCGGAGAGGGGGCCAGCTTTGGCAACCCTGAGCCAGATGGAGTTAGCCTGTGCAGAACACATTTGCTGGTTCCCTGTGGCCGGCTGGACCCCGCAGCATGCTGGGCCCGCCCCCTTCTGCATCTCTGGGTGCATCTTCTTTCCTGAGTCCTTCTTGTACTCCCGTGAGCCCCACTCTCCATCCATCCCACCCGGCCTGCCTTTTCTTGAACTTACTCTTCCCTTTCCTGCCTCTGAGCCCTTTTGCCCGTTCAGTCCCCTCCGCCCAGTCCTATCCGCTCGTAAGATTTTGACTCCTTGTTCAGGTCAGATGTTCCCCCTCTTTGTGTCCTGCCATGACCCTGAACCCCTGTACCCTCTCCAGCACAGGGAGTTCTTTCCTCTGTGACTCTGTCACTTCGTCCTTGCCTTGGAAGTGACCCTTCATATGCTATACTTTAGTAATTTGTTGTTCCTAACTATATCTCCTCAAGGGCAGGAATTGATAGGATAGGACCTGGCTGTCTCCGCCACCTCCCCCATCTGATGGCCCTCGTTCCGTGCCTGCCAGGCAGTAGGCAGGCAGGGAGTAGTGATGGCACAAAGGCTCACGACCTCTCCCTTTCCCCCTCTAGAGCCCCTGTCTCAGCTGGTGACTTTTTGGTGTCTAGCTGAGCCATTTTGGGAAATCAAGATCTCATCACGTGTCAGGCCCTGAAGCATCCTGGTGCCAAATCCATCTCTGGCCCTGTAACCTGAGCCTGCTTATTCCCTGCGCCCCGTGATTGGGTGGCTCTGTTTGTTTTGACATCCCCGAGAGGGGCATGAGTGGGAACACGAGAGATCCAGATTTCAAAGCAAGAATTTTCTCTTGTAGCCGCTGTAGGCCAGGCCCCTGCCAGCTCCAAGGCTCCTGTGTTAGCATTTTCAGTTAATTAAGAAAACAAGCCCCAAATCTCTGACCGCGATGGTTCTGCAGATTCAGGACAGAAGATGCGTGTCAACGTGTAGGAGAGGCCTCCAAGATTCTGCAGGCAGGGTGAGCCAGAGAGGTGCCCCCCGTGCCTTCTCAGCAAGAGAGGATGCGGCCGAAACTGGATCCTGGGCCGCCAGCTCCAGAGTGTGAATTTCTGGTCCCCCTGCCCCTCTCGGCGTGTTTTCTGAATGGATGGAGTATGGAGCAAAGGCAGCGGGATGAGAAGGGCAGAGGAGGATATTCCAGAGCCTGGAATTTGCCACTCTTCTCCAGAGCCAGGTTATTCCAACTGCCTGGCTAGTGGAGGACAGTGGTGAGAGGTGGCCTGGGGATGGCTTCAGCTGAGCGCACGGGAGCTGACCTGCCAAGGGGGAGCCCCAGTCAGGGCTACCCCTCACCCATGCGGAGCCTTGGCGTGAATTTTAAAAGGGTATCCTTCCTTAAGGGAAATGTAGTTAAATATACTGCTGTAGGAGCAGCCCAATCCACCCTCTCCCTTGCCCACACTCCCTCTGTGGTACCCAGGAGAAGATGCTGGGCCTCCACCAGCACCATTCCCTGACCCGGGTGTTATTCAGCTGGTGGGGATTGGAATTGGGCCTCTGGGTGGTGCAGGAGCACAGGGGCACCAGGCATTGGTGGTGAGGGTCTGGCCTGCACCTTCTCTCCCAGGTGTGCCCTTCCCTGCGGCCACGACGGATTCACACGTCCCCGTGGAAGTGGGACTCTCTGCAGGTCACAGCCTGGACACGGCATACGGTGGCCCTGGCGCCCCTTGGACAGAGTGTGGCAGGAGAGAGACCCAGTCCTCCTCCACCACTACTGGATGGTCCAGGGCAAATCGTTTGGCCTTTGTGAGCCCGGTTTCTAATGGAAAATGGGGATGAGGCGCACGTGGAATGTGTGCCCGGAAGGTGTAGGCGTGTTGGTAAATATTGGATGAGGCATATGCATTACTGGGCCTGGCTCAGTGAACCTGGCTTCCTTCCCCACTGGACGTCTGTCTTGGTCCATCCTGCCTGCTGGCCGTGTATCTGGCTCCTGGAAAAGACACTGGGGGGAAATAATCACGTCTAATAAAGGTGTGATTAGTGTCTGCTCAGCTACGGGAGGAGAGGTCTGGGGAGGAAGGGGTATAGGGTCAGCTCTCGGTATCTGGTTTAACTGTCCAAATAAGCAACAGTTGGTGACAGATAGTTTTTGACTTTTGAGAGCCTTCCCTCTATCCCTTGGGGAATCTCAGGGCTCCTTGCCTTCACCACCTCACTGCTTCATCATTCACAGGGCAAGGCCACATTCCGCAAGCAGGTGGGGTCATTTGGGAAAGCAGGTCTCTGAAAAGGTGAATATCCCTATGGTGCTGTAAAGTGGGAGAGAAGTCATTTGAAGTTTTGGGGAGAGTTTCAAATCTTTGTTTCCTTCCTTCCTCCCTCCTTCCTTCCTTTTTTTTTTTTCCTTCTCTCTCTCTCCTTTCCTTCCTTCCTTCCTTCCCTCCCTTCCTTCCCTCCCAACACAATCCTGAAGTTGTGTAGCTGGTATGACCAATAGCTCTTCTTTCCTGGAAAACATATCCAAAACGCCACCTGATCCTCCCCAAACTCCCAAATCCCTGGACACCAGGTAGGTTTGCTTTCAGCTTGTGCTGTTGATTTTTCTCACTTCGCCTTAGAGCCATTTTGCGTGCCAAAATTAAGGAACCTATACATAAAATGAGGTGTGGAATATGAGAAAAGGAACTGATGGTAGATGAATAACGATAATCGTGTGTGAAGTCGCAGGTTTCTGTGACATCCACCTGGCAGATCAGAACCTTTTGGACTGACTGTTGGGAAGATCATCTCTTTTTGAAAGGGTTTCTAAATATTCTCCAGGCTTCAAAGAGAAAATCTGAGGTGAAGACTGGGAGAAGTTGTGAGTTTGTTTCTAGAGTATTAGGGAACACATCATCCAAAGAGAGAGGCGGTATAGCTCGGGCCCTCGCAGGACTCACAATCTTTAGGGAATATATTCACGGAGGAATCTTGGTGAAGGTTTTCAGAGTTTTTAAATGACATTTTCGTAGTTGTTGTTTCTGCTGAAGATAGCGTATGTAGGACCGTTTAGAGGAAAGCAAGAACTGAAAAACCAAACCAGGGTTTGTGGGCCACTGTTCTCTAGCAGGAAAGAAGAGCTCCTGCTGAGAATTTGAGGATGGGGCTCTAGACGTGGGCTCTCATGAGTTTGCTCTGGGTCCTGGCGTAAGTGGCCTTGCTTCTCCTCTGTAGAGTGGTCTTGAAAAGTATCGTCACCTCCACTCTCAACACCCTGTGCTTCCCAGCAGCCTTGAGGGAGCCTCCCTGCAGGGTAGTCAGAGAAAGGAGTCACGTTCCTTACACACTGGCGGGGTTGGGGCGGGGGGAGTGGAACCATCCAGGAGCAGAAGAGGGTCGTCTTTTCCAGTGTCAGATTTTTGCACCCAAGCTTGTGGAATGGCACTTGGTCACTCCAGAGAACAGTGGCCCTTGTGACTTGGCTCTCTGAGTAGGGGCCCACTGAGACACCCTTGTGCCTGGCGGGGTGTGGGGCTCAGGCCTGGGCTGCTGTTCAGGGCCTCTGTCTCTGTGTGCAGTATGCTCCCCCGCGACCTCCTAGGTCTGAGCATAGATTCTCTTAATGGACCAAAGAAGACTTTGGAAAATCCCAAACCCAGTTTCAGAGTTCAAGGAGGGTGGGTCCCTCAGGACCAAGCCCTGGGTTACTTCTCAGGTCTGGCCACACCCAGCTCTGTACGCCCCGCCTCTCACCGGCTGTATCTTAACTCTTGCCCTTCCTTCTGCCTGAAGGTTGGCACCTGGTGAGGTAATTAGCCATCCCTCAAAGCTCGGCTCAGAGCACACCACCACTGCCGTAAAATCTCCCCGCGGTTGCAGGGAGGTGAAGTTCTCTTCCTCTCTGTCCCGGCAGACCTACCCCTGATGTGGCGCTTAGCGTGATGCTTGGAAACCACTGTTCTGCCTGGCTGTCTCTAAACCATGAGCTCCCAGAAGGCAAGGGTTCGGACAGGCTGACTGTGCTCTCCTAGTCCCCCTGACAGGGTCTAGCACATAGTAGGTCTTCATTAAATACTGGCTGAATGACAAGCGAAGGGAACCTGTGCTCTTTGCAGTTTTCCACTGAGAAGGAGGCAAGCAGGAGAGGCCGGTGTTTGGGCCATTTCCCCAGGGCCCAGCTTCACGGCGGTGTCTGACCAGAGTGTGCTAATCGGCACCTCCCCCCACCCATCCCTTCCATGCCAGGGGCTGGGAGTGTGTGTGGATGGGCCTGCAGTGAGCCCAGGGCTGGAGTGGGTGCCAGCACCGTGCTGTCCTTCTGTAGAGACCAGGGTGCAACAGCTGTCTGTGCTTCCTCGCCTTGGTCCCCAGTGGCCTGTGATTCCAGCAGCACCTGGGGAGAACCCCACTGCTTGTGCCTGTGAAGGACGCCCGTGCTGGAGGCTGAAGAGATACCTTGTCTGGCACCAGTTAGAGAGTTCTAGCGTGTTGAGCTTTTTATGCTTATCAAGAGGAACCTGGGCAATATCAACTTCCACGAATGCCAGGGGCATCAGAGGAGAGCAAGGGCTCCTGGGGGTCAGGAGTGAGCTTACCTTCGGGGAGTTTATGCACTGGCGTACTCAGGCACGTTTGCCGTGTGCCTCCCACGTGTGCCCGTCACTGTTCTAAGCTCTGAGGGTGCAGCCTGACCATGTTCCTGCCCTCGGTGGGGAGCTTACTTTCTAGTGAAAGTCCCTGAAGACTGAGAGGATGGGAGCTGAGGCCAGTTTCCCCCACAAGGTGATTCTGAGCTGGCCCCTTGGTGAGGGATATCGTTTCTCCGTTCGTCAACCCCTGCATTCTTCCCCAAGACGTTGCCTGTCGGAAACACCTCGGTGTCACCCTTCCAGATTCTTGGCCCTCCCTCCTTCCACAGGCCATGTTAGAGACCCCTCCCCTAGACTCCCACCTGCCCTGTGCCGCTCTGCCCCCTCCCCAGCCAGCTTACCCGTGGTCCTCCCTTTCCTGACTGACCAAGAGCATCTTTGATGACCAGCTCTATGTTTTATTCACGGCCACCTCCCTGCTGTGTGCCGTGCTTGGCACAGAGTGGGGCTTCCACATGCAACTGAGGAATGAATGAGCCATGGGGTAAATGCTGGGTTTCATTTATTCATCTTCCTCATACATGCTAAGCTTGTGCGTCTGTGTTCATCTCTTTCTGGGTCAGTCCTGGAGAGGGATGGACTCTCGGGGAAGTTGCTGGAAAGCTGGAGCATTGGGGGAAATGAAGACTTGGGAGGAATGGAGACACGGGAGAAGACCCCAGTTGGAGTCAGCTCTTCTGGGTGTCCTCTCTGTGACTTGCCAGCATGAGGCTCACCTGCCTTTGAACATACTCCCTCCCCCCAGGGCTGGGAAGGTGGGTAGGGCTCAGAGCCAACAGGGCTGAGCTCTGAACACAGACCCTCCTTGTGCTGAGGCCTGTAGCTCCCTCCTCGTGGCTAGGGACGAGGCAATGCTGAGGGACAGACCTGTCCCTACAGGCCTCTGGTTCAGTCACCCCAGCTGGGCCTGCAGGAGAGCAGGCCGCCTGGGAATGGCTGGGAAGGCCAGACCTTGGGCCCACCTCCCCCGAGGCCAGGATGTGGCGTGGGACCCAGGCAGGCGGAGGTTCCCACCGCTCACTCCTGCACCCGAAACGCTCCAGGCTCAGGCAGTGTCTCCCAGCAGGAGGGGGTGGGGAGGGACTCCAGCTGCCCGGGTCAAGACTCCACGTCAGGACCAGGGCAGCTCCACAGGCACCCACCTCTGACATTTATCCTCCACCTGGACAGCTGCCAGTGGCCCTGCAGTCCAGCCTTGCCTTGCCTTGCCATGCCATGGGTCGGGGGAAGAGATTTGGGGATTAACCATTGCAGGCCCTGCCTGAGTCAGGCCTCGGCCATCCCAGATCAGGCCTCGGCCTCCCAGATCAGCCATCATCCATCCACCATGTACCAAGGGCCAGAGTGGGCATATTCACAAATGTTTTCTCATTTCATCCTCACGTCAACCCCATTTTCCCAATGAGTAAACTGAGGCATGTGGAGTTACATAATCTGCCTAAGGTTCTACAGTTAGTAAGAAAAGTTTCCTGTATTCATTCTTTATTACAGGGTCTGCTGTGTGCTAGGCAGTAATTCTAGGCACTGTGGATACACAGTGAATGATGGACAAAAATGTCTCAGGGAGAGATAATAAATAACGTATATAGCATCTCACATGGTGATAGGTCTATGTGGAAAATGAGGCGGGAGAAGGGAGTGGACGGTGCTGGAAGAGGGTTTTTGTTTTTGTTTTAAACCATTATTTGTGCTATTGTATATTCATCATTGACTATATTCCACGCATTAAAAATTTTTTAATTTTTATTTTATATTGGAGTATAGTTGCTTTACAGTGTTGTGTTAGTTTCAGGTGTACAGCAGTGATTCAGTTATACATATATCCATTTTTTTTCAGATTCTTTACCCATATAGGTTATTACAGAATATTGAGTAGAGTTCCCTGGGCTACAAGGTAGGTCCTTGTTGATGATCTGTCTTATATGTCGTAGTGCGTGTATGTTAATCCCAAACTCCTAATTTATCCCTTCCCCGCCACCTTTCCCCTTTGGTCACAGTACCTGTGTCTGTAAGTCTGTTTCTGTTTGGGAAATAAGTTCATTTGTATCATTTTTTAAATTAGATTACACATATGAGTGATATCATGTGGGATTTGTCTTTGACTTACTTCACTTAGTATGATAATCTCTGGGTCCATCCATGTTGCTGCAAATGGCATTATTTCATTGTTTTTTATGGCTGAGTAATATTCCATTGTGTATATGTACCACATCTTCTTTATCCATTCCTTTGTCGATGGACATTTAGGTTGCTTCTGTGTCTTGGCTATTGAAAACAGCGCTGCAGTGAACATAGGGGTGCATGTATCTTTTCGAATTATGTTTTTCACAGGGTATATGCCCAGGAGTGGGATTGTTGGATCATATGGTGGCTCTATTCTTAGTTTTTTAAGGAACCTCCATACTGTTCTCCATAGTGGCTGTATCAATTTACATTCCCACCAACAGTGTAGGAGGTTTCCCTTTTCTCCACGTGGAAGAGGGGTTATTTTAAATAATCTCAACGAGAAGGTGAACAATCATTGCTCCTCAGACAGTGCTTGCTGGGAGCCAGGCACGACCCTGATCACCGTATACAAGACCACTAACTCAACCCCTGCAATTACATTAGGAGGCAGATTACTATTACATTTTCGGATGGGAAACGGAGGCACAGGAAGGTGAAGTGACTGGCCAAAGATAACACAGCAGATCAGTGGTGCTGGGGTCGGCACTCAGGCAGCCTAACTCCTGAGTTGTGGTTTGTACCCACTGTGCTGTCCTGCTAAGCCTGCACAGACGGTAAGTGAGTGGGCAGGTGAACGGCCCTGCAGGACCCTATCCCGACAGGCCAGGCAGGTGTAAGGGGGCAAGTGGCCTGGTACCCCCTCCTCTGCAGCCCCCTTGGTGAGGAAAGGGCAGAGCAGTGGGCAGATTCTTTAGAGTTAAACATGATTGAGAAGGGAGGGCGTGACTATGTTTGCAGAGAACAGTAGGAGAGGCTGCAAACTCCAGGCGAGGGCCTGAGTCTCAGAGGCTGCAACCCTCCTCTCCCCACCCCGGTCCCTCCAGGCTCCCTCAGCTCTCCTAGGACTCGGATCTGAAACAAGTAGGACTGTTTCTTGCCCTCGTCCGCATCTGCCCTGCCTCCATGTCAATCCAAGAAGACCCTATTTAGTTTTGATGATGATGAGGCAGCTAGTATTTTTTGAAGGTTTCCTAAAATGGCTGGGGAACGTGTATACGGTACAACTCACATGTGCAGGATAAAGTGATTATTTGCTCTAATTGATAACTTGCAATTAAAATCTTATCTTAGTAAATAAAGGTACTTTAGTCTCTTCTGATGTGAGACAGGGGCTCATGGTCCAGTGAGGTCAGGATTCAGACCCCCTGTGAGGTGTCTTCCAGGGCCCTCCTCCTCTGCGATCTGCTTGCTGGGGAGGCTCCAGTTTTCTCAAGGCTGCAGGGTCCCTGCTGACGTCCACTGATGTGTTCTGTGTTCCCTCTGCGTCTTGGGCCCCTGTGCTGAAATCCACTGAAGGAGCCAGGTCTGGTCTTGTCCCGGGGCCTTTAAAGGGTTCCCTGGCACCTGTTGCTGAAGCTGTGACATCGTCAGGCCCCGTGGCTCTCCCGGGACTCCCGCCTGCCCCTGGAGGGCCCCAGTGTCCAGCTGTTGCCTGGATGTGAGGGCTCTGGATGGGTGGGCCCAGGGACAACCCCCAGCCCTTGCTAACCTGCCCCTGGCCGAGCCCTGTTGCTCTGAGCCCAGCTGGAGGCTGGGCTTCTCCAAGGGGTGTGGCATTTCCCCAGGTGTACATCGCTGTCCTGGGATTCTCCAAGTCATTGGTTCCTTTCTAAAGATGTCCCTCCCCCCTGCTGTGGAAGGGAGTGAAATCCTGGCCATTTAATTCCTTTCCCTCCTAGTCCTAGAAAGGTTTTCTGTTCCTCATTCCTGTCCAGAGAAAACAACATTAACTCTTAGTGACCCTTCCCTGCTCTATTGACCTTTTTGTTTTGGGGGTCATAAGTCTTTGACCAGAGAAAATAAGGCTGTGTCTTAGCGCTGATATTGGAAGGGTACAGGAGAAAGGAAAGTAAAAAAAAGAAAAGAAAAAGAAAAAAATACCTGGATTTCCCAAAGGCGAAATATATTGGGAAATATTTTCAATATTTCCCTTGTAAAGTACTCTGTATCAGACACGCAGTATTATTCCTGAATTGTCAGTTACTCCTCATGACTACACTATGGGGTATATTCCTGTCATGACAGACGAACAAGGTAAAGCTTAAGGAAGTTAACCTTCCCAAAGGTCTTAGAGCCTAGTTAGTGGCAAAGCCAAGCATAGAAGCGAAAACTCTAGATTCTCAACTCCATCCCATTCCTGAGGCCTTTGCTTCTCAGAAAGGAGTCTTGGGGTCAGAGTTCTTTAGCACTCAGTAAAAATAAAATGTTGCCCCTTGAATAACATATATCATCCCCAGAGAAAGGGGGATTGGCTTCAGTGGACTCAACCAGGGGTAAGAATATGAAGGCAAACGCCTCATGTCATAGGAAATCTCATTCCATGCTAGCAAGGGCTGTTGGTCTTCAGATTCTCTCCCATTCCTGTGTACGGGAAAACTTTCATCTTGCTGTTTTCATTCAGTCTTGACACGAGCAATGATTTTCACTACCTGTCGGGACGACTGCGCTTGACAAACAGTGTGACGTGACAGCCTCCCTCCACTCGGCTTCCCTAGTTAAATAAAGAGGCCTTCGACTCGCAGCTGTAGCTGCTTTGTGCAGAGCCTGGTACAGCCCTGACTCAGCTCGCAAGTCAGCCCAAGCCCTGCCCTTTTCTGTCTGCCAGTAGCTGTTTTCCAGCTATGAAGGACTGTGGTGCAACATTTGAAAATTCGGCTCTGGCGCCCGCTGGCACTGGAGTTGAAAGGCCAAGGCGGGTATCTGAGCACCACCTACAAATAGCCAGGGGAAATAACATTTTGCTTTATATATTTAGCTTTTATTACACAATCAGTTTTTGGTGTTATAACATTATTTTTTTTCCCTTTAAATAAAGGAAGGGGAAAAAAATCCCCCCAGAGTCATAACACATGCACATGGATTCATTTTCTCAAAAGCCCCAGTGCCCGGGGCATTCTCAGATGGAGGGGTGAGGAAGGGAAGGGAACAAAGTCAGTGGGACGTGATTAAGATGACCTGAAATGGCGGGAGCCAAGCCGCTGCACAGGCTCATTAACAGACTCACTGCTTTCTCTTCATTGCCTCCTCCAGGAAGCCCCCTCTGGTGTCCTCCTGGTCAACAACTAAGCTCTCCACTCACGTCACAGTGCCTTACTGTGTGCATCCCATATTGTATCATGACTGTTTATGTGCCTGGCTCTCCCACTAGACTGTCATCTCTAGGTGCTCAGGAGCATATCTTATTCATCTCTTATCTCTGGTGCCTGGTACATCCAAGCAGGTCAATAAATGTCGGTTGAGATGGTCCTTATGATGCCAAATACAGGGGCTGAGTCAGTTACTGATGATGACATGCACTGAGGCTCAGACAAACTTCCAAAGTCTATAGGATGGAAAGCAACATGGAACCATAAAGTGTGTTATCCGTGTCTGATACAGGTGTGTTTTCTTTGGTGTGGTTTGTATGTGCAAGATAAAGAGGGTACCATCTCACCAGTGGCTGGTAGGTCTCTTCTCATGCTAAGAAAGAGGATAGAAGAGCATGATCATGAACTTGAAGAACATGACAAGGGGGCCCCATTATCTCCTTAGGACGGTGAGCTCCCACGCTAGTGCTGCCTTCCTTAGGCTGTGGGAGGGCAGGGACTGTGTCTCTTTTGTATCCGAATCCCTGCTGCCCAGCACGGTGCCTAGTCACAGAGTGTTACCAAGTCCAAGCTTGTACTGCTCGCTGCATGACAGGCCAATAAATTGAGAGAAATGAGTGGTTGGGGCAATGAATAGTGACTTTATTCAGAAAGCCAGCAGACTGAGAAGATGATGGACTAGTGTCCCAAAGAACCCTCTTGCCTGAGTTAAAATTCAGGCTGCTTTTATGCTAAAAGGGGAGGGGGTGTGGCTGGTTGTTGCAGACTTGGTGCTGGAATCCTTTGTTCTTGCAGCTGTCCACATAGGTCCGGTCGCACTGTTCCTGTCAGTATCCAGCAAGACACTTGTGGTTCTCTGTTCTGCACCTTTATCCATGTATCTCTATATGAATGGAAAAGTGTTGTACCTTTAAAGGTCGGAGCCTTGAGAATGGCCTATCATGTATATTTCAGGCTATAGGCAACATTCTTTTGCAAATGTGCAGATGTGCAGAGCATGACTAAGCACAGGCAACAGAGTACAGGGGTTGGAGCTAAAGGAACAGATCCAAGATGGAGTCAGGTTTGTTCTTCTCTGTTACAAAGGCAGATGCTCAGTAAACATTTGTGGAATGAATGGATGGATGGATGAATGCACACATGAAGGAAGGAACTCTTGCAGTCAAGTGAATTTCATCAGGGAAGACTTCAGGGAGATGAGCTTTGAGTCTGGTTATGAAAGAGGAAAGAGTATGCGGTGGCAGAGGGAGCTTTGCGGTCGGGTGAGGGGAGACAGGCCATTGGTACCCGTTGGTTTGGATACTTCTAACCACATGCTGACTCTGAATGGCCACCTCTTGGGGGAGAGGAAGACTTGGGGGGCTATGGGAAGTCCTACAAAGACACAAGCCTGGAGAGAGGGTTTTTCCCCCTTTTTATTTTGCTCCTTTTCCTCCAGCGCTTGGAACTGAACACATTGCTAGGATTCCTTGAGTCCCTAGGGCAGGGGTCGGGGTGCAGTTAGGGGGGTAGTTCTAACAAACGAGTCTGACAGAGGCATGTGGCGTGCGGCCCAGAGAGATAGGGAGTGGGGAGGGGGGAGTGAATTGAGAGTTTGGAGAGGAGGGAGTTCTATTTTGGGTGACTTTGACTCCCAGCCTCTCTGTCAGCCAGATCTGCGGCAGACCCCCACCCTCTGCACACAGTTCGCTTGTACCTTCTGTGCACTGGCTTCTGCTCTGTTTCTGGCTCCCCTCCTGCATCCTTTCAGACTTGGCTCTTTCTCTCTTTGGTGTTCTGCCTCTTGGTATTCCTGCCTACATCCGAAACCTCCTCTCAACCTTTTCATAGAAGCTATCCCTGAATAACAGCAGCATCTACAGATAACAATCAACATCTGCAATTTATCTCCAGTCCTACTATGTGCCATGCACCACACTAGGTGCTTCGTGCATCCTGGTTCAACTCACAAGAAACACGTGAGGTCATTAATCCTGTGATCGCTATTTGACCAGTGAAGAAACAGCCCCAGAGAGGTTGGGTGAACCCCAGGCAAGGCCATCCTTAGTGTTGGTGGCAAAAATCTGCCCAACTCAGAAGCCTGTGCTCACAGCTACACAGCCCTCCCTCTGAATCAGAAACTCTGGGGGTGGGGCCCAGTGAGCTGCATTTAACAAGCCCTCCAGGAGATTCTAGAACCAGTGCTTTAGCTGATCTGGCTGCGAGCTGGCTGAAAACCTCCAAGTCCACCCAAGATTTGGAGAAAGCTGATTCATTCACTGCTATTACTCATCCTTAAGATTCCATTGACCCGCTCCGGCAGTAGGGCAAGATGCTTAAGGTTCCCGAGACCTTGTTCCCCTGGTTGTGAAATAGAAGCAACCCCACCCTTAGAGGGGAGCATCCCTGGCTTCTCGTTTCCAGGAGAGGATCTCCCAAGAGTGGTTACTCAACACTGATGGCACCTTAGTATCACCTGGGGAACTTTTACAAGTTATCAATGCCCGGCTCCTTCCCCGGACCAGGCCAGCATGTCTTGGGGCGGGATCAGGGCATGAGTGGCTGAAATGGACGTAGGGGTGGAGAACCTTGGCCTGTCCCTCCCCATCACTTCCTCAGGGGAAGGAGTGAGGCACCTCTAACCAATGGCTCTGGGAGGTTATGAACTGGGTCTGCCAACGCTCTCTCCCTTCCCTGGGCTCTGCCACCTGCAGGGGGCGCATCTGGCCAGCTCTGGGGGTTGAGGTCGGGAGCCCGCTCCTACGGGAAGGTCCACGGTCACCCTCCTATGCCGAGGACTGGACATGTCAGCTGGCCTCACTCATGGGTGAGACATTGGGAAGTCCATTTGGCCAGAGAGACACAGCCACTTACTCCCACAGCTCTGTGAGGAACGTGGCTGATACCGTGACCTCTATCTGCTTGCTTCATGTATGCTTCTCAACTGGTCCTGACCTTGAGCCAGAAGAGGAAAGTTTTATGTATGGACCCCACAAAATCCCAACACCAAATGCTGGACAGAGTTAGTGTTGAATTTAATGAGATTCCATAAACAAGCCAGCTAATTAGTTAGTGGTCAGTAAAAGTTTGTTGCCTGTGAATCAAAACCTAGGCCCCTCTGGTCACCACTAAACCTCCCTGGGGAGGACTGAGCTCCCAGCCTCCAACCTCCACCACCAGTTAACTCCTTAGTCCTCACTTCACTCAAGGCAGTAAATGTCGGTGACTCTGGGTGGGGGTTCACAAAGGATCTCTCTGCAGCTAAGAGAAGAGCAAATTAGAATTGCCTTTACCTTTTTTTTTTTAACAAGTTCCCAGGTGACACTGATGCTGCTGGTCTAGAGACACATTTTGAGATCACCTGAGCTAAGTGTGAAAACAAAAGGCGCTGGCTGGAGGGAATGCGGGGGGGGGGGGGGGGGAAAGGGCCTTCTCTGACAATATCAACTAAAGTAACTTCCAGTCAGTGGCTAAACAATTTTCCCCATTTATTTTCGTGTTACTTATTAGAACACTATCTATTTTAAAGTTCCTTTATTGATGTGCTTATCATCTATGCCTCCGAGATCACATAAGGTCAATGAGAGTACGGACCAGGCTTGTTTCGTCCTTTGCTCAGTCCCCAGTAGCTAGAACAACACTGGCACATTTTACACATTCAACAGCTTTTGTTGAATAAGTGAAAGAAAAGAAAATGAGAAGTGTAGAAAACAAATGAATAAATGGACAACAGAGCATGGCTCTCAGACTCTCAGAAGCTAGGAGACAGCTCAGTTACCTCTGCCATGCATGTCTTCCAGCCACCTAGGGGGAGGGGCATCTCTTGATCCAGATGGGGTCCAGTGTTTGGCAAGCTTGGCTGCAAATTAGAATCACCTGGAGAGATTTGCAAATTCCAGAGCCCTGTAGGGTGAATGACTGATCCCGCTTTCCCAGGACTGAGAGCTTCCCTGGGATGTGGGACTTTCAGGATTAAAACTGGGACAGTCCTGGGCAAAGCAGGATGAGCTGCTCACTCCAGTGGCTCCCCCACACCTACCCAGGGATTCTGTTTTAATTGGTTCTGGTTGCTATCCAGGCATAGATATTTTTCAAAATGCCCCATTATTCTACTGTGCAGCCGGGGATGAGAACCTGGGGGATTTGATCACAGCTCTGGAAAGAAGGGGTGACTTGTGAAAAAGGTTGGGACAAATGCTGGTGAAAAAGAAGGGAAGGGGATGGAGAGTGAATGAAACCGCTTGCATCCTAGTCCCTTGAGGAGCTTGTTAAAATGCAGATTCCTGGGTCCTTACCCAGATCTACTGACCTGGAAATTCTGAGAGCAGGGCCCTGGGATCTGCATCACTGAGAAGCCCCTTAGGATGCACTGTCCTTGGAGATCTGCTGAGAGTGGGAAAACCAAGAGCTAAATTGAAGGAAGAGAGCTGGAAACCCAGGCTGTGCTGCAGGTGGGTAGCTTGTTGAGGGTTTTTGGTCTGAGGCCAAGAGGAGCATTAGTAGGGTGCAGGTGGAGTCCGGAAGAAAGGGGTCAGCCTCAGCCTGGCTGGAGGACAACCAAATCAGTAAGAAGGGATGGGGCCTTGAAGAAATGGTTCCATACTAAGAGCACGTACGAGCTCCCTGAGTGAGCGCGAGGTGAGGTCAGTGCTGCCAGCTAGATGTGCAGGACTCATGGCCCCCCACCCCCTGACTCTGTGACCACACAGCCATGTCCTGTGTGTCTGAGTGGGGCCTGAGCGTCCACATGGGAGATCCAAGGGCCCATACAGGAAGCATTTCTAAGTGGAATCGATTGGGCGTGGAGACTGATTGGATAATTTATAATGTAGGGGAGGGAACAGCGTGTGTGTATGTGTGTGTGTGCGTGCACGCGTGCGTGCACACGCACACACCTGGTGGGCTTTTGGACAGCCTGTCAAAACCTACCTCTCACCCCAGCCCAGTCAGTTATGTGCTTGTGACCTTGGGCAGGTCACTTGACTTCTCTGAGCCTCAGTTTCCTTATCTGTAAACTCAGGATGCTAATACCCACTTCTCAGGGTTTGATGTGAGAATGAAATGAGATAATACATGCAAATACCTGGCGTGTAGCAGTTCTCAAGACAGAGGAAGGGTTCAGGATGGTTCTGTGGTTTGAACCTCGGACTGTGGTGTCATTCACAGAGAAAAGCAGGGGTGGTCCGAAGGGGGAAGGAGATGAAGGCGGTCTGAGAGGAAGTTGACGGGAGTGGTGCCAGCGCTTCTGAACAGAAATGTGGGTAGTTGGAAGTGAGCTGGAGATGGGGGAGAGGAGGTTTCCAGAGTGACTGCTGCTGAGTTTATCTGAAGTAAAGAGATGGAAGGTTTTCTGGGAGGGAGAAGGAAGGACAGAGACCCGAGGTGTGAACCTTGGCAAAGCCCCAGCACAGCTGCTGCGGGCCCGGCCCTGTGCTGGGCGCAGAGTTCCTGAGAGACTGCTACACTGTCCCCAACCTCAAGGACCTCACAGCCCAGTGAGAGTGACGCTAATTCAGGAAGCAGCCGGGGCCCTGATGGGAGAAAGGCAGGATGCTGAGGAGGGGCCCTACACCCACACCTGTGGGGAAGGGCGCAGGCTGCCAGGTGAGTGGCCAGGAGGAGGGGGAGGGCCCAGGACGGAGTGTTCCAGACAGGGGGATCAGCTGGTTGAAATCAAGAAGGAGAGAGAGAGAGTGAGTGTGTGTGGAGCATGGGGACACGCGGCTCAGATTTCACATTGTTCTGAAACACCGCGAAGAGGGAACTGGGAAGAGGACCTCTGCAGGGGGAACAGGATGGAAGGAGGTGATACTGATGCGCACAAGTGCAGTTTTCAGGGGAGGTGGGCACTGAGGAGGGAGGCAAGGGGGAGACATGAGGGGCCCTGCTGGGTAAATAAAGCCCCTTAAATGGAGACAATCAGGACACAGCTTGCAGGGGTGTCAGGGTCAGGGAAAGGTGATTTAGGAATGGGGGCGGTCCATGCATAGTCTGGGAACTATGGAGGGGATGGTCTGAGTTCCAAAGAGGAAACCCTAGCTTCTGTAGCCTGAGGTCTCACGGCCAAGGTCTCTTTTCCCTTGGAACATCCCGTTCCTGGAAGCACAGAGAGGAAAAATATCTTATGCCTTTTATATGCAAGATGCCTTTTGTTTGCTGGAGGGTGGGGAGGGGGGAGAGTAGAAACAAACAGAAATGAAAATGTCCAGAGTTGCATCTGGGAATGCCAAGATCTCATTTAACCACGCAGGTTTGTAAAGGCGCACACCTTTGCCTCGCTGAGTGCCGCTTGAGACACCTCTTGACGGTGTCTGGCTAAGGTCTGGATGCCTTTGACCTCCGTTGGACTCTGAGGAAAGGTTGAAGGACCTGAGTTCATTGGATTTTCCATGAAGATTTATTTCTGGGGTTAATAACTTTCTCCTCTCTCTCTAACCCACTCCCACCCCCTGCCATGAGATAACTTTCATTCAGGAAGAGGACCTGCTGCATACATGGCACTACATCATGTTCTCAGGGGGCTCAGAGTCTAGATGGGGGAAAAGCTCATTGGCATAAAAAAAGATAAATTAATACATTAAACAACACAAGTGCCACAGAGTAGTATATGATGCAGTGTCCTAGAAACAGAGTAGACAACAGGGGCTCTGAGTTTATTTGGGAGAATTCAGGTAGATGAGGATGGGTAGGAAGGCTGCTTGGAGAAGGTAGGACCTGCATAGCGGAGGGAGAGGAGGGGCAGGAAGCAGAGGTGGGCATGGGGGTGGGGTGAGGGATAATATTGCCGACCCAAGTGTATTGGGTTGGCCAAAAAGTTCATCCGTGAACCGCTTACGGGAAAACCCAAATGAACGTTTTGGCCAACCCAACAGAACCAGCAGAACCAATTTTTTTTTTTTTGCGGTACGCGGGCCTCTCACTGTTGTGTCCTCTCCCGTTGCGGAGCACAGGCTCCGGACGCGCAGGCTCAGCGGCCACGGCTCACGGGCCCAGACGCTCCGCGGCATGTGGGATCTTCCCGGACCGCGGCACGAACCCGTGTCCCCTGCATCGGCAGGCGGACTCCTAACCAGGGAAGCCCAGAACCAATTTTTAAACTCTGTTTCAAAGCTGACACATTCTCTTGCTTTTAGTATTTATCCAATTACAGAAGGACACACAATCTGAGTTACGTAAAGCCATCACATTGATGATAGGCTTTATAACCGATAGGGTCAAGAATTTAGGAAGTACATGCTGTAATGTATCTGATGCATCCGCTCTTGTTGAGTTCCGGCTGTGTGTGCGGAAAGAGCCCGGTGGGGGGAGTCGGAGATAAAGTGGAAGTGTCCAAGCCCTCTAGGAATTTTAATCCCTTGAG
This sequence comes from Lipotes vexillifer, assembly GCF_000442215.2. Classification (NCBI taxonomy): domain Eukaryota; kingdom Metazoa; phylum Chordata; class Mammalia; order Artiodactyla; family Lipotidae; genus Lipotes; species Lipotes vexillifer. The sequence goes on from NW_006785876.1 coordinate 1,899,995, forward strand.
CAATGGCATGTTTAGGGAGGAGTGACCAGGGAGCCTGCAGCGGAGGGCTGAGGTGGGATAAGGAGAAAAGATGAGGGTGGGGAACAGGCCAGCAGTTACTGAGTGGCCCTTCAAGGCCCTTCGGGCAGGAAGCCACCCCAGATTAAAGTAACTTGTCTCTGTTCTGTCCTGACCGTTCAGGGACTGTGGGTGACATTTTTGGAAACACAGGGAGTGGCTGGCTGGGCTGCTCTTCCTGGGAAAGGCTGCCCGAGCTGGCTGCCTCAGAAGATGGGCAGGACCAGCTGTGCAATTCACGGGCCCCAGTGCAAAATGGAAATGCAAGGCTCCCTGTTCAAAAATTATTAAAGATTTCAAGACGGCAACAGCAGAGCCTTAAACCAAGCCCGGGGCCCTTCTGAAGGTACCCAGCTCGCATACCCAAGAGGCTGGTCCAGAAGATGGGATAGCCTGGATCTTTCTGTGACTCAGTGTGCGGTAAGATGATGGGGCTGGATTGCTGTCTGTGGCTGGGGTACAGGGCTTCTCTGTACTAGTGCTGAGTTCTTCCCTGAGAGGTAGTTGGGATGGGTGATGGGGAAGGGATGGAGAGGCTCCCATGGCTGGGGGGCTGGGGGGCGACCGTTTACCGTGATGCTGCCATTTCTGTGCCATGGGGAGGCTGTGTCTGAGTTTTGGAATCAATTAGACTGAAGTTCAAAATGTTTTATGAACCCTGCTAACTTGGGCAAGTTGCTCACCTTCGCTAAGCTTTAATTTCCCTGTATGTAAAAATGCACAGCATCATCTTTGTAGGATGTTGGAATAAATTAAGTGAAATAATAAATGTGAAAGTTTGAGCCTAGCCTAGCTCTTAGTAAATGTTAGTATCCTTCTTTCTAAAAATGTGCTGAATATCCGTCTTGTAAAATATGGAGCATGGAATAGATTGGGTATACATTATTGTCAGCTATTTGTTTTTTTCCACCTCAGCCTTATTGGGGAAGTGTTTAAAATATAACACCAAAATTTCAAGTGGCAGAGGGAGTGTACACCCCGTTATAATATACACCAAAGGAAACCCAGTTGCATCTGCTGGACACACACATACACCCAGTGGAATGTGCACACGCACACATGCATGTGTACATACACGCTCCAGAAATGAATTGAAACTAGGTTGGAATGAGATGGTGTATCACAGGAGAGAGCCCTAGTGTGGGTGTCATCTCCTGGTTTTGAGCCTCAGTGTCCTTATCAGTCAAAAATATTGACCTTGCTGGGTTGTCTTGGGATTAAATGAGATGATGAATGTGAACACCTGGTCTTTGGTCCATGGCAGGTACAAGAATCTTTTGGTGGATCTCTGCTCCCAGGCCTTAGTGTGGTTCACGGGAAACTGAAGACAAGACATTGCCTTCCCCACAGTAACATTTCCTGAATATTATGCTTGGGCAGCTCCTTATAAACTAAACATGGGCTGATTTGAAATTGACGTGGGGGCTGATTATCAGTGATATTACTGTTTCCTCTGCTCATATACCTCAGGAAGCTAGTTGGGTCTTCTCTCTGCAGAGACTTGAAAGTCAGTAGAATCTTGTGTGTTTGTTTCCTGGGGATGAACACACATGTACACACACCATACATACACACATCACCTACACATCCATACTATACCACATACACACATAAACACACTACACATATCATGCTATAAACATACACATACACACCACCCCATACATATACCTCTGCACCATAGCATCAAACCCTCTCACCTGCCAACATGCATTAATATCTTCCCTCCCTCCCTTTCTTCTTTGGTCATTTCTGAGTATCTCCTATACTTGCTTGTCCAGTGTGCAAGGGTTGGGTATCCCCATACCCCAAACCCACATCCCTCCTGATGTCTTGCCCTAGAAACTCCAAGTCATGGCCACCTTTCTCAGTCCCCTTTGCCGTCTCATCTGCCTCTAACAAACTCCCAGGCTGAAAGTACCTTATTTTTAACCCACCCAGAAGCCTGGGTGTGCTGTCAGTTCAGGTCTACCCCCCAGAGACCTCCAGGTGACACCGGCCTTGTGCTTCACTAGGCCCCCAGGGGCCCCTCAGCTTCTCTGCTGCTTCCGTGGGCAGAGCCCCGAACCTTAGCCACCACTAGGGAGGAGGCTGGGGCCGGGACAGGGGAAGGGAACCTGGTTGGAGGGCCTGTGATGTGCCCAGTGCTGTGCCAGCTTCTTGATATGTGCTCTTTGTTTGATGCTCACAGTAGCCGTGGGAGGTGGGCTTTGTCGTCCATGTGCCCATGAAGGCAGTGAAGCTCACAGGCCCTAAGTAACTTAGCCACAGGCTTAATATGAAAGCATACACTCCTTACAGTAAACCACCCGTCTCCTGGAAGACCAGAGCAGACCAGATCAGCTGAGGCCTGGGCCTGGAGGGAGCTCCTTGTTCCCCTTCCCCCCACCTCTGGGCTGTGAGGTCTTTCCTGGGAGCTGTAGGGCAGCTTATGATACTAGCAATCTTCTAGTGGGTTGCCAGCTGCAGTGGCCAGAGCCCTTGGCAGTTGGAGATGGTGAGGCTAGGTTTTGTTTGTTTTTAACAACTCTATTGAGGTGTAATTGGCATACCGTAAACTTGACATAATTAAAGTACATAATTTGATACATTTTAGCATACGTATGTACCTTTGAATCCATCACTACCATCAAGATCATGTTTGACCATCATCTCCCAAAGTTCCCTTGTGCCTTTTTATAATCCACCCCCTCCCTGCCCGCCCTGCACCCTCTCCATAGGCAATCACCCACCCGGTTTTATTCACTATAGATTAGTTTGCATTTTCTCAAATTTTAGACAAGTGGACTCATACAGTATGTACCCTTTTATGCTATGGTTCCTTGTACTTAGTGTAATTTTTTTTTTTTTTTTTTTTTTTTTTTCTTCTTGCGTTATGCGGGCCTCTCACTGTTGTGGCCTCTCCCATTTGCGGAGCACAGGCGGCTCCAGACACGCAGGCTCAACGGCCGTGGCTCACGGGCCCAGCCGCTCCGCTTCCCAGACCGGGGCCCAAACCCATGTCCCCTGCATCGGCAGGCGGACTCTCAACCACTGCGCCACCAGGGAAGCCCAGTGTAATTATTTTGAGCTCCATCCACGTGTGGCGTATATCAATAGTTCATTCCTTTTTATTGTTGAGTAATATTCAATTTTATGGATACACTATACAATATTTTTTTATTGATTCGCCTGTTGATGGACATTTGGGTTGTTTCCAGTTTGGAGCTATTACAAATAAAGTTGCTCTGAACATTCATGAATAAGACATTGTATGTGCCTATGCTTCCTTTGTTTTGGGAAAACACCTTGGCATGAGATGACTGGATCATATGGAGGTGTAAGTTTAACTTTTTAAGAAACAGCCCAACTGTTTTCCATAATGGCTGTGCCATTCTGCACTCTCACCAGCAGTAAGCGCTCCAGCCCTCCCTGACACATGGATAGAGATCTGATTTCAAAGCTGGTTTAGTATGAAATTTGTGAGCCCCACCAAATGGCTAATCCTAAAAATGGAAGCGGTTGGCTTTCAGTTTGGATTGGGAACCCTGAGGGATGCTGAACCTAGCAATGTAGAATCAGGTGCTCCTAGAAATGTTATTCAAAGGGCTGTTTGCAGAATGCTGGGAGAGGGGAAAAATGAGAGTTCGGCCCTGGTCCCAGCCTGAGATCCTGTGGGGCTGGACCAGGTCTGGAGCTTGGTGTTTGAGAATGAAACAGATGCACCTGAGGCATTTTGGAAAAAAGGTAAAAAATGCATTAAAAGGATGGGGCGTTAGGGCGGGAAGAAAAAGAACAATGGAAGGGGACTTGGAGCTTGGGAGACTATAGTTTTGTGAGGGCATGAGCTATATCTGCGTAGTTTGCCCTTAAATCCCCAGCACCAGGAGCAGTGCTAGGCATAGAGTAACTGCTGAAAACAGTGGAGGTGGAATGAGTGAACAATTGAATGAAGGTTGAACCAATGGAGCTCAGGGGATAGGATTCCATTCAACCAGCGTCATTTAGCACCTCGTGTGTTCTATGGCACAGAGCCTAGTGTCTGGTGTGGAAGGAACTCTGGAAAGCGTGTGGTTTGACCTCCTCATTCACAGACAAGCCTCAGAGAAATGATGCTCTTAGCCAAGGTCATTCCTGTCTTGTGCAGGTAACCTGCTGGGGCAGAGTTGGGACTCGAACCTGAGTCTCCTCATTTTTAGTCTAGTGTTTATCTTCTTCTTTTAAAAATAATATTATCTTTTCTGATGAAAAGAATAAACGCTCATTGTAGGAAATTTGAAAAAATCCAGAAAAGGATAAGAAAAATAACCCTAAACTCCAGCAACACAAGGATAATTACATCAAGCTGTCATACATGTGTGTGTGTGTCTATCTGCCTATCTATCATCTATCTCTCTATCTATCTATATCTATCATCTATTTAACCAATCCTTACGTTTTAACATTTTGGCTGTTTTCAGTCATTTATAGCATTAGTAACCCTGGGATGCATGTCTGGTCCTGAACCCTTGCTGGTTTCTCTGATTATCTCCCGGTGCCCTTTCCACTACACGATGCCCCCTCTAAACCCTTTGTATGAACAGGGAGCTCAGAGTAGAATGGAACCCCCCACTGGGAGAGAGCTCTGCAGACATTCCCAGACCCACACACCTGTACTACCCCTATCATAACCATATCCACACTTGATGATGTTCATTTGATTGTCTCCCTTCCCCGCCACATTGAACTCATTCACCCTTGTATTTTTCCAGCTCTTATTAGCAGGGTACTTAGGTGCTCAACAAGTATTTGTCAGAGTGAATGAATGGATGGATGAAATTGTATGAACAAGAGTGAGGGGCAGGTGAGCGGTCCCCCTGGGTCTGCCTTTTCAGTCACTTGCGTCCAGGAGTTAGCTCAGCCCCCCTCCCCCGCCCCCGCCCCCCCCCCCCCCCGCCCCTGCCAGCTGGGATCGGTTGCTTCTGCTACTCTGGCTGCTGTTGCTGCTGCAGGCACAGGGCTTCTCTGGGCAGCCTGCATGCTGGCCACTGCTCTTGGCTGGCCCCCCCCCCCCCGCCCCTGCCCCCCCCCCCACTCTTCCCACCCTGGAGAGGTGGAAAGTGCCTGCGGTCCAGGATTCATGTCCAGCCAGGCCCCGACACACACGCAGGGCCTTTTCTGGTGTGAGTGCAGGACGCAGAGTGGGACTAGCAGGACTGTAACGATGGCACTGCACCTGGGGAAGACACAGCCCAGGGTCCAGAGTGTGACCAGGTGCACAGGCCCAGCGAGGGTCCCAGGGCCGGCTTGCCCTGACGGGGCCTCGAGGTCCCACCTTCATGAGTGACAGAATGCCTTTGTCTGGGACCCCAGGAGGAGTGGGCCACAGTAGGGAGCTTCTCCCAGGCCCCGGGTTGCCTAGAATGGTGTGAGTTCTCGGCACACTGGGCGCTCTGGTGGGAGACCTGGCAGGATGGCCCAGGGGGAAGCTGTGGGTGGTTTTCCCTGCAGCCCTCCAATAAAGCAGCCCCATTGGTGTGGGCCAGGGGAGGGGCTCGGCTTCCCGGAAGCAGAAGGGGGTGAGGGTGGGTTGTCACGTGTTGGGTGGTTTCCCTTTGGCCGGGAGCCCAGGGCCTCTGGCTCTAATGGGTAGCAGAGACTTGGGTGTTGAAATTCCTTCTTCCCTTTTACTTCACAGCTGTTGCCCAAAGAGCTCCCCACAGCTCCCTCCCCTTCTCAGCCCAAGTCCTTGCTTTCTGTGCCCAGTCTGTGTGTTGCCAAAGCCCCCTCATGCAGTCACACACGTGCGGGCACGCACGCCCCTCCGTGACATCCCCGGCATCTGTTCCCTCCTCTCTTCTTTGGCAGCTCAGGGCCTCATTAACTCTGAATCAGACAGAACTGCTTCCAGACTCCACCCCCTCTCGCGTCTCTCCTGTCATCCACCCTGATACGGTGCCACCAGAATTGTTTGTCCAAATCCCAGCTCGGATCACGCCTCTCGGGCTCTCCTTTCCTATAAGCCAATCAACTAATCAGCCAATAAACCAACCATCCTTGAGCCGCTCCCTCCTCCCCCTCCCCCTCGGCTTGCAGTTCAACGCCTACCTTTATCTGGTCCCCAGCTTGTGTTCCACTGCACCTCTTTGAGCCCTGTGTCCCAGCCTAGCAATGTGACTTCCTTTGGCCCCTCACTCACCCAGATGCCGGGTCCTCACTCTGGCACGCCTTTGTCGTGAATGGGTTTCTTGGACCCTCCCACTGTCACGTGTTGACCTCTTTCCTCTGAGACCATCTTCAATGCCACTTCCTCTGGTGAATGCTCCAGACCACCCCAGCCAGAAGCCACTCTCCCCTCCTTGCAGTCCCAGAGCCTGGAACTCCCTCCCTCCTTCTTTCCCTTGTATCCTGGTGGTTTATACACGTGCCTCCCCAATAACACTGTAAACCCGGTTGAGGATGGGATTTGATGTTTGGCTCATCTAAAGCACCCAGAAAATTGCTTCGTGAATGGCAGTCACTCAGGGAATGAATGGATGGATGAATGAATGAGTGAGTGAATGAATGAACGAATGCATGCTTGACCATGGCCTTGGAGAGCTACTATCTGCTTGTTTTCTGTCCTGGTGAGACAAAGAAACCTATGTTCTCTTGATCATTTCTCAAAATGAGAAAACCAATTGGAAAATCCACACCTTCCACACTCACCCCCAAGTCAGAGAAATGTCACTTTGGGGACTTTTTCAGTTTCACTTTACCAGCAAGACGCCCCTTTCTCTCCTTCACCCACCCTGCAGCGGGGACCCTGGGGCTACAAGAGTTTACTTTTACTTTCTTGCCTTTCCCAGAGCAGAGGGGAAACCATAATTTAGGCGGCTGCTAAAAATAGCTCCCCAGTCCTGGAAAGAGAGCTTGCTTATTTTTGAAAGTGTTCCCCGCCCCCTCCCCAGCCCTGCCCGAGGCTCACAATACAAGTCAGATTGTTCTGAGTTCTGTCCTGAGGCCGACAGGGAAGTCACGACTGGGCCCTGTCCACCACGTGGCCGAGCGCTATCTAGGAGTGCTCACAATCTCCATTTTTTGTCCTAGTAAGAGGTGGATCTCGTTCCCAGCAGCCTCTTAGACAGCACCCAGTGGGGACAATATGGTAGACGTGGGGTCTGGAGACCTGGTTGGAGTCCTAGGCTCGCACTTTGCATCTTTCTGAGCCTCAAATTTCCCCACCTGTAAAGGAGGGGAGCAGGGTGGTGTTCGCGTTTACCCTACAGGAGTGTGGTAAACGTTTGAGATAAACCTTGAACGTGGTAGATGTTGAAAAACTGATCATTATAACTTTATTATGGTCAGAGTCACTGGATTTAAAGAGGGGCACTCCTGTTTTAATGGGTAAGACAGGATTCGTGGTGAGCTCGTATGCTATACTAAGTTGAACCATATGAAATTGATGGTTTTGTAGATTGTAAAGAATTGAACACTGTCAGCTACATATGATCCAACCTAATAACATAGGGATCAGTAAACTTTCTGTAAAGGGCCAGGGAGGAAATATTTTTGGCTTTGTGGGCCCTAGGGTCTCTGTTGCATGAAGCAGTCATAGACGATGAATAGGTGGTGTAGCTGTGTTTTAATCAGACTGTATTTACAAACACAGGCTGTGGGCTGGATTTGACCCCTGTGATATTTGCCAACCCCTGTAATAATATGTAAGACTCATTCACATAGAGAACCTTTCTGTAATACATACAGCCAACATTTTCAGGTTTTTTTCATAATTTTAACAGTGGCTTATCTATACAGCTATTAATAGTGTTTACTATTACTAGGCACTGTTCTAGGTACTCTACAAATATTAACTAATTTAATGCTTATGACAACCCTATGAAGTATGTACTATTATTATTTCCCAATTTAAAGATGAGGAAACCGAGGTTCAGAGAGGCTAAGTAACTTATCCGAAGTCACACAGAGCTCATGGCAGTTGGACAGAACCCCACCAAGTCTGTGGGGTAGAGTTGGATGTTGGCAATTCGGGCAGCTTCAGGGTGGAAGCAGGGGTAAGCTTGTGAGCGGTCCCAAGCCTGTTTGCTATCCACAGAGCATGAGGGGGAGGGTCTTCAGAGGCTTGAAGTGGGAGCAGGCGTGGTGTAGCTGGGTGGTGGAGGGATGGGTGGGCAGAAGGCTCCGGAAGTATGGCCTGGGATGGAAAAAATAGACGCTTTGGAAACCGGGTCCCGGATAAGGTGGGCCTGGGGCCATTTCCCAGGTGATGCCCAGTGACACATGAAGGGTCATTATGCAGGGAGGAATCTCCTGCCTGGGGAACTGGACATGGTTCACATTTCTTATGTTTCGTGCAGCATCTCTGGGGAGCTCTGGGCCCCATTCCCAGACCCGGACCCCGGGGGGACCTGGTCGGGAGAAGAGGGCAAAGGAGCAGGCTCCCCAGGGTGCCTGAGCTCTGCCGTCAAGTCAGGGTACTTGGATACCCTGTTGATTCCCTTTGCAAACTAGTGTAGCCACAGATTAACAGGACGCTGGCCTCACGCACTCTGTGCTGTTTCTCTCTCCGAGCCTTTGCTTATGCTGTTGCCTTGCCTGGAATGCCTTTTCCCACCTCTTGCACCCTTCCTTAATTCTCTTATCTCTTTCAAGACTAGGGGGCACGGGTTCGATCCCTGGTCAGGGAACTAAGATCCCACAAGCCGTGCGGCGCAGCCAAAAAAACCAAAAACCAAAACAAAAATACCCCTCTTCAATATCACCTTCTCCTGGAAGCTCTCCCTGACTTCTTCTTTACCCCCCAGGCTGGTCCAGGTCCCCTTTCTCAGTCTCTCTTACCCCATCCTTTTGGATTGTCACTGCCTTGACTCCATCAGCTCCCCCGCTAGAAGGGGACCTGCTCGAGGAAAGGGATCAGGCCTTGTTTACTCCCGCGTCCTCACCACCCAGGTCAGTGTCCACCACACGGTCTAGAAACTGGTTAAAAGCGTGTATGTTCAAGGGTGACACCGCTGTCCTCAGAACCCCGCCCCTCACCCACAGGATGTGGTTGTTAGGCAAGCTGCCTGATCTTTGGGAGGCTTAAGGATCAGTAAGAAGGGATAGTCATGCTATTGGAGGGTTAGGGGCAATAAATGAGATAAAGGACAAAATTGTCAGCTCAGGGCCTGGCTCCTAGTTGGCACTTGAGAAGTGGCCAAGGAGAGATGCAGCAGCATATCCTTGCCCTGTTACCCCCACGTATGGAGCTCAGGAGAGGGGATAGGAAAAGGCAACTTGAACATCCCAAAGTCACAGCATCAATCCCAAGAGCTAAAGGAAGGGTTATGAGTCAGCTTTGGTTCTGGGCCAAAAGCACTGAACTTGGAGTCAGAATATTTCGTTGCAGTTCCCGCTGTGTCCCTCAGCTGCTGGGTGTCATTGATAAGCCATGTGACAGCTGCTGAAGCCTCAATCTCAACATCTGTAAGGGGGGATAATAGTAATAACCACCTCACAGGGTCACTGTGAAGCTGAAATGAGATTGTGGAACCATGAAAACACCTGGCCCAGCCCATAGGAAATGCTCAATCATGAATTATTGAGTCTGGATCTAAAGAACACTTGAGAAAGCTCTGAGCAGGTCTCAGATCAGGTATTCCTTGGACACATGCCCTATGGCTTAGTGTTTTGTAGCTTTAGAGTCAAACAGTCATGTGTTTGAATCCTAGCTATGCCATCACTAGCTGTGTGTCTTTAGGCAAGTTACTTAACTTCTCTGAACCACAGGTTTTTGTTTTTGTTTTTTTTCTTTAAATAACTTCTTTAAAACGGTGCCATCAATCTCACAGAATGAGAGGTAGCTATAGCCCAGTGTCTGGCAAATACCAAAGCCTCAAGTACTAATCTTGTTCTGCTTTAACTTAAGACTTAGGAGTAAGCACTAATGATATGGGGATTTTGAAGCTTTAATTAATGTAAATAAAAACTGGTCTGTCGAGGAGCTGGGGCCAGGGTTTGGGGTTAAGGGTTAAGATTCTCATCTTTGCAAACCAAATGGGAGTTCTGGACTCAAGTAATAGGAAGTGCTTCCTGGCTTGGGGTGGAATGTGGGAGGAGTGCCCAGTGTAGGCTGAGGACAGCCCCTGAGGGGATCTTTGGGAAGGAGGTTGAGCCAGGCAATGTGGACGGTTAGAGCTGAAGGGGCCCTTGGAGGTCTTCAGTTGAACCCTGACATAGCATAGAGAGGTAACTGAGGCCCAGAGAGGATGACATTGTGGCCCCCGACCCACAGCTGCCTCGTGACTAGCCCTGTCCCCTGAGTTAAGGAGCTATGTTTTCTCCACAGTGTGGAAGGATGAGACCGTGATGGGGTGAAGTCTGGCCAGACCCAGAGGACTGGAGACCCCGAGAGAGTTACAGGAAGGCTTATTGGTGGTGACCGGATGGTTTGGTGTCATGGGCCCCTTGGTCTGGGTTTAGGGACTGATAGTCCTGGGAAGACCTTGTCCCCACGGGGAGAAGGGGGGAGGGGGCAGGCAGACAGGAAATGGAGGGCTTGGAGCTGTTGGTGTTGGGGAAGTTTCCATGGAGAGAAAGGTGGGTGGTGGGGGGGGGTGGGATCAATTTCTCAGGCCCAAGTTCAAGTCCACTGGCTTTTGTTTTGTTGTTGCTTCCTGTTTTTCCATGTTGCATCTCAATTCTCCTTTGATGGGGAGACCCTCCATGGCTCCTCTTTGTAAAAGGATTTTGCAGAAATGAATCGCTCTGGCCACCTCCACAGTTCCACTCCCCGCCCAGGGTCAGTGACAGGGGTTTACTTTTCCAACTAGAGGTAGCTCAGAGCCTGAGGAAAAGCCCTGATCCTCTGGTTCAGGCGTCCCAGTTACCAAAGACAAAGATGGGTGGCTTCTTAAATCTGGCTGAGCAAGTTCTTACAATGCCAGGCCTTGGTGGCCCTGTCTGTGCCCAGAGAAGGGCTCATGGTTCAGGCTCTGGGCAGGGCAAGTCTCACTTTGCCAGGTGATCGTGATAATGAAGCCACAGCAGCAGTGCTGGCTTTCTTTATTGAATGCCTGCGGTGCTCCTGGCATTTTACTTACATTATATCGTTTATTCTTCACCAAAACCCAATGAGGAAAATGCCATTGTTACCTTGGTGTCACAGGTGGGGAACCTGGGGTTCTCAGAGGTTAAGACCTCCTGCTCAGGGTTACCCAGATGGGAAGGCAAGCGAGGAGTCAGATCCTAGTCCTTCTGACTTCAAAGCCTCTGCTGGAGTAAAGGGGGGTTAGAGCAGGGGTGGGAGAGAAATCGGGGCGGTGGGAGATGGAGATAGCTCCTCCCAGTGGAGTAGAAGCAGGCGGCCTTTGGGATCTCCATACCCTCTTCTGGTCGACAGGGAACCTTGTTTATTGGAGCTATTTCTTTTTTTTTTTTTTTAACATTTCTTTTTCAAAAAACAAACATTTCTTTTTTATTTTTTTAAATACTATTTTGTTTTTTAGTTTTTGGCCGTACCACGTGGCTTGCGGGATCTTAGTTCCCCAACCAGGCATCGAACCCGGGGCCTGGCAGTGAAAGTGCTGAGTCCTAACCACTGGACCACCGGGGAATTTCCCGGAGCTGTTTCTAAACTGAGCTATAGAGTCCGGTCTTCTCCGGTGGGGGAAGGCTGCAGGGGGGCTGGGGCAAGATGGGGACAAGGGGCATTAACGTGGGAGGAGGAGCTCTGGTGAGGGTAGTGACCAGACCACAACCTGAATGCTGGAGTCCTGGGTTTCAACCCCAGCTCTGTCCCCATAGCTGTGTAACCTCAGATAAGACGTTTCCTCCTTGGACCTCAATTTTCAGATCTCTACTGTGAAGCTAGATGCTTTCCAGCTGAGGGCCTGGGGTTTTAGCCTTGGATCTTCAGAAGGGGCCCCAAGAAAGGGAGGAAGGGACAGGCTTCAGAGGGGTTCCTGGGGAGGAGGGCATCCTCAGGAACATAAGCACACTGAGGAACTGTGAGCAGCCCGCCCTTAAAAGGGCAAGTATGTGGCGCTCCCGGGGCGGGGTGCAGTTAGGGCCCTTCTCTGTGGAGATGGCACTTCCTGTTTGGAGGGTCTGTGTCTACTTTTTCCCTTTTCCCTCCTCCTGAGGCCACTCCACCTCATTTCTTGTACTCAGGGGAGACCTTAAAAATATTTAAAGACAGCTATGGCCTGGCACCAACCAATCAGAGCAGTCAGAGCTGTGAACAGCTAGTGTAAGACTAACGGAGGCCAGCTATATGCCAGCCCCCGGCCCCCGCCCTGACTGCCCTTGGTGAAGACTGGCTCAGGGGCTGAAGGCAAAGGGGGGCAAGGAGGGAGAGTGAGGGAGCGAGAAGTCGAGGAAGTGAAGGCAGAAGAGAGTTCACAGGTCCTCCCAGACGTCAGCCCATCCCGCCGCAGAGCCCCGTCATGCCGTCCACCCAGCCTCACCACGCCTCAGGACCTGCCCTCCCATGCTTGTGCCCTCAACAAAGCAATCTTGCCCTCCAGCTGCAGCTGCATTTTGGAGGCTGATGGAACCAAAGGGACCTTGTCTGGACTCTGCATCATCATCCTAAACTGACGATGGGCAGAGGACCCAGGGGAGTCCACCCCTATCTACCTACAGAATTAATAATGCCTTACTGAGCCTGACAGTGGGATGCCAGGGTTTCGTCCCACCCACTTTTTTTTTTTTTTTGCCCATTGGCTGTCAAGTCCCCTGAAGAGCTTTAACGTCTCCCTTCCTCCCTGATTCCTCAGCCGCCAGCCTATTGCAGGCCTTTGTCAACATAAACCAGGATTCTGCACTTGTCTGCCGGCTGCTTTGTCTACCCGCGGCCTCGAGACTGTCCCCTTGTTCCATTCAAGGGTTCCTGATAGCTTAACTACTAGGAATCAGAGATTTCAATCAATATTTCTTGACTGATTGATAAAGACCCCTCTTCTCCTTTTCCATGAGCACGGGTTGTTTGCCAATCGACCAAAAAATATTTACCGAGCACCCACTAAGCACAAGGCATTTTATTAGCCATAAACGGGGGAGATGTCAGAGAAGCAGGAGGCATGGCCCCTGCCCTCAAGGAGCCTTCACCGTAGCTGTGGAGAGGGAATACGTAAACCCAGAAAAGATGACCAGTAACACAAGGCAACCTTGGATAGTGTGTTAGGTTAGGTATTCCTGGGTCTATTAAAAAAGTCTTTTTTTTTAATTGAAGTGCAGCTGATTTACAATGTGCTGTTAGTTGCAGGTATGCAGCAAAGTGATTCAGCTACACATACATAAACAGCTATTTTTTTTTCAGATTCTTTTCCCTTACAGGTTATTACAATATGTTGTATATAGTTTCCTGTGCTCTACAGTCTGTCCCTGTTGGTTCTCTATTTTATATATAGTAGTGTGTATACGTTAATCCCAAACTCCTAATTTGATAGATAGATAAAGGGAAGGAAGGATCAAATCCCTTTGCATGAGTAACCTGAGGTTTGTATATATTGTAGAAAAGATGTGTAATTCTTGGATTGTATAGGGCAATATTTCTTAAAATATCTTTGGTCGAAAATCTGTAGAAAATGTTTTGAAAGTTCTGTGTTCAGATACATTTAATAAATGCTAGCAAACATTTTTTAAACAGTGTCACAAAGTTTATAAAGAAAGAAAAAGTGGAGCCAGTAAAAATCTCTTGAGTGATGATTAAAATGCATCGTGTCTTATATGAGAGGCCAGCTCAGATGGCTAATTTATTAGCTAGATTGTTAGGGCTTAGGAAATAAAGCGGTGTTCTCCTTGAGTAACCTTGGGTTCACTAGGAGCAAGTTACACCACATTTATCTTTGTTTTGTTAAGGCTCTAGAACTTGGTTCAAGGGAATGCCTTGGATTTGGCATATTTGGAGGTGCACAAGGACTTAGGAAACAATCTCCTGGGGTGTCTTTAAGAAATGAGGGCTAGGGCTTCCCTTGTGGCACAGTGGTTGAGAGTCCGCCTGCCGATGCAGGGGACGCAGGTTCGTGCCCCTGTCCGGGAAGATCCCACATGCTGCGGAGCGGCTGGGCCCGTGAGCCATGGCCGCTGAGCCTGCGCGTCCGGAGCCTGTGCTCCGCAATGGGAGAGGCCACAGCAGTGAGAGGCCCGCGTACCGCAAAAAAACAAACAAACAAAAAAAAAATAGAAATGAGAGCTAGATAAGCACATGGGTTCATGGGTTCAGAGCTGGTTGAAGGACTATCCCCTGAGACTGTTAATGACTACTCCTTTGGCATTCCCAGACAAAGTAGCTACGTCATCTGGGCCTGTCGCTATCCTTGCTGTGGTCAACATTTTTAGCAACAGTGTAAGTATAGACCATGGAGACATTTTGATCATTCTGTTAATGACCCAAATCTAGGAGAAACAGCTAAGAATCATGACTCAAAAATACCTTGACCCCTTTGGGTGTATTACCCCAAAGCACTGAAAGCAGGGACACAAAAAGATAGTTGTTCACATTCATAGCAGCATCATTCACAATAGCCAAAAGGAGATAGCAACCCAAGTGCCTGTCAAGAGATGAATGGATAAACCAAGTGTGGTATATGCATACAGTGGAATATTATTCAGCCTTAAAAAGACAGGATATTCTGCTACAACAAGTATGAACCTTGAGGACATGATGCCAAGTGAAATAAGCCAGGATAAATGCTGTAGGATTCTACTCACAGGAGGTACTCAGAGTAGACAAATTCACAGAGACGGAAAGTAGAATGGTGGTTGCCAGGGGCTGGGGGGAGAGGGAAATGGGAAATTATTGTTTAGTGAGTACAGAGTTTCTGTTTTACAAGGTGGAAAGAAATTCGGGAAATGGATGGTGGTGATGGTTGCACAACAATGTGAATGTATTTAGTGCCACTGAACTATACACATACAAATGGTAAAATGGTAAATTTTATGTTCTATGTATTTTGCCACAATTTAAAAAAATCTTGACCCTAAACCTGTGATGTAATATTCAATAAGGATAAAGGCAGAATCTTATTTATACTCAAAAAATTAGGATATATTAATATGAGGAGAATATGGCTGGGCAGCAGGGTGGTGGATAAGCAATGGTCTCTCTAGTGAACCCGCCCAGATCTGAAACCATGTTTGGGAACCATTGGTCAAGGGTCATTTGGCCCTTTCAGGAAGCCCATGTGCAGATAATTGGCTTAACCTACCTGGTAGCTGTGTGACATCGATGACCAGGGCCCGTGTTCAGCCTCATGCTGGTCACCATAGAACTAGGCTCTCCCAGTGGCAAAGACTTAACCCTTTCTGTTCCAACAACCACCCAGCTGTTGGGTGGCCCTCAGTTCTGATCTCTGGCCATAGTGGTGTCCTCTGTTCTTGGTCGGTATGGAAAGCAGATTTGACCAGATTCCCTTCACTCTTGGCTGAACACCATTCCAATGATCAGCCCCATTTCCTTACTGAGGGTTCACTCTAATGGCTCCCCCAGCTCACCCCTCCTTCTGGATGGGTGGGTGAACCCACGCCCTGGTGATATTTCACATTCATCCAAACATGCCTGGCTGCAACAGACTGGGCAGAAAGCTGTGCAAGCCTTCCATCCTCTGCTCCCATGGAGGCCCCCACTCCAGGAGCCATGCCATGTGATTAGCTCGGTGTCTCCCCTGCCAGCCGACGTCAGCCCTTCTCTCCCCATTGGATGACACCTTTAAGGAAGGTATCCTCAGACCCTGGAGTGAATCAAGTGAGTAAGGGATCCCTGCTGGAAACTGGTCTGCAGGGGACCAGAGGACAGGGAACAGGTTTCCCGTCTGTACAGTCAGAGAGAGGGTAGGCTGAGTGCCAGCTCTGACCTCCTGGAAGTCACGTTCTGTGACGACAGCCCTCCTGTCTTCTCTAGGGGCACAGAGGGAGAATCTGAAAGTGTTCATGGCTGTGGGAGAAGGAAGGGGGCTTGGCTGTTGGGTTGAAGGCTCCTGACAGTTGGGCAATGAAGTCATGGTGGCAGAGTGGCCGCATCCCCGTCTACCTGGCTGCCGTGCCTGACCACTCTGTGCTTTCTGTTCTACCCAGATCACCATGAGGACCTAGGGCATCTGCCTGCGGACTGTCCCCCCAGCTGGAAGTGACCATGGCCCCCCGCAAGAGGAGCCGCCATGGCCTGGGCTTCCTGTGCTGCTTTGGAGGCAGCGACCTCCCTGAGATCAACCTCCGGGACAACCACCCCCTGCAGTACATGGAGTTCTCCAGTCCTATCCCCAACCCAGAGGAGCTGAACGTCCGCTTTGCAGAGCTGGTGGTGAGTGAGGGGGTGGGAAGGGAGCGGGGCTGGCAATGGGGAGGGCCACGGCTAGAGCAGGCAGAGCCAGACAGAGGGCAAGGGCCCATGTGCTGGCATCTTCACCTCCTGAAACTCTGCTTGGGGCTGAGGTGAGCCCCGAGGACATTTCAGCTATGGGGGAGAAACAGAGTTACTCACTGGGGTGGGCAGCATGAAAGGTGGACCTCCATCATATCTCCACTGGATTTTAGACCTCGCAGGGTAGCAGCAGGCTCCCATGAGAGGAGCAGGTCCACGCCTTTGTGAAATCAGGCAGTGAGGGGCCTCAGAGAACATCAGAGCACTTGGCACCTTTTTCTCTTCTGCTCGCTGGAATTTCCCTGGGATCCTTTTATCTCAAGCATAGAAAAAAGACACAGGGTGGAATTCTGTAGGCGGACACTGGGTACCTCAGAACAGGGGATGATTTTCTTCTTTTCATTGAAGTGTAGTTGATTTACAATGTTGTGTTAATTTCTGCTGCACAGCTAAGTGATTCAGTCATACATATGTATACACTTTTTATATTCTTTTCCATTATGGTTTGTCATAGGATATTGAATATGGTTCTCTGTGCTATACCATAGGACCTTGTTGTTCATCCGTTCTATACGTAATAGCTTACATCTGCTCATCCCAACCTTCCACTCCATCCCTCCCCCAGCCCCCTCCCCCTTGGCAACCACAAGTCTCAGAACAGGGGATGATTAACTAGAAACAGGAAGGTAGAGATGCCTGTATCACACCTGGAACGTGGGTAGGGTCTGGGATGATGACATCCCATGTCTAGCCTGGGGAAGACAGAAGCTCTGTCGTTTATACTGGTAGCAGCTCTTCCAGACCCTTTGTGATACCCATTCAGACCACAGCAGCACCCTCTGTGTGACGTGTCATACTCTGACCGCAAGGAGACAGAACAGGAAAGAAGCATGGTTCCTCCCTTGGGAGGTCTGATGGTGAGACAAAGCCTGCACACTAAAGAAAGTCCCGGATTGGGGAGCAGGACCCCTGCCCAGGACTCGGGCCTGCACCCTGGCAGAGAGCAGTAAGCACAGGGTCATCTACCATTAATTCTTAGTCACTCATTCTCATGGCTGGCCTGTAGAGAAACAAGGCAGTGTGATCGGGAACGGGGTTTCATACTTGGATTCGGTCACGGATGTATCTGATTAAGGCGATTCAGCTCTTCAAATCACAGGACCACTATAAGATGGGACCATGCACGTGATGAGAAACAGTGATCCGCCTTCCTCATCATATCAGCTTCAGGAAAACTCATGGTCGTGATTCATGCCTTTCCTCAGGGTGGGGCCGGAGGTGGGAGAGAACAAAGCCTTTACTAGCGTAGAATAGTAGAATAGCGTTCGGAGCCTGATCCTGTTAGTCCTGCAAGATCCGTTTTTTATGCAGAATACTGCTGATGCCAAATACGTGGGTTTTCCCACACCAAGCAGTTCTCCAATTTTATACAGACATCAACTGGGCGTCCTACGATTTAACTCAATTCTGACATTTACTACCCAGAGTTAGCACAGACCCCTCAGGTTAAGGGCTCAGATCCACGAGATAGCCCCCAACTTCAGACGCCAGCCACAGGTGGTGGGTCCCAGCTTCCCGACACTTCTGTCCAATGTGGCTGCAAATCGGGGGTTCCCACCATCCCCTCCTTAGGTTTGATAATTTGCTGGAACCGCTCGCTCACAGAACTCAGGGAAACACTTTATTTACTATTACCAGTTTATTATAAAGGATATTCTAAAGAATACATGCGAACAGCCAGATGAAGGTGTACGTAGGGTTAGACCCAGAAGGGTAAGGCTTCTGTCCTGAGAACAGGAGTCTGCCCGTGTGGAGTTTGGGCTTCCCCACCCTCGCAGCCCGTGGATGCATCCACCCATCCGGAAGCTCTCTGAGCCTTGCCATTTAGGGGCTTTTATGGCAGTTTCGACATGATAGATTTTTAAAAGTTGATCTTTAGCCCTTCTCTCCCCAGAGTTTGGAAGCGAGGGTGAATGTTCTAGGCTTCTAATCAAGGCCTGATCCTTCTGGCGACCAACCTCCACCTCGAAGCTATCTAGGGTCCACCAAGAGTCACTTCCCTAGGAGAAAAGAGGCTCCTATCACCCAGGAAATTCCAAGGGATTTAGGAGCTCTGTGTCAGGAACAAAAGATATTCCTATCACTTCTATCATTCATGAAATTCCAAGGGATTTAAGAGCTCTAGGATAGGAGCTGGGAATGAAGATGAAAAACATATTTCTTGCATTAATCCTGGGCAGGGACATCTTCTTGAGCAGAGCACGAGAGTTTTGAAAGAAGGACATGTCAAAGGGTGTTCCTTCCTTTGGCCCTTTTAGTCACCAAGTATTTATTGCGCATTTTAAGTGGCAGGGTTTTTTTTTTTTCTTTTAAAAGGTACTTTGGCAAAAAAGGATCAGTCAGACCCGTCTTGTCTGCAGGAAGACTAGCGTGAGGTATTGATCAAACAAATGAAAAATAGTTCTTGAGAGACTGCTGTGTGCTGGGCCCCGTGGGGCTGCCAGGGATTCAGTGACGAACCAACAGGAGTAGTTCCTGTCCCCAAGAACATGAAGCCGAACGGGAAGGCCGATCTTGAACAGTAGTGATAATGTGGTGGGTGTTTCGAAAGGAAATGTTTGGGGAGCTGTGGGAGTGTCTAGCAGGGAGCCGCCTTCTAGACCGGCGGTCATGGTGGCTCCCCTGAAGCAGTGACACTTCCATTGAGATCTGAAAGCACAGCGATGGTTAGATAAGTGAATGGAGGTGCAGAATAGGGCCACGGAGTCCCCCGCAGAAGCAGCAGCAGATGTGAGAGTCTCAAGTCAGGAAGGAGCTGGGTCCTTTTGCGGGGAACACCATCACGGTGAGAATAACCAAGGATTTTGGATTCGATCCGAAGGGTGATAGAAAGCCACCGAAGACGTTAAGCAAGGGTTTGAGGTGATCCAATCGACTTTCCTAAAAAAAAGTAGGGTCCCTCCATCCAGGGTACCCAGGGTGGGAGAAGGGACACATCTACTCACAGGAGAATCTCTTTACTCAGTAATGGCACCTTACCTTTATAAGTTGTAACGGTTGTCTAATAATGTTTAAATATATATGTCACAGAGCTAATAAATGAGATGACCAAGACTTTACAATTAAAACAAAACACTTGAGTATTCTAGAAGTTACTGTTTTTTAAAGATTAAAATCCAGTGCAAAAGGAAAAAAAAAAAAAAAAAAAAGGTCTGTGTAGACCATTGGGAGGCACTTGGTGCACTCCAAGCTGGGGAGGATGGTGGCTTGGACTAAAGTGTTAGCAGTGAGGATGGGGAGAAGTGGACAGATTCAAGAGCTACTGAGAAGGAAGTATAGTAGGATTTGTTGGGATTGGTGAGTGAGCAGGAACCGGGGAACACCAGGTTTCTTACGTGAGGTTGTGGGTGGATGGTGGGACCCTGTACAGGACAGGATGTGCCAGTGGAGACCCAGACTTAGGGGACTGGGATGATGAACGCAGTTTGCATATGTTCTCTGTGCCTCAGTTTCCTCACCTGTAAAATGGGCTGTTGCAAGTTTAATGAGTAAACCTTAAGCACTGAGAACAGTGCCTGGCACATCCTGACACTGCATGAGTGTGGGAGGTACCTGAGGGTCACCAAAGTTGATCAGTATAGGAGGCACCTGGGTGCCAGGATCGGGCGCTCAGGACACTGGTGAGCTGGAGGTACAGGTTCGAGAGAGTTGAGGATGGTCACTGAATCCTTGGGAATGGCTGCGAAGGCTTCACCCCGGGGAAGCGTAGAGGGGAGGGGAGGACCCAGGATGGTGCCCTTTGGGGCTTCAACATTGGATGGTAGGAGAGAGGAGAAGTCGGGGGTCCCGAGAGGAACATAGAGTGAAGCAGAAGGGACTGCCTAAGAGTGTGGTTGTCCAGGAAACCAGGGAAGAGAGACTCAGTAAGGAGTGGATGCTCCGCAGAGTCATGGGCTACCTGGGCTGAGCCAAATCGCCAAGAAATGTCCTTCGATTTAGTGACAGAGTCCACTGGTGAGAAAAGGCCAGTGTGTACGTAGCCAGAATACAAGGTTGAACATAACTGCTCTGGAGTTCAGGAGGGGAGAGGTGTTCTTACCTGGGAGGGGCTGTGGAAGGCTTGTGGGAGGATGCTAACTTTGAGCTCGGGAATTAGACCAGGGTCCACAGGAAGGGTGGGCCAGGAGGGCAGGCCGGGTGGAACTAACTGCATAAGCAAAAGTAGAAGAGATGCAGTTTGTGCTGGGCAGGGTCAGGTGCACATAACTCTATCTTTTTCTTTTATTTCTGATTCTGACCATGGAAAGGAAATGCTTCAGACACCTTGAGCAGGGTCTGGGGACATTCCTGGGGTATGAAGAGAGTGGTTCTAGGGAAGAACCTTCCTTTAGCATTAGATCTGCTGGAGTCTTTAGTTCGAAAGGCAGGTGACCCAATGGGCATAATTTCAAGTTCTCTTTGAATGTGCCGTTGAGGATGGCAGCCACTGGTCACGTGGGGCTGCTGACACTTGAAACGTGGCTGGTCTGAACCAGCATGAGCTGTAATGGGAAATCCACACCAGATTTTGATGACTTAGTTTGAAAAAAGAATGTAAAATACCTCATTGATCTTTCTTTTTTTTTTTTTTTACATTGATTATATTTTGAAATGACCATATTTTAGATATTTTGGGTGTATTATTAAAATTAAGTTCAACTATTCCTTCTTAATTTTTTAATGTGACCAGAACAATTTTTTAAATACATGTGTCTCACATTATATTCCTATTGGACAGTTCTGATCTATGTGAAGGAAAGTCTAAAATGTTCTCGTTGAATAAAAGTAAAGGACAAACAGTGTAGATATTGATATTTAAGACCCTTGTACCTTCTTAGATATTACTTTCACTATCACTTTAGAAAATGTAAAGATTAGTAATACTATGCTTTTTTTTTTTGTCTTAATGTAAGTTTTGCTTTTATTTTTTTAAAAAAAACCTTACAAGAATTGAGCTGAAAAGCACATTATGTTCCCATGGCCCATTGACTATGTTTTTTGATGAGCCCCTGCATAACTCATGAATCACAGGAGAAGAATTTTCAATAAGAGAACGTTTTTAGGGGCCATTCAGCACAGCCAAACCTATAAAATCATCCCAAACTACTGATAGAGTTACCCTAAATTTGATGACGTCAGAAACTACCCAGTCCTGCTCCTGGGGAGGCGTGGGCCAGCTGCTGGAGCCCAGCCTGCGTGTGCACAACCTTGTCTTGGTGGTGGTGCAGCCAGAGGGCTGTCCCTGGCAGGCACACCTCCATGGCAAGCAGACCTCCTGCGGCATGGCGTGCCCTTGTTGCCAGGAGAGTTGCTCAGCTCATCATCTTTACCAGGTCTCCTCAGTTGTGCTGGGACCCATGCTGTGGTTGGGGGAACCAGAGAATTTCTGGGGGAGACACTCAAAGGGCACAGAGACTTGAAGGGTGAGGGCAAAAACTGGATCAGTAGACTGATTTCTTTCTTTGTCAAGCCTTGATTTATGGTGTTGACAAGCTTAAGAAGGACAAGGAAGGAAGGCAGGAAACTCCAGGCAAGAGGACTAGAGGCTAGCAAAGCAAGCCCCGGGAGATGGGCAGGGGACAGGGCACCTGGATAGGAGGAGCCAGGGACGGGGACAGGAAGTGAAAGATGCTTGGATAGAAGCTCAAGGGCTTGCTGCAAGGAGATGGGAGGATGGGGCTGAACTTCTAGAAAAAGAATTGCCCTATCATATCTTTGATGCTCTTTGGAGGAAGACAGCAGGCTGAGGGCTTTGAGGGAATTCGAGGGAACTGTAATTTCCTGTAGGACCGAATATTCGAAGGTCAACCATGTCTGGGTTTCAGATGTTATTTCTTGTTGTCTTTGCAGGATGAATTGGATCTCACCGACAAAAACCGGGAGGCTGTGTTTGCACTGCCACCTGAGAAGAAATGGCAGATCTACTGCAGCAAGAAGAAGGTACCCTCTCTGATTCCCTTCTGCTGTCCCTCAGGGTCCACAGCACGGCAGCCCTTGCCTCCATGCTTTGCTCATTCATTTAACCAGTATTTATTGTACACCTGTCCTGTTCTAGGTGTTGGAGGAGTGACAGTGAATAAATCAGGACAAAAATAATCCCTGCTGTCGTGGAACTTACACTCAGGGACATAGGATTCTGTTTTTCAAAAATCCTGTAAGCAGGTGCCCGCTGGGTTCCAGGAGTTGGTGCTGGGTAAGGGAGCTGTACGATAACAGATCTAGGGAATTCCCTGGTGGTCCGGCGGTTAGGACTCCGTGCTTTCACTGCCGTGGGCCCGGGGTTCGATCCCTGGTCAGGGAACTAAGATCCCACAAGCTGCGCGGCCAAAAAACAAAAAAGTCTAGATTCCTTTCTTGTGCCTGTGTGTAGGCGGAGAGGGTGTGTGCCCTGGGCCATACCTGGGGGCAGCTCTGTTGGAAGAACTCCATTTGGGGGGAAGTGAGTGGTCTCTTCTGGATCTTTAGCCCGCCCACCCCCCCGCCCCGTCCCAGGCTGTGTCCCTGTCCCAGGGCAGCGTGCACATCAGGGACACGCACTGGTCTCCACTCTCCCCACCCTTTCCTCCCTTTCCTCCCTTTCCTCCTCTCCTTCATTAAAAGCTGTCTGTCCCCTGGGCTTCCCTGGTGGCGCAGTGGTTGAGAGTCCTCCTGCCGATGCAGGGGACACGGGTTCGTGCCCCGGTCTGGGAAGATCCCACGTGCCGCGGAGCGGCTGGGCCCGTGAGCCATGGCCGCTGAGCCTGCGCGTCCCGAGCCTGTGCTCCGCAGCGGGAGAGGCCACAGCAGTGAGAGGGCCACGTACCGCCCAAAAAAAAAAAAAAAAAAAAAAAAAAGTTGTCAGTCCCATGAATATGGTCCTCCCTAGAAGGATGAGCCGGGCCGCAGTCAGGTCTTAATTGGGTTCTATCTCCTCCCCTCTGCTTTCCCAGTGGCTGTGCTTTTTGCTCTCTTCCTCCATCTCTATGTCTCTTTCCTTCATCTCTTTCTCTCTGTGTCTCTCTTGCCTCCTTTCTATTTGGGCCTGTTTCTTTCACTCTATTTTTCTTTTCCTGACCCACCTTCCTCCCCACCCCTCCACCCTCTAGTTTCTCAGGCTTGCAGCTTGTTCACTTGACCTCAAGAGTGTATAGGTGTTTGGGAGCTCGGACCTGGTTCTTCCTGCACCTGAGGCTCAGAAGTCTCCTTCCTGGGAGAAGACGGGCAGGTCTGGGATGGTTTGGGGCTGTTTCTCCTTCGTGCGCCTTAAAGCCCATTCCTGGCTCTTTTATAACTCTTCTCGCTCAGGATATTTGTTCCATCCCAGGCTCCATACTGGGCCAGACCGAGCTCCTAAAATTGGTCACTATTCTAGAGTTGGAAGGAACCGAGGAGCAACCCAATCTAGTCTTTCATTCTACACAGGAGGCCAGGAAGGCCTAGAGAGGCCTTCACGCAAAGTCACCAGCCAGTCGTGGCAAGTGCTGCAACGATGCTGGAATGCAGGCCTGCCAGCGTCTTGAGAACCTGCACGCACTGCAAGCCACTGTCTAGTAAACTCAGTGTGCATGTATTAAGCACCTGCAGAATACTGTGCTCTGTGTTTAGGAATCTCATTGTGAGGAAAGCAGGTCTTTCAAAAGCTCAGGTCATGGAAGGGAGGGAGGGAGGAAGGAGAAAATTAATTTCAGGAGTAGCTCATCCTATCTCGTGGTTCTCCACTTTCCAAACTGATTTACTCTGGAGGTCCCTGACGTTGATCCCTTATGCAGCTAAAATAAAAAATGCACTAAAACGTAAGGACGTCTCTCGCCACCTTCCAAACCAAGTTGTGTGTCATCTCCCCACACACTTTCACACCCCCCTCTCTTTCCACATGGTACTTCCTCTTGTCTCTAACACCCTCCCCCTTTCTTAGCTTCAGTAATCTTGAGTAACTCAGCCCAGTCCTCTCAGACCCCCTACCCCAGCCCCCGCATGAGCCTTGTGTATTAGATGCCCCCCACCCTGGGTTTCCATGGCCCACAAATGGACATAGAGCCCCGGTCACCCTGCCTCTGGCACAAGACAGACTACTACGTGTATGGCTTTTTGTTCAGTACTTTCAGGGTTCAGTGCAGTGATTGGCATGTAGTAGGTGCTCATTAAAGGCATATGAAATGGCTAAATGGGGAGCCAGTGAAGGCAGGAAAGTATGTGTTTCATGATACGTTCGTTTATGTTCTGTGATCTCCCCTCTAAGGCGGAAGCTAGAATCTGGGGACTTTGGTCAGATATAGCCACGTGAAGTCACAAAGACCCGATCAAGCCAGGTTTCTCGCTGATCTTAAGTTTGGATTTTTTTTTTTTTTTTTTTTTTTTTTTTTGCGGTACGCGGGCCTCTCACTGTTGTGGCCTCTCCCGTTGCGGAGCACAGGCTCCGGACGCGGAGGCTCAGCGGCCATGGCTTACGGGCCCAGCCGCTCCGCGGCATGTGGGATCTTCCCGGACCAGGGCACGAACCCGTGCCCCCTGCATCGGCAGGCGGACTCTCAACCACTGCACCACCAGGGAAGCCCTAAAGTTTGGATTTTAAGAAACAAAATCATGAAGCCAGAGTGGATGAGGCTGAGGGATGCAGGGCAAAGTCCAGGCCGGCTGGCAGGCAGGTGGTTCAACAGGAAGGTTCTGGAGGAGGTAAATGTTCATGCTAATTTGCAAGCAGGAAATTAGCAGAAAGCAGATGAGGGGGACCCTCCAAATGAAACAGGGACAGAGACAGGAAGGAGGAGGGTGTGTGTAATGCCCAGAAGCAGACCCACTGGCCGGAGGAGAGGACTGGATTTTCAGTCAGCATCAATTTTTGTCCAGCTCCCCTCGTTCCTGCCCACACTTGGGGAGGACTTGAGGCTTTCTCTTGGGGCCCGAGGGCCAGGTCTCATCTGGGCTCTACCTCCCAGCTGCACAGACCCTTCCTCCTTCCAAACCCAGGGCCTTGGGCGTGTCTCTTTCCC
>NW_006785876.1:1925453-1941520 GCF_000442215.2 Lipotes vexillifer
CCTCCTTTTTTAAAGTTACAGTTTACTGAGTACCTACTGTGTGCCAGGCGCTGCACCAAATGCTCTATGTCAATCAGTGCTTCCCAAACTGAGAGAAAGACCAAGTTTTTAAAGATCCAAACTGTCACCGACAAATACTTTTGTAAAATACAATGAGAATGATATTATCAGAAAACAATAAAATTTGAAAAAGGAGATGTACAAAATATAAGCACACATTTTCATTAGATTCAACAGACTTAAAATTGTATTTTATTAAATAAAGTTAGAACAGATATAACAGGGAAAAAAAGAATTATTTTTAATTGTATATATTGTTTGAAAGTGTATATACCTGTGTGGTTTCTGCCTCTGTCACTGGCTGGTCCTGAGATTTGATGTCCACGATCTGCCTTTGCCAAGGAAGAAATGGAAGCCTGGGGAGATTTTGTAACTTCCTCAAAGTCACCCCGTCTAGGCTGGGCTAGGAGATGAATCTGAATGCTGACCTGGGACGAAGCTCAGTATCTCAGATTGTGGGCCTGTCTTGCCGGGGGGTCCATCCAGTCCTTCATCTTGTTCCAGGAACAGGAGGATCCCAACAAGCTGGCGACCAGCTGGCCTGACTATTACATCGACCGCATCAACTCCATGGCCGCGGTGAGCCTCGCCCCTGTCCTGCCCCGGCCCTGCCTGGAAAGGCTGTGGGGAGAGTGGTCATCATCTTCCCCTGCACCCCACAGCCCACCCTCTCTGGGGATCAGCAGCTTTTCAGTTATTCTCAAGATTTTTTCCTGATCCCTCCCTCCCCTGTGTGACTTTAGAGCCCCCCAAACCATTGAAACATTTATTATGTGTATATCACAGAGCCTTGGGAAGTGGTCTGGGCTGATCATTCTCCCCATTTTACAGATGAGGAAAGTGAAGCCTGGGAATGGCTCTTCTCGGAGTCTGTCACTCTGTCTTAGCAAACCGTTCCCTGTGGCCTCACCACTCCTGAGGCGAGGGTGGCCCCCGGCTCACACTCGGGCTGCGAGTGGCAGGGAGCTGGGAGGCAGGCAGCCCAGCATGACCTCTGCCCCCTTCTCCGACCTCAGATGCAGAGTCTGTACGCGTTTGATGAGGAGGAGACGGAGATGAGGAACCAAGTCGTGGAAGACCTGAAGACGGCCCTCCGGACACAGCCCATGAGGTGATGTCCCCTTCCCTCACTTCCTTCCACGTCCCCTCACCCAGCGGTCCCCTCAGCTTCCCGAAGCTTCACGCAGAGCTCTCCCCCCATCCCACTCCCCTCGGCCAGCTCCACTCTCCAGCATCCCCTAGAGCTCACTTTACCTCCTTTCACATCCTGGCTCCCACACCGCCTCTGTGAGGAGCTGGGATGCTGCCAGAGGATGGGCATGTTGGGAAGGGGAGATGAACACGGGAAGATGAGATCAACCTCAGATCCTGAAGAGAAACTGAAGGCAGGTGCTTGTTTCATTGGGAAAACAGAACAGGATGGGGTGGGGGGCATACGGACAGGTACACAAGAAGGAGCTGTGCACATGAGGGGCCCCGCGCCAGAGGGGTGAGTGTGGGTGAGAAATACTCCAGCCACTAGGGGGCGATGTGGTGTCTCTGGATGAGATTTCTCCATCTAGAGTGGGAGCAGGCAAGGAAGGGGGGGGATGGGTGTCTCAAGGGCTGAGAAGAGCCTCTCCCCACGTCCCAGGCCACATTGTGAAAGGGCCCAAGAGAGCCACAGGCTCCTCTTGTGTCCGGCAACTCATTCCGGCCTGTGGGAGCCAACTCTCAAAATGTTCAGCAGTTTTGCAAGCTGGTTGTTAGACGTAGCTATGATGAAAATGTAAATTACATCAACTCATGATTAAATAAATGCTATCAAAAACAAAGGTAATTAAGTACTTGAAACTTATCACTCCTTAATTACCTGATGATTTGACTACATTTTACTGTTATGTATGCTCTTTACTGTTACCTGTGCTCAGTGAGTTGACACCCACTGTGTGTGCCTGGTGGGAATACGTAAACGGTGCATCTCTTCCCAGCTCCATGTTCAATGACACACATTGATACTTTGAAATCAGCTATGCTGGCGGTATTTATACCATGGACATTGGCAAACACCACAATCAGGCCTTTTCTTTCTCTAGAGCTCCAGTTGTTACCAGCACAATGATCTTCGTGTGTGTGTGTGTGTGTGTGTGTGTGTGTGTGTGTGTGCGCGCGCACGCGCGCGCGCGGTCTAGGTTGACCCAGGAGCCTGGAAATAGCCTCAAGGAGAACGGGAGCCCCCTAATCCCTGCTTGTTGCTCAGGCGGGGTGGGGTGGGGGCCTGGTATGGGCAGGGGATGCAGGAAGGATGAGGAAGTCAGGAAGTAGAAGGGCTGAGGGGAGGTTGCCGGGTTCATCTCCCACTTCCATTTATTTTTTTTCCCGTAATAAAATTCTGATTACAAAAGTCACACACAGTCATGGTGGAAATTTTGTGGAATACATAAAAGTATAAAATAGAAAATAAATAATACCTATTTTCAACAATTTAAGAGTACATTCTATTTTTCTAGGCGTATTTCTTTAATCATGTAGAAATACAAATGCCCTGGGGATCAAATGTACTAATTATATGTAGTGCTTTCCTCACCTTCATTTATGACATTTCCTCAGATCATTAATTATTCTACTGAATCAAGGGTTTTAAGCCTGTGTGTGTGTGTGTGTGTGTGTGTGTGTGTGTGTGTGTGCGCGCGCGCGCGCATGCGCGCGCGCCATGGATGACTTTGCCACCCAGATGAAACCTATTGACTGCTTATCAGAGTGATGTTGTTAAATAGTAAAATAGATAGAAATAGATAAAGTTAAAAATGAACCAATTAAATTGAAATACAGTTACCAAATTTTAAACATTTGTGAGATAGCAATAAATGTACTCCTTTATGCCTTAAATAATAAGAACTGGCAACCACCATAATTTTGAAGCCCTGATGAGTGGAAATGATATTCTGAGATACCTATAACAACTGTAATTAGAGGTGAAAATAGCTGTGATTTCTTTTGTGTGACAAAGTCACAGATTCTGCTAATGCCACTATAGTTTATTGCCTACATTCACCACTGAAAGAAATGCTAAATTTCAGGTAGAGGTTACCAAAAATAAAAGTGTAATTTTCTTTTCCCATCCAAGTTCATGGACCCCTGAATGTTAGCCATAGACCCCTTAGGGGAACACAGATTCCAGGTTGAGAACCACTGAACCAAAGGGTTTTTAATGTTTTTTTGCTAACCTTCAAGATAACTCAGATGTTTTCTTAGGGATCCCTTGAAGAGTGCCTTCCCCAGCCTTGACACCTTGTTGCAGTGACTCTGATGGCTCCCATGTCTTCCAAGTCCTCCTTGTTTTCTGACTGTAATTCTCTTAATTCCCATCATCGTCGGTGATGGGTTTTCAGGTTTAACAGCCATGATAATTATCCTAATAATTATCATGATCATCTCTTTCACATATACACCTTCATAGCTGTGTAACCTACAGTCAACGACGTGCAAATGCATGGTATTTAAAATGCAAATAAGAGCTGAGTCTTGTGAGGTGATAGGATTTTAGCGCTTTAGATAAACTTTACAAGTGAACCAAGTGGCTACTGTCGGTGGGACACAGCGGTACCCAGGTAAGGGGGTAGCTGTTTGCAAAATGCATACAGAATAATATGCAACTGCAGGATACCTGTTTTGCTGATGGCTCTGGTCTGGGCAGGTTTGTGACCCGCTTCATCGAGCTGGAGGGCTTGACCTGTCTGCTGGACTTCCTCCGGAGCATGGACCATGCCACCTGTGAAAGCCGCATCCACACCTCCCTCATCGGCTGCATCAAAGCTCTGATGAACAACTCCCAGGGGCGGGCACACGTGCTGGCACAGCCCGAGGCCATCAGCACCATCGCACAGAGCCTGCGCACGGAGAACAGCAAGACCAAGGTGGCCGTGCTGGAGATCCTGGGCGCCGTGTGCCTGGTGCCTGGCGGCCACAAGAAGGTGCTGCAGGCCATGCTACACTACCAGGTGTACGCAGCCGAGCGGACGCGCTTCCAGGTGCGGGGCTGGTGGAGGGCTTATATAAAAAGAGCTGAGGACCCTTAAGAGAGGGGCGGTTTGGCCGGGAAAATGGACTCCTCACTAAACCGTGGGTTCCTTGAGACTGGAATATTGGTCTGCTTCATTTTTGTGGCTCAGCATCTCTGAGCCCAGCACCTGGCTCATAAAGGGGCTCAGTCAAGAAATATTGACTCGAATGCCGTTGCTGGAATGGAGATTTTAGGCCCGATGCCTGGGCCAGTGCCTACTATAGGGACACTGGGACAAGTCCTGGGAACTCAGGCCATGCTATGCTCTTTTCTTCTCCCTGACCTGCTCCAGGTAAAGAGATAGATAATAAGTATAGTGTCTTGGTACTGAGTCTTAATAGATGTGAACTGTTATCACAAACATTATGGTTTATCCACCATTATAGACTATATGTGTATTCTGTCATCAAACATTTTAAAGCACCTACTCTGTTCAGAAAGTGACCCCTGACCCTTTGCAGAAGATGCAAAGGAGGTAAAAGGTAATGTCTGTGCTATCAAGGAGCTGGGCAGGGAATACAGTTACTCTCGGTATCCTCGAGGGATTGGTCCCAGGACCCTCGTGGATACCAAAATCTGTGGATACTTAAATGTCTTATATAAAATAGTGTAGTATTTGCATATAACCTATGCACATCCTTCTGTATACTTTAAATCATCTCTGGATTACTTATAGGATCTAATATAATGTAAATGCTCTGTAAATAACTGTAAGTACCATATAAATGCTATGTAAACAGTTACTGGTGTTCAGCAAATTCAAATTTTCATATATATTTTCAACCTGGCATTGGTTGAATCTGCACATATGGGACCCACAGATATGGAGGGCTGAGGACCTGTAAACAGCTGTAAAGTGCTAAAGCATCTTTTCAGCATCACCCAGCAAAATAAAGCAAGTCCTCAAGGCCGAGTGGACAGGAGAATAAGGTAGGACTGGGGCTGAGATGTAGAGAGGCAAAGGATGCTTCCTGGAAAAGGTGAGCTTTAGGGAAGGTCCAAGGTGAGGTTGGATAGATTGGGTAGAGAGAACAGATGGGGCATTCTGGGCGATTGGAATGGCAGGAGCAAAGGCACAGAGGCTGGACTCATAGGATCCTGAGCCCTCCTCTCTTTTTCCATCCTGCCTTTCCATCCAGACACTGCTGAATGAGCTGGACCGAAGTCTGGGCCGGTACCGAGATGAAGTGAATCTGAAAACAGCCATCATGTCCTTTATCAACGCTGTCCTCAATGCTGGCGCTGGAGAGGTGAGGCATCTTCTCTGTGCCCTTGCTGGGCCCTGACTTTCCGGACCTGGGGAAGAGGGCGTGGGTGCTGCCTGGGGATGTGGCAGAGGGTCAGTGTGGCTGACACTACCATCACTGTCCTCAGATTATCTGTATCACCTCTTGCCTCCTTCACCTGGGGCCAAGAAAGAACAGCTTGTCATAAACCTCCCTGTCATGAGCGGTTCCTGGGGCGCTTCCTGCCTAGGTCGCATCATGCATTATGTGTGTCGTGGACAAACCCCAAGCTTGTCTGGCTGATGATTGTTTAGGATGGTGGGGGATCATTTATGGGAGGAGGGCAAGTGTTGGCCCTTCTTTCTAGAGCCTTCTAAAGACCTGCTTCTGGACTGATTTCTGGGGTGGCTGATCATGCTCTTCTAGCACCTTCTGTTTGTGACTTCTGATTTTCCTTCTTTTGGGGTCAGAATGGGATTCCCAGACCTTAAAAATAGCAACAGTCGAAGGAGAACTTGAAGAGCAGGTGAACCCCCCAAATCCCAAGGCAATCAGGTGCCCCAGTCAAGGTCAGCTTGTTGAAGGTCAAAAGGGGCAATTTAATGATCTCTGCTTTTCCCTCTTTCCTGCCAGCATATACTCTTTTTTGCATCCCGTCCCGATGACCTGAGTTAGGTGGGGTGGATTGGGGGGGATTACCTGTCCCTAAGATGCTGATGTCACCTGAGTCAGTACTAGCTATTTATGCTGACATCTGTTCTGGTTAGTTGCTAACCATACCTCATCAAGCAGTCCTTATGAATATCATTCCTGTTAGGTAAGTGATATCATGCCCATTTAACTGATGAGGAAACTAAGACTTTTGCAAAAGTCACAAAACCAGTAAGTGACAGAGCAGGGATTGGAACCAAGAAATGTCTGGTTCCAAAGTGTGTGCTCTGTATCACTTTTCAACACTGCTCTTTGAGGCCAAAAACTTAGAGAAAACTGGTGAAGGACTTAAAGGAAGTGAGGCAGGAGAGCTAAAGGGAGTAAATAACAAGGTCAGAGGATGTCTCCTCCCACCCTTTCTTGCAACTCTGGGACTCGAAGCAGCTCTGATGAGTTTACTGCAGGGGATGTGGTGGGACTGGAGTGGCAGTGAGGGGGCCGCTGGGGACTCCTGTGGAAATCGAGACCAGACAGTGAGTCTGGTCCTCCCTTGGTGACCCCCAGGATAATCTGGAGTTCCGTCTACATCTACGGTACGAGTTCCTGATGCTGGGGATACAGCCTGTGATTGACAAACTCCGGCAGCACGAGAATGCCGTCCTGGACAAGTAAGGCCCAAGACACCCGTCCCCATGCAAACCTACGGCGACAGCGCCTCGGCGGGGGATGGTCAGGACTTCTGTAGAGGTTTCTGTTCCCCCGGAGACCGCCTGCCACACCCAGCATCGATTCAGAAGCAGCTCTGGGGGGCGGGAGGTGGACAGCTCCCCCACCTTCTTGTCTCACATCACCTATGCCCCTGCCTGTCCTCTTTGCCAACCTCCTGTCTGATCTCTGATGTTATAGGCAGGTGGACCCAGTAGTCCTCCGCTGCGGCAGTACTGCCCGCTGGGGGGAATTTGGAACCATGTAGGGGTGTTCTCTGGTTTTCAAACTGGCCGGTTGGGGGGCACTACTGGCATTGGTTGTAGGGAGCCAGGAATGTTAAACGTCCCGCAGCGCCCGGCTGCTCAGCCAAGCAGTGCTCCCCGCCAAGGTGCAAGCAAGCCATCAACGCCTTTGCTGACCCAAGGGCACAGTGAAGCTCCTATGCATCACTAGTGAGCCTCTCTGGTGCCACCCCACTCGCACAGGCTATGTTATCACGTTAGGTCTTAAGGGAGAGAGAATGGGTCCTTTTGTGGTGGCGTGGAGGAGGGGGTGGAGTAGAAGATGAGAGATTGGCCTTGAGTGGGGACATGGGACAGTACTGTTGGCAGGGCAGGAATAGAGATGCCAGACGTAGAGGACGGACATGCGGGCACAGGGGAGGACACAGGGGAGGAAGGGGAGGGTGAGACAAATTGGGAGATTGGGATTGACATATATGCACTGTCATGTGTAAAATAGAGAGCTCGTGGGAACCTGCTGTATAGCACAGGGAGCTCAGCTCGGTGCTCTGTGGTGACCTAGATGGGTGGGATGGGGGATGGGGAGGGAGGGAGGTCCGGGAGGGAGGGAGGTCCAAGTGGGAGGGGGGATATATATAGCCGATTCACTTTGTTGCACAGCAGAAACTAACACAACATTGTAAAGCAATTATACTCCAAAAAAAAAAAAAAAAAAAAGGAACACTGGGGAAGGTAGATGTAGGGCAGTGGTCCTTGACTGTGGGTGCCAGGGGACATCTGGCAGCTCCTGGAGACATGTTGTGGTTGTCACAAAGTGGGGGATTCTGCTGGCATCTGGTGGGTAGAGGTCAGAGATGCTGGTACACATCTTGGAACTCACACACCCACCTCCCAAATCCAGGGATGACCCAGCCCCAAATGTCAGTAGTTCCAAACCTGTGAAAGCCCGATGGAAGGCGATAGGACCCTCAGCTGGCCTCCCCGAGGGATGGGCATGGGATTCTGTAAAGGAGGAGGGTGTTGACATACAGGCAGCTGGCTTCTTTCTGGCTTTGCCTTGGCCTCACCTGAATGAAGCCTTCAGATTGAGTCAGTGGGGGGCTTGGAAGGGCTGTAACCCTCACCCAGGGCTGGCCTGGTGGTGATGTCTACTCCCTGTATCCCCCCGTCCTGTCTAGGCATTTGGACTTCTTTGAGATGGTCCGGAACGAGGATGACCTGGAGCTAGCCAGGAGGTTTGACATGGTGAGGAGCCTGCAAGGATGGGGCGACTGCAGTGGGTCCCAGATGCCACGCTGTGGTAGGTCCGGTGTTGGCTGGGTTCCCTGGTGGGTGCCTCCACGGCCGGGTCCCACTTCTGGAGCCCTGGCAGTGTGGTGGCTCTGCCAGGCCTCACCAGCAGAGCCTAACCGGGGAGAGCATCTCCCACTGCAACCCCCAAACGAAAGAGAGACAATTCTTACACATGGTTACTCTCAAATGCCTCCCCCGGGATGACTTTCTCTGTGTCTTCCAGTAATTTCCTGAGATACCTTTCCCCATCACTCACCTGATCATGCTTAGCAAACAACATCATTTCCAGTTTAGCCTTGGTAACCCTGAAAATCCACACGTCTGCTGCTTAAATATTGTGTTATAAAATCCCTATCCACGTGGAGACCTCCTTTGGGGTGGTGCTTCAGTAGCCAAGCACCATCTCTTTATATTCTAAAAAAAAGCCCTGAATTTAAAGAGAAGGAAACTGACGTTAGCAAAGGGCAAGCGGCTTGCTGTTGTCACACAACGGCAGAGTCGGTCTGGAATTTGCACCCGTGAACCTATGCCATGTGCTCCTTGAATCATCCAGGCCCCTGCTTCCTTCCCTTAGTTTGAATCAGTAGTTCTCAACCAGGGGAGATTTTACTTCCCTTGGGGACACCTGAAATGTTTAGAGACGTTCTTAGCTGTCACAACAGGTGTGAGGAAGATGCCCCTGACATCTGGTAGATATAGGGCCAGGATGCTGCTGAACAGCCCACAATGAACAGGACAGCCTCCCACAACAAAGAATCATGCAGTCCAAGATGCCAGTGGTGCCGAGGTTGGGAAACCCTGGTTTATATAATTAGCACAGCTCTCTCCTCCTTTTCTCTGCCTGTCTCTCTCTTTTTTTTTTTTTTTTTTTTGGCGGTACGCGGGCCTCTCACTGTTGTGGCCTCTCCCGTTGCGGAGCACAGGCTCCGGACACGCAGGCTCAGCGGCCATGGCTCACAGGCCCAGCCGCTCCGCGGCATGTGGGATCTTCCCGGACCGGGGCACGAACCCCTGTCCCCTGCATCGGCAGGCGGACTCTCAACCACTGCGCCACCGGGGAAGCCCATGCCTGTCTCTTTTTTAAGCCTGGACCAGAGGCAGGAAAGAAATGCTGCTGCGGGACGGGGCTCAGTGGATGAAAGCAGGGTCTTCTCCCTCCCCATTCTCTCCCTCTGCTGCCTCCCCCTCCCCTCTCCCCATTCACTGTACCCTCGACACCCTCAGGTCCACATCGACACCAAGAGTGCTTCCCAGATGTTTGAGCTGATCCATAAGAAGCTGAAGCATACAGAGGCCTACCCCTGCCTGCTGTCTGTCCTGCACCACTGCCTGCAGATGCCCTGTGAGTAGCTCCCTCAGCCGGCCTGAGCCCCTGGCCCGGGGCAGCTGGAGACAAGGTGTCAGAAGCTCCCGGGGTTGGGAAGTCTCCCCATGTCTCCCCCTGCACCCCAGTTCCCAGGAGGCCAGGCCATAGGACTCAGGCCCGTGCTCTTCCCTTCTTCCTGGGGGTCAGGACTTGCACTGTCCCCCAGCAGAGGAGCGGGGGACTCAGCCCTGAGCAATGCCAACATCCTGGTCCAACAAGCGGGAGCTTGATCCCTGAAGGATCCAACAGCTCTGACTGCCAGCTCGTGGCAGGGTTGTGATCATTCTTCTCAGGGCGTTCCAAAAAGGAGTTTCGTGCTTGTGGGGAGCAGCACAGCTGTGGGAAGAGTGTGCCTTGCCTTTTTTTTTTTTTTTTTTTTTTTTAAGATTTTATCAACTCCTCTATCTAGCCCTTGCTGGCTCCCATCCTACCACCCTTGTTCCTGACTCACTTTACAAATACCAAATGTCAGTATCTGTAGAAGTAGATGCTAAGCTCTTATGATCCAGGTGTGCCCGGTGACTGAATAAATTATACATAATTACTAATAGCCACGCCAGCATGCAATTTGAAATGAGCTATAACTGCACCATTTGGTACTTAAGCTCTTCATAAAATAGAATATTTGGAAACTGACATGGCCCAACATGATGGTCAGCCTAGACAGACTCTCTTTAGTGGTGATGATGTTGGTGTTGGTAATCGAGGTGGTGGTGACAACTACGATTTATTGTCGCCAACTCTGGGCTGGGTGTGATGGGAGGTCTATTAAGATAGTGTCTCTATACCTCAGAATGGCTTAAGGAGTGTGTGTTATTATCTCCAGTTCACAGTGAGTGAACGGGAGGCTCAGTGAGTCTGTACATGTGAAGGAATTTTGTTTCTTTGGGGTCAGGGCTTTAGATGAAACACATACTACTTCTGTGAACACAGGCTTTACCCTGTGTTCCTGGTTGAAAGGTAAATGGAAAGCGATGGCCACTTTGCAATGCACGTGTCAGTGGAGTGTTGGAAAGGAGGACAGACGCAGTGACCTGGACCAGGAAGCTGCCAGCTCTCCAAACCTCAGTCTAGAAAGTCTTCATGGAAGACGTGCGAAATCTGATTTCTGCTCGCATGACTTCCTGTGTTTAGTGCTCCAAGGGCGTTGTGAACGGGTCCCTCTGTTTTGCCTCAAAATGGGGCTGTGCAGATGTGACCTTCCACTTTGTGGGCATTGTGGCTTGCCTTTGAGGCCAGAATCATGCTGCTTGACCTCGCCTTGGAGGTCAGTAGAAACAAAGTACTTGGATCAAGAACCAAGGAAGAGGAGCTTGTGGCCCTCACGTGAAAAGAAAGTCCACGTCCAGCCAGACTACAGTTAGAAGGGGATGCCCGTGGGGCCCTGCGCAGGCGCAACACACGATGCCTTTGCCTTCACAGTTCAGGGTCACCTTCGCCACGAAATCTGCCAGGATTCCACAGCCACTTTTTCAGCCCATTCTGACCCCCTCTCAGTGTGCACCTGTAATGAGTCTCCATTCTTCTTCCTCTGTAGGACAATAGCATTGATAATCCTAAAACCTTTTCTTTCAAAACAGTTTTCCCTGGAGACTTCATTATTCAGCGTGTAATGTTTGGAGCAGATTTACTTTCTTAAATGTGCTTTTTGAAGATAATTGTAAAAAAGCAATTTGCATTCCCCAGGCATAGGATACTCAGGGTACCAACAGGGAAGAAGACAGCCAGAAAGCATTCCAGGGAATAGAGAAATATATCTAGAGGGTTGACACATTCATAAAAGGTTAGTTGCAGATCAGCAAGAAATGATAGGATTTATGAGTCTTCATTATCAGCAGTTGCATTGCCTCCCCAGTCAGACGGGGAGCTTGTCAAGGGAGGGGAGGGACTCACCTCCCCAGCCTGGCCCCAGGGAGTGACGCTAGGGCAGGGCCCCAGTGGGTTCCAGGGCTCAGTAAAGATACGATGCCTGTCATCCCTCAGACAAGCGGAACTTCCAGCAGTGGCAGCTCCTGGACCGCATCCTCCAGCAGATCGTCCTCCAGGATGAGAGGGGTATGGATCCTGACCTGGCTCCCTTGGAGAACTTCAACGTCAAGAACATCGTCAACATGTGAGCAGTGGCCACCCCTCACCTGTCTTCCTCTTCCTTCCCCATCCCTCTCCTACTTGGGGTCTCGCCAGCGAAACCTCAGCTCCCTCTTTCCAGCCCAGACACCTCCAATGGGCCTTGAGCACAGTCATCCAACAGAACTCCCCGAGATAATGGAAATGTTCCATACGTGCACTGTCCAAATGCGGCTGCTGAGCCCTTGACGTGTGGCTAGTGTGACTGAGTTTTACATTTTATTTAATTTTCATTAAATTCAAGTAGTCACGTGACATGGCTGGCGCCCACCGTATTGGATAGCACAGGTTTAAAGGGGGTGTACGCAACTTGCCACGATCCACTGCATTCAGTGGATTGAGGGGGAATTACACGTATCAACACGGAGGAAAAGTCAGCAAACTATGGCTACAGGCTAACCCCCGCCCTCCAGCTTGTTTCGTATGGTCCACGAGCCAAGAATAGTTTTACATTTTAAAAGAGTTGTTAAAAACAAACACAAGAATATATGACAGAGACTGTACATAGTATATAAAACCGAAAATAGTTCACTCTGGCTCTTTAGAGAAGGTCTGCCAACCACTGAAAATAGAGCATGACAATTTAATCATGAGGCTGTTGGAAAACAATGTCAGAGCCTAAGGTCTCTGGCTTATCATCTTTGACTGACCCTGGGTGTAGAGAAACACGGAGAAATGAGTTTAAAGTCGTGCCAGCTAATAATCGGGCCTCATGTTAGCACACTGATTTTTAATTTTAAACTTTTACTTTCAGTATAAGCCTAAGTCAGTTGCCCTTAAGGAGATGAATTGGCTCTCAAGGATTCATTGTGCTGCATTGCAAAGCCAAGGAG
Source organism: Lipotes vexillifer (assembly GCF_000442215.2). NCBI lineage: Eukaryota > Metazoa > Chordata > Mammalia > Artiodactyla > Lipotidae > Lipotes > Lipotes vexillifer. The sequence goes on from NW_006785876.1 coordinate 1,938,002, forward strand.
AAAATGATTTCTGAACTATTCATGCTACTGTTTTCATTTGCACAAATAGCTGGGTGTTGGTGTAGTCAAAATCCTAACTGGTATCTTGGACAAGTACAACTAGGAAAGTAATCAAAAGGCAGCTTTATTTATTTTTTGAAGTTTTTTAAATTTAATTTTTATTTTATATTGGAGTATAGTTGATTTACAATGGTGTGTTAGTTTCAGGTGTACAGCAGAGTGATTCAGTTATACATATACATATATCCATTCTCTTTCAGATTCATATTTCCCATATAGATTATTACAGAATATTGAGTAGAGTTCCCTGTGCTATACAGTAGGTCCTTGCTGATTATCTATTTTATATATAGTAGTGTGTACATTAATCCCAAACTCCTAACTTATCTCGCACGCCCCGCTTCCCTTTCCCTTTTGGTAACCATAAGTTTGTTTTTGAAGTCTTCGAGTCTGTTTCTGTTTTGTAAGTAAGTTCATTTGTATCATTTTTTTTAGATTCCACATGTAAGTGAAATCATATGATATTCGTCTCTGTCTGACTTCGCTTAGCACGATAATCTCTAGGTCCGTGCGTGTTGCTGCAAATGCCATTATTTCATTCTTCTCTATGGCAGTGTATGTGTGCCACAGCTTCTTTATCCATTCCTCTGTCGGTGGACACTTAGGTTGCTTCCATGTCTTGGCTGTTGTAAACAGTGAAGAGGCAACTTTATCTTTATCTTCCACTAATTCTTTACATTACTTAGTGGGGAAGCTTTTCCTCTGCCAGAGGATGACAGCTCCTCAGGTGCAATGAAGTTTTTGCTGCTTCTTGGACAATGGGAGTCCTAAGCTCACTTTCAGCTGCCAACATAGCCTCAAATCTGCAAGTAGAAGGGCTAGTCTCAGACGTGAATCAATATTCTAGATTGGATTTAGCCTTGAGTCTCTCTCCTCCCTGGACTGGGGCTGGAAGCTGCAGTGGGAAGAGAGAGAGAGAGTGTGTGTGTGTGTGTGTGTGTGTGTGTGTGTGTGTGAGAGAGAGAGAGAGAGAGAGAGAGAGAGTGTGTGTGTGGGGGGGGGGGATGGTTGGCTTCTTTTTCTGTGTTCTGTTTCTCTTCTAGCCCCTTCTACCCCACCCCCCTTTCCTCTAGCTAACCAGTTTCTGACCCCCACCAGAGGCAGCATGGGGGCAGGAAGGGGAAAGGGAAAAGGCCCTACTTGATCAGGTAACTTAGTAAATAGGCTTCCTGCTCTCTGGGCTTGGCACATGGATAAAGATATGACATGTATTCCTGGGGTCTTCAGAATTTCCTTGCTGGGTGCCTCTCGCTACAAAACCCTGGTCGCTGGAGACACATGTTTTTCTTTTTTTCCTCCAGGCCTGCTTGGCACCATCCCTTCCAACAGGTCCTGATTCACTGGCAAATACAATACACGTAGACGTACACTGTTGAAGTGTCCAGTTGGACTTTTTGGATAAGACTTAAAATAGCTTCAGCCAAATTCCTCCACGATGCTCTCTGGCTCATGAGAAACCCTCATGCAATCTCTCATACTAACAAATTCTTGGAGTGTCACGGGTCTCCGCCTACCCTCTGGACCTGCCTAGCCCCAGTCCACCATGCCTCCCTCCCAGTGTCAGGGAACGTGGGTCCGACCCTCTGGGTGGGCGCAAAGAAGTCACTTCACTAGATGGTGCTGAAGGAGGACCCCCCCCGCCCCCCGCCAGAGAGGATGACAATGGCTCTCTCCAAAGAAATCTGTTCGCAAATTATTTCCCCCATCATACCTCACTCCCTCTTTATATCCTTGACCTGGTTGAGGAGGCCAAGAGTCATGGATCTAACTTCTCTGTTTTCAGATTTACAAAGGAAATGATTATTGAGATCTCACCTTGGAATTTCACCTCTCTTATACCTTGATGTCTGAGTAAAAGCTTCATTTTCACCGCTTGTAATGAGAGTTTGACAAGAATGAAGGGGCTTCCTATGATTTAGACACATCCCCTCTTTACCCTCTACCCACTTACTCTGTGTTACTGGGGTGGGCGATTTCTCTTGCTCTCACCCATTGGTCATTGGAAGTCTGGACCATGGTAAGGCCAATATTTTGATCTCTCTCAGATGCGAGAACCTATTTTTACAAAGGGGTACAAATCATTGTACAACTAAGGGAGGCCTGGGATTTAGTCCTGGCTTTACCACGAGTTAGCGGTCGTCTCCTTTTCTGGTCTTAGGAGCTTCAGCTCTATCCCAGAGGGGTTGGACTCTAAGGGTCCTTTCAGCGTTCTCAGACCATGGAGAGACAGGTAATGAGAACTTGTCAGGGATGCGACCTGGAGAGACATCTGGAGAGTCAAAATCCTAGCCTCCTTGATGTGGCTGGACAGATTGGAGATCAGGGTACCAGTGCGGGGAACTGGAAGATGCCACGTCTTCTGGGAAGCTGTGAGCAAGCAGTCAAGGGACCCTTCACTCCCCACTAGGCTCATCAACGAGAACGAAGTGAAACAGTGGCGAGACCAAGCGGAGAAGTTCCGGAAAGGTGAGGGGGCTCGGCCCAGACCCGCTCCCTGCTCCCCACCCCTCCCCTGCCCAGCCCAGGGCCCCATTCCCTCCTTTGGGGAAGGACGCACACGCACTCACACTCACGCCGTCTCTTCCCATTTCCCCTTCCGTCCGTCCCAGAACGCGCGGAGCTGGTGAGCAGGCTGGAGAGGAGGGAGCGGGAGTGCGAGAGCAAGACGTCGGAGAGAGAGGAGATGATGCGGGCGCTGAACAAGATGAAGGACAAGCTGGCCCGACAGTCCCAGGAGCTGCGCCAGGCTCGGGGACAAGTGGCAGAGCTGGTGGCCCAACTCGGCGAAATCTCAGTACGCGGCCCCTCCTCTGCTTTTACATAGTTGAGCTGAGACCTTCAGGCCAGTGGGGGGAAGAGCAGGCGTGGGGAGGAGGTGAGGACCCCAGCACGGAGGAGACCTCAGACCAGGATAGAGGGGACCCTTGAGGCTGCAAGGTTGGCACCTGCGTGAGACGAAAACAGCGTTCCTTCCTCAGGTGGCACTGTCCCAGGAAGCACACCACGGAGAGCAGAGTGCGCGCGGGGTTTGGGCTCCCCTCCCCCTCTCAGCTGGGTGCCCTTGTGCAGGCCTGTCTGTATCAATCCCGCTGTTGCCTGTGATGACTATGACTGTCCACTGTGTCTGTGTTTGCCTTGTGTGTGTATCTGTGTGTTGGATGTTCAGGATGCAGAGGGAGAAAACGGGGCTTAATTGTGTGTGGGAGGTGAAAGCAGGCTTCGGGGTCTAGTCTAGGTGGAGAATAAGAGTGAGGGAAGGCACAGTGATGGGGGACTCGAAAGGCATCCTTGTTGATGCTTTGTCTTTTTGATGTCTCTGTCTCCCCACAGACAGGACCTGTATCTTCCCCACCTCCCCCTGGGGGCCCACTTACCTTGTCTTCCTCGATGACAACCAGTGACCTGCCTCCACCCCCGCCCCCTCTACCGTTCACCTGCTGTCCCCCACCGCCACCACCC
>NW_006785876.1:1941679-1952885 GCF_000442215.2 Lipotes vexillifer
GGTGGGCCTCCCACTCCCCCTGGTGCCCCACCTTGCTTCAGTATGGGCCCGCCCCTCCCCCCAGACCCCTTCCCCAGCAGTGATGTCCCGCTCAGGAAGAAGTGTGTCCCCCAGCCTTCACACCCACTGAAGTCCTTCAACTGGGTCAAGCTGAATGAGGTGAGTAGCAAGGAAGAGGTCAGTGGATCCATTCTCCTACAGCCTGGGACAGTTAGCCCCATGGATTGATAGCCCGCTATTTGCAGATCTCCACCTTGGGTGCTTTCTTTTGATGTGAGTAAGGGTAGGCACAGTGGATGCAGAAGCTGGGGTTGCTGATGCCAGGCTGTCTATTGGGAAGAGCACAGGGAGGATATGGCTTGGCATGCGGTGATGCTCACATTGGCAGAGCCACCTACAAATGGAATACGAGTGTGCTGAGGGTTACTGGAGTAGTATAGGGCCAAGCACGGGCGCTTTCTAGACGAGACAAGGGCTTGGCTAGAATGTTAAGGATTGGGTTGATTTGAGGAAAAGGGTGGAACATACAGGTGAAGATCTTGGGCCCGGGTCTAGAGATGGTAAAGAGCAGAGCACTGTGTACAGAGGACTGAAATGATGAGGCCATGACAGGGTAGCAGGGCAGGGGCAATGAAGAGTCTGATATCAAGGTGTAGCCATTTTGGCATCCTCCCAGGGGAAGGTACAAACACTTGCTACTTTTCTAGACTGCTCAGCAGTGAGAGGCCTTCCTGAATATTATCCACTAAGAACCATCCATCCCAGGCCCACGTGTGGGAGTTGATTCCTCTGTTGGATTCTCATGAGTGTAGAGTAGAGATGCCCTGGGTCACATTGGGCCCCTGGTAATTGAAGGCCAGTTCCAGCCTGGGCCAAGCACTGCTCTGGTTCTGTGCTGTAAGAGGACTACTGGCTTCATCCTTGAGGTAAATAGGTACAAGAGAACTGGCCTCAGCTAGCCTGATTCACGTTCACCCTCCAAAAACAGTTTGGAGCTGGGACTGATGGATGCCCTCTGACCTTGTTGTATGGGGCCAGGGGACTAATTCTTGGGGAATTCATTACCATACCACTCTGTGAGCTTAACCTAGCTCCAGTGGCGACTTAGAGTGGGAGGAGACACAGGTTGCTAAGTAGGTGGTCAGCTAGTTTGCTAGGTGCCTTCTCCTGGTGGTAGGCCAGCTAGCCCGTCAGTCTGAGGCCTGCTTTGTGTAAAGCTTTCTGCTGGGGGCTGTGATGGATAATAATAAAAGGTGAGACATAACGTTGCCCTGAAAGAGCTTTGGATCTGGCAGTTAGGAAGTGTGTCCAAGGAAACACCCTGAGGTCCTGGGGATGGGTTGCAGGAGAGGTTCTAACCTCTAACCAAATCGGGTTTGGCTCTAACTAACGGTGTGATCCGCAGAAATCATTCGTTTCATACCTATTTGCTTGTCTGCGAGATGATCTCTGATTCCTTCTATCTCTGGTTTTGTTGTCTAAGTGGAAAGACGAAGCATGAATATAGCCCATTCATTGCTTCCTAGGCTTCTGATAACATCTCCATTTGATGTTGAGTTATTCAAATTGTAGAGCCACCTGTTAGCAGCATTTTGAAGGGACGTTGTTCAAGTTCGGAACAACTGCATCACACAGTTCCGCCCTGTGGATACTTCTCTGTGGTCACAAGTCCTGCCACAAAGGCCAGCTGCATACGGGCAGGCAAGGAGCTCTGCAGAACCAAAGGTCGGAGGCGGTGCGGAAACATTCATTGTTCATGATCAGAAATAATAATTTTTTAATTGTAGTTTAGAAAAAAAAAGAAAGAAAAAGAATTTTGTTTTTGCTCCTGTGCTTACAACTTATAATTGAAGGTTTTAAACACGTAACGAAGGGTTGATTAGGCATCTCAACGATTAAGGAAGGCAAACAAGGCACCTAATGTTTTTGTAAGATTTTCATCTTAAAGAGCTTTGTGCTTGGGATTTTCTCTGGGGTCCAGTAATAATAAAGCCTGTATCAGGGGCCCAGAGCTGGCCGGAGTCTCATTCCTAGACTGGAAAGTCCAGGTTTGATGGAGCACATGTTGAGGAGCCCTTGTGGGAGGTGTAGCAGCAGGGGTGAGGGAGGCAGGGCTTCGAGTCATATTGGTGAACTTATCATCCTATTCCCAGTCTTTCAGTTGCATGACTAAATTCAGGTTATTTCATCATTTGGGCTGTAGTTTCCCAATCTGTAAAATGGGGGTAATTACGATAACCAGATCAAAGTGTTGTTGTGAGAATTGACTTAATACATACAAATTACTTGGAACAGTGACTGACACATAGAAAACCTTTAAAATAAGAATATTAGATGAGTTATTATTAGTGGGACTACCATGTGTGCTTTAAGTGTGTTCTCTCACTTAATCCTCCCTCCCATTCAGTCAGGTAGACGTGATTGAGACTCAGTTTCCTCTCATGGGACATGGGAAGAGAAGAGAACCCCTCTGTTTGCCAACAGCTTCACTTAAGGGCTGTCTGACCCCAAACGCTCGAGGAGGGAAATGTAATGAAATGTGTTTTCGAGAAAGAGTTCCCTGGCTTGTAAAGGATGTCTCTAGAGGGGCAGAAGCCCCAGGAATCTAGACTGGGAGTGGTGAGGTCTTGGCCAGAGGGGTATAAAAATTCAAGAATGATTGTATGAGGTGGGCGCATCTTTAGGATGTAGAGGCTGTTAGGAATGGATGTACATCTCTCTGGCCTCAGACCTCAGCTGCACCTTCAAGAAGGGTCGCAGGTCCTTCTGGTGACCGTGGCGAAGCGAGAGTGTTTGGGAGACAGTGAGGGGGATCCTGGGTTGTCTGTTGTCTCAGGGGAAACTCTTCCGGATGTTGAACATCCAGCTCTGTCATTCGAGCCCTTTTCCTTCTCATCCTGGCCTCGCTGAGAATAAGAGCAGTGGGAAGCTTTACCTCTACGGGCCTTCCCTCTCCACCCACCTCCACCCTGGGTCTAGATTTAGATGGAGAATGAGTTAGAAGTTCCCCCTCCCCGCCTGCCCCGATCCGATTCCCCTTCCCATCTTCTTTCTGTCCAGGAGTCTGGTTCCTCATCCCAGCCCCCTTTCCCTGACCCACACATGCTCCTCTACACACACACACGCACGCACACACACACACAGAGACACACACACACACACAGACGCACACACACACACACACACACACACAGACACACACACACACACACACACACAGAGTGGTTGTTTCTGCCATGAGAAGAATGCGTCTGTGTTGGGTTTGGCCGGTTGCCTGCATCCCTTGCTGCTCCGAGCTTCCCAGCCCAGCATTCCACGAGAGGGTCCCTGGCCTTAAGAAGGCCACAGGAATGTCCCCACCCGCCCTGCTCTGGCCTCGCCTCCCCTCTCCAGAGTTTAAGAAAATAAAAGTGAGTGAAGGATACGTTTCTCTCTCGGAGCCTTGCTGAGGGTGATGGAGGGAGGAGGCATCGGCATTAGGAAGGTCCCCGGCTGCCCCCAGGCAGAGGGGGGTGGGGGGGTTCTAATTTAAAGGACAGTGAAGCTCTGGACGAGGTGAGGGGTCCTGGGAGGGGGACTCTCATCTTGGCCCTCGAAGCCATTACTGGGATGTTACAAGACCACTAGGACATTCCTGGCGTGGCCACCAGCTCTTCCCCAGATCCCCGGAGTGGGGTTCAGTGCAAGGGTCCTACACAGAGGTGGGCAGTGCCTGAGCTGAGAGACCTTGGAATGTAACCCCTGGGTCCATTCCAGCTATGAGGGATGGGACACCCTCTGACCAATGGGAACTTGTGGCGGAGTCTTGCTGGCCTGAGCGGTCACTAAAAAGGGGCCAGGATGTCCCAGCCTTTGGCATTCGTCCACTTTCTGGGAATCTGGGAGAGAAAATGACCACCTGAGATACAGGAAATACAGTCAGCCCTGAAGAGTTGAGGATCCCAAGTAGGCGTGGGCACTCTCCCTCTGAGAACGCTGGTTTGGTTTGGTTTTTCTGGAAGGAGTTTCATACCCTCCTTTCATACCTGCCCACCCATCACTCCAGCACTCCCTTGATTTCTGGACCGTGCTTACATGTAGCCCCAGGTGAAAAGGAGGACAAAGAGACTGTCTGTGGCCTCTCCCCTGGAGCAGAGGAGGGGAGGGGGAGGAATCGACCCCCTTCTGAAGGTCTGCGAGCCTGGCTATGGGCCTGTGGGCACCTGGGGGACAGGTGGGGTTAGGGAGGCATCGCCCAGCCCATCTCCATCACGAAGGAGCTGAGTCAGCCACGGCGTCTCCTCCCTTCCCTGAATCTTAGGAACGTGTCCCTGGCACCATATGGAATGAGATTGATGACACGCAGGTGTTTCGGATTCTGGACCTCGCGGACTTTGAAAAAATGTTTTCAGCTTATCAGAGGCATCAGGTAACACCCTGCCCCCTCTAGCGTCTTGAGTCTTGACTGCACACACACCCTTTGAACTCAGCCCTCAGCCCCTCCCTTCCTCTCTTCCTCCCTCCCTCTCCCTTCCACATATACTGAATTGATTTTATTCTTTATCAGGTACCATGTTCTTTCTGGGGACATAGATATGAGTTAGGGGGGTGCAGTGCATAGGGGGAAACATCCCACTGTATTAGTTTGTATTTGCACATCAAGTGGTGAAATAATACGTTGTCCATTTCTCTCTTTGGTCTTGGAGCACTGGAGTAGCAGGGCCAGGCCACTGCCGACCTTGCTCTTTTTCTGGCCCTGGGACCTAGGAACTACACCTACAAGGCATTATAACTTTTCCACCACATTTCCGCTATACTTTCATCTCCCAACACTCGCAGGAGTCGAGCAGAGGACGCTAATGTTTCAAGGAAGGTGGGGCTGCTTCAGGTCACACTGCGGGGCTGAGGCTGGGGCTGGCCAAGAGAGGCAAGCCCTGGCTTTGCTCTGCAGACACTGTGTACAGAGGCTGACCAGCAAGCCTGCTCTTCCCGAGGCAGGACAGGGCTTGGTGTCCGGCTTGGTGTCAGGACGCGGGCGCTCCTGAGGCAGTACCTGCTGGGTTGGCCAAAAATGCCGATTCTCCGACCTCACCCTCCCATGAATGTGAGGGCCCAGGAATCTGCATTGCAGAGCTGGGGCCCATCCTCCGAGGTCCAACCTGGGCATTAGCGGCCTAGACGCCTCGGAGCGTTCGCTTCGTCTCTGGCCCGCCTCCCAGGAGTTGTTTCCTCTCCAGGCTGTGCTGTCTTCTTCCATGTTTTCTCCACTGACTTCAGGTTCCAGCCCTGAGGACTTCCCCAGGTGCCTGTGAGTGGGGTCTGGGCCCTCATGGCTCCTGGGCAGAGGCAGCATGTCGTGGCCGGTCTCCCCACTGCTTTCTGCCAAGGCCAGAGCTGTGGATGACCCTTCCTGAGGGCGGGCAGGACCGAGAGCACGTGTGACTGCTCCTGGGCGACTCGCCAAAGGGGTGCAGGGAGGGCGGGGCTCTGGCCCTGCCTTAGGGGTCTAGGAAAACCAGATGGTTGTTTGTTTAACTTAAACGTAGGTGCTCTAGGCCTCTGTTGCTTTAGCCCTAATTCCAGGAAGCCCTGTGCCCATGTCCAGCTGGCATATGGTACAGGCAGCCGCTGTGGCCCGGCTGGGCCAGAAAGAAGTTCTCTGGGGCATTCGTTGCTCCTGTGATCAGTGCTCCCGAGCCAGGGATGGAGGGAGTGTGTGCCGGGGCCATATCAGTCCTGGGCGAGCACACGCCTCCCCCTATTTTGAGAGTCTTCCTCCGGGCCCGGGTTCCAGCCTGGCCCACGCAGTCTCCAGGGCCCTGAGGTAGGGCTACGGTGGGAGCTGGGGGCAAAGAGGGACTCCGGGGTTTAGGACAGGCTGGGCCTGGGGCCTCCCAGTTTGGGGAGTGGAGGGCAGTGAAGACAGACAGCGCCCTGCTCTGCCTCCCCTCGTCTCTCTGAGCCTGCTCGGTCCAGCACCCCATTTCAGGGCTGGGCTCACCTGGACTACTGTCAGTCTGCAGGTCGCCCGGACTCTGGGGTGTTGAATTCACAGCAGCAAGGCTGGAGACCCAGAGCCTGTGCTGCCCTGGTCGCCTCCTCTTTCTGTCTTGGGGTCCGGGGTGCGTGGGACAGGGACGGGCCTATGAGCGTGGTCTTCCCTCTGTGCCCTCTGCGTGTCCTGAGTTAGTGACTTCAACCTCACCCGGGTCGGGAAGGGAGGACCAGGGGTGGGCTCTGCCCCCTCTGCTCCCTTGGAGATCAAAAGACAGACAAGGGGCAAAGGGTAAGGAGCAAATTTCAGGGACGCCTGCTTTTCTGTGTCTCAGTGAATGCAACTTTCACGTGCTTTCAGCTCAAGTTCGGTTGTGGTTGTGTCTCCTCCCCTATTTTGAAAGATGCAGGGGTGCAGGAAGTAACAACTATTCTGAGATTCAGTTACATAGCACCTGGCAAATAGTGAGCAATCTACAAATATTTGCTGAACTTTTTTACTTTATAAGAAGTTAAAGTGCCCTCTGGGCAGATTCCCAGCAGAGGAGCAGGAAGAACTGCAGCTGAGGCCTGGGGTGGGGCAGCTCGGGGGCCTGGTCCGACTGGGGAGTGGTGGTCCCCCTGGGCCCATGGCACTCAGGAGAGGCTGCCTGTCCTCTGCTTGGTCTGGCTTCTCTGTGAGTGCATGTCTGTAGCTCCTGTTCAGTGCTACTTGCAGGTCCCCAGCTCCAACCATGGGGGTCTCACTGGGATGGGGCAGACAGTAGATGCTGAGGGGTCCCCATGTCTTTCCTACTGTTCTTGGGTCCCCAAACCTCTTGGCTAACGTTGTGCATGTTTAATTCTCTATTGGCTGTGGCTGCTACCTGCCTAGGAGCTGATAACTAATCCTTGCCAGCAGGTGAGTCACTCCTGGGGCTCTGGGCACTCCAACTCTTAACCGCTGTGCTGGGCTGCTGCCCTGTACTGGGCCCAAAAGAGAGGGCTTGTCAGTTCTACCTTCTGCCTTTTTACCCATCTTAACAGGGTGGCGTCAGGGAGTGTCCCCAAAGAAAAAGCAGAAATGTAGGGAAGGGAGCTAATGCAAGCAGACCCCTACCAGCAGTGGAGGTGAATGTCTACTGGGGTGAAGAGAAAGCTTCTAGGTCTCGTGTCTTACCCACTAGGCCCAAGGCAGGGCCGTCCTGTAAGACTGCACAGGCTGGGCACTGCACAGTTCCGGGGGCACAATTCACAAGGACAGTGATGTGAGTGGCAGCCCCTGGAGTTGTCCAACCTGGAGCATGTGCTTGTAAGGACCTCCCAAAGGAAGAAACAGTCTCCTGTCTATCTCACCAGGGGCCAAGAGAAGGCCAGGGGATCTTCGATTTCTTGGGAACTGCCCGTTGGAACCCCAGAGGAGAGAACTTTGCAGGGAGTTGTGCGTCAGTTTCCCTACCTCTGAACTTGTGGATGCCCTCCACCCTGGGCACACTGGGCTATGCCTGAAGTCCCCAGGGAGGGGTCCAGGAACTGTGACCTTACAGGGACTTGGAACCAGCTTCTCGTCATAAGATTGGGGAGGCTCTCTGGGTGGGCTGGGGTGGGGGTAGGGGCTGATTGTCTGGGACACAGTGTAGGTCACACTACACAGCCACAGGGGTCAGTCACTCCCCGTCTAGTTTGCCCACAGAGGGCAGTCTCTGATAAAGGGGCTTCTTATTGCCCCCGACCCAGTCTAGCCCAGGGTAAAGCCCCAGAGCCTCCTATTGGAGTCAGATATTAACCACCCTCCTCTCTCTCTCTCTCTCCTGTCTTTTTCTTTCCCTCTCTTTCTTCCGCTCACACCAGGAGCGTTCCCTGCTTGTCACGGGGGTGGCTGCTGGGTGGGGGGTGGGCAGGAAGAGGACTGGGTAAAACACACACTTCACCCTTTCTACCTGGCTTTTGTCGGTTGCAGAAGGAGTTGGGCTCCACGGAGGACATCTACCTGGCCTCACGCAAGGTCAAAGAGCTGTCAGTCATTGACGGCCGGAGGGCGCAGAACTGCATCATCCTGCTCTCCAAGTAGGTGCTCGCCCTGCCTCTACGGCCCCTGCTCCACAGTAGGTTGCAGGTGGGAGGGACTGGGTCCCCAGGAAGCAGAGGCCTGAGCTGGGGCTAGAGAGAAATGTGATGGAGCTGAGTGCCTGGGGGAGAGAGGTGCCTGGCAGAGGAATGGGGTGATAGCAGTCTCTGGCCTCCCCCCATCTCCTGGCTGTCCCCTGGGGCGGCAGGGGGCCCCTGATCTCGAACCCTCTCCCGGGAGCCCATGTTGAGCAGCAGTGAGGGGCTCTGCAGACAGGAAACTGCCCCATCACGAGGCCCCTGACCAGCCTGGTCAGCGTCTGGCAGCGGAGTTGCTCTAAGCCCACGGAGGGCCCCGCTCGGCTCAGGCCACAGAGCAGCATGATCTCAGCCCCCAAGCATTTCCCGCGGCTGCAGAACAAACAGGGCAGTATCTGCACTAACAGCATAGCTTCTGTGCGGGGCCTCCCGCCGGAGCCGGGGTCAGAGGTCCCCGCCTCCCATACTATTCTCAGCACTGCCCCAGCTGCCCCGGGCCGTCCATCCCCGCTTTCCTCCCCACAAGGTCCTAAGCCTCAGTTTCTCCCCCTTAATGCTTCCCCAGGGCCTCCCAATGGGTGTGCATCTGGAGGGTGTGTGTGTGTGTGTGTGTGTGTGTGTGTGTGTGTGTGCGCGCGCGCACGTGTGTGTAGGGAGTTGCTTCTCCCTCTCCCAGACGGCAAGACGTGTTGGAACAGCTGTGTGGGACCCGAGGCGCTGTCGGAAGACTGAGACCTGTTCTGTCTTGAAGGAAACAGGAAACTGCCCCCTTAGTGACCTGCCCATATTCCCATCCTCCCGTGGAGATGCCGTGGGTATTTCCGGCATGGGGAGAGGGATCAGAAACTCCTCGCCCTGTCTCAGTCTACACTGAAGATGGCGCTCCCAAACGTCCCCATCCTTTAGGATGGAGACTCAAGCAAGAAAGCAGAGACTCACGTCTCTAGAGACTAAAGTATCTCAGGATTGAGTTATACAGTGAACCGTGTGAGTTTGGTCTGAGAAGGTCTTTGCTGTCAAATGTAAGCGAGAGAGGGAAGGCCCGGGCTCCGGCTTCTGAAGGAGAAGTTCCGGGCTCTGTCCTGAGCAGAGGGGCCAGGCCAGGCTGCTCAAGGTGGGGGTTTTGCCTTAGGTTGAAGCTGTCTAACGAGGAGATCCGGCAGGCCGTCTTGATGATGGATGAGCAGGAGGACCTTGCTAAGGACATGCTGGAGCAGGTGAGGCCCCTGAAACTAGGGGCTGGCCGGACCCCTTCCTGACGGCCCCCAGGGAGGCCGAGTCTCTCAGGTCAAGGAGAAATCGGGCTGGGGGCTGGAGGAGTGAGGGAGAGGTTTATAGAAACTTCCCTGGGCCAGTCTTCCTGAGGAGAGACCAGAAAAGGCTGCATCTTTTTTCAGGGGATTGAGGCCCCCAGAAAGGAGATATGAGGAGTGACCCCCGCCCCACCCTGCCATGGGCCTCAGGGCAAAGGCAGTGACCGATAACAGTATCTCCCCCAAATCTCTTCCACATCAGTCCGTTGTGTCCTCCAAGAGAAACCCAGAAAACACCAAGCAAAACCACCATCAACTGGACATTAAAATAAGAACTCCGTCGATCAAAAGGCACTATTACTAGAGTGAAAAGGCAAGCCAAGCTTTAGGAGACCTTTGCTTTATGTATAGATCACAAAGATCTCACATTCAGAACAAAGAACTTTACAAATCAGTGAGAAAAAAGGCAAACAACTTAAAAATGAGCAGAAGACTTGAATAGGTAGTTCATGAAAGAGAATTTCCAAATGGTTCAATACTATCAGTCATCAGAGAAATACGGTAAATCACAGTAAGGTAGCACCGTCCACCCGCCTAAATAGCTAAAATTGAAAAGGCCAACAGTGCTAGGTGTTGGCAAGGATGTGAAGCAACTGGAACTCTCATTGGGTAGAACCGTTTTGGAAAACGATTTGGCAGGACACGTACCTATCTTAGTGCCCAACAATCCCACTGGGTACAAACACTAACTATAGGAATATTTATAACAATTTTATTTATAAAACCCCGCAAACTGTGAACAACTCAGCTGTCCATCAGTAGGAAAGTGAATAGACTGTGGTATATTCCTACAATCGAATAGTGCTCAGCAATGAATAAAAAAATGGATTACCAATACCTACGTGGAGGAGCCTCAGATGTTATGTTGAGTGAAAGAAGCCAGACCCCAGAGAGAACACACTGCATGAGTCCATTTGTATGAAGTTCAAGAATAGCCAGATTTTATCTAAGGTGATAGAGTTCAGTTGAGAGGCTACACTGGGGGATGGGGGTGGCTTGGCTTACTAAAGTAGCACAAGGGAACTTTCTATGGGGATGGAAATCTTATTTTAATCTGGATGGTGGTTCAGTGGGTGGATGGTTTTGTCAAAATTGATTGAATTGCACATTTAAAATGGATGCATTTTATTTTATGTAAATTATACCTTAATAAAGTTGGTTTAAAAAGAAAAAGATCGGGCTTCCCTGGTGGCGCAGTGGTCGAGAGTCCGCCTGCCGATGCAGGGGACACAGGTTCGTGCCCCGGTCCGGGAGGATCCCACATGCCGCGGAGCGGCTGGGCCCGTGAGCCCCGGCCGCCGGGCCTGCGCGTCCGGAGCCTGTTGCTCCACAACGGGAGAGGCCGCAACAGTGAGAGGCCCGCGTACCGCAAAAAAAAAATTTAAAAAGTAAAAGAAAAAAAATCATTGAGCTGTACACTTAAGAAAAAGTACACTTTACTGTGGGTAAGTTATATCTCAATTTTAAAAAGTAAAAAAAATAAAAAGAAGGAAGTCTAGAGCTGGGTGTCCTGTGTCCCCTTGGGGCAGGTGAAACATAAACCACCCCCATGAGCATGCACCTCTCTTTTATGGGGGGCCCTCCCCATCTTGAGCCTGGTCAGTGTGTGGGCTTCCATGGGCTGCCCACCCCCCCTGTCGGCTTCTCACCTGTTTCCTGTCTGACCTTCACCTGCTCTTTGCAGCTCCTCAAGTTCATCCCAGAGAAGAGTGACATTGACCTCCTGGAGGAGCACAAGCACGAGATAGAGCGGATGGCCCGTGCGGACCGCTTCCTCTATGAGATGAGCAGGTCGGGGGCAGCAGGCGCGGCCAGGAGGGGGCTGGAGCCGCGCT
>NW_006785876.1:1953112-1962626 GCF_000442215.2 Lipotes vexillifer
AGCCGCGCTGGGGCTGGGGCTGGGGCTGGGGGCGGGGGCGGAGGGGGTGCTGCCTCACGATGCAGCCCGCCCTGTCAACAGGATCGACCACTACCAGCAGCGGCTGCAGGCCCTCTTCTTCAAAAAGAAGTTCCAGGAGCGGCTGGCAGAGGCCAAGCCCAAAGTGGAAGGTATGGCTGAGGGCTGGGGAGGGGACCTGCGGTTGGGAGGCAATGGCCAGGCACAGAGGAAACCTCCTTCCTTATTCTTGATTCCCCCCAGGAAAGCAAAGTCAAGGACAAGATGTAAGTCTATGAGTTTTGTAGATGTATGCACTTGTGTATGTGTGCACACGTGCCGGCCATGCACCCCATTCCCTGTGCCTCAGCATGCAGGCCCTCCAAGGCGGGGAATCTGTTGACATCTGCCCCAGCCTGGAACAGAAATGCTGAAAAAAATGATGATGACATTAAGCACCTAGAACACTTCTTGGCACAGATTGTTCTGCTTGAGAGGTCCTAGGTGCAGAGAAGACCTCTGGACACGTTATTTTAACGTGTGAGCTACTAAGAAAGTAGGAAATTGGGCAACGGGGTCCCCAGAGGTATCTGATTTGCTGGGGTGGGGAACCCCTCCCACCCTTTTCAGGTGAGATCTTTGTAATTAAACGAGAACCACATGCCAAGGACTGTGTGAAACACCACGTGGATGGTCCCATTTGGTCCTCGCATCGCTACGGGGGCCGTTCTCTCATCTCTAAGATGAGGCTGTGTTAGTGGCCCAAGGCTGTGTTGCTGGTAGGTGGTGGAGCCCGGATAGGAACGCAGATGTCGTTCTTCAGAATCCATCCCTTCCCTCTCGTCCTGTAGTACTTGCCAGAGGGCATGTCCCTGGAACTGCCTGGGGATGGCAGAGGACGAGGCACAGGGAGCTGGGGAGAAAGGCAGGTGGTCAGGAGGGTGGGCAGCCGTGAGGACCCCGGAGGGAAGAAGCAGGAGAGGCTGTGAGGCTCATCTGCGGTGAGAACAGGATCAGCAGATTGGAATGAGAGAGCCAGTGTCCAGGATGCTGGGGGGCAGGCCGGGGGCAGAGCAGAGCATGGGCCCCCTCTGCTGGACACCAAGCTGCCTGCACTCCCTTGGAGGCCCAGGCCAGAGAATGGTCCTTTCTGGAGTCTGATGAGCTGCTTCAGGAGGATTCCCGGGGTAAGGTGGAGCGTGGCAGGGTTAGAGGCAGACGTTTTCTGTAATCTGGATGGACACACACACACACACACGCAACATGTTGCGCATGCACGCAACAAGGGGTCCGCAGGCTGTGTGATCATAGATAACAGGTCTGAGGGGGGAAGGAAAGGGTTCAACAGTGACTCTGCAGGTCTGAAGGCACCTCCTTCCCTGGTGATGGGTGAGTCCTTACTTTCACACAGCCGCCTTTGTCCTGCTGCTGACTGCCTTTGGGGCATGAGGCACAGATAAAGGGGTTCAGCCCAAGGCATGTGTTCAACTATTTGTGTATCTTGGGTCAGTGAAGCAAATGTGGGCAATCGCCTGTCATTTGGATCTGTGGAACCAGAGCAGTTTAGCCACCAGGTAGATATTTTCTCAGATAATTTCCTGCTCCTAGGAGCTCACTCCTAAACTCTCCCTAAGAGGTCATCAGTGTACGCTCAGGAAAGAGCTTCCCTTTAATATCGAGCTAAGCAGAGTGAGTCGCGTTTGGGATGGCAAAGCCTGCTGAGGAAAGTAACAGTCGCTCTGCTATCGCCATGGCTACCGTTCTAGAATGGCCTGGAGGTCTCTTCTGTCTCAGACTTGGGAGCAGGTGGCTGAAGTGGTATTTGACAGAATCAGGTCAGTGGGCTTGACTGGGGGCAGAGAGGTGAGGATCGTGCAGGGGTTGGGGTCCATGCTCCTCCCTCCAGTTCTCCCAGGAAATATTCCTGGAAGAGCTAAGATTTGGCCTATCCCAGCTGGTTGATGAGCTGTTGACCCCTGTCCCCAGCATCCCTCCCTCCCCAGGCAGGGCCTTTGGGTCAATTTGCCAAAAGCCAATTCATCAAATCTGACAAATTTACCAATTCTTCTATGAATATATTCATGAACATATTCTTGAATATATTCTTCTTATGAATATGTTCATTGCTGAATATACCAAATTTACCGGTGCTCATTATGAACACATGCACTGAGTATAGTCAAGATGAATATGGCTTCACATGTAAACATTCTTATGAATATATTCATGAATATATTATGACTATATCTAAAATGTCTGCATTGCGTATAGGAGTTTTCCCATTTACACTGATTCCCTTTGAACTCTTGTCAGTTTCTGTTTTTGCCAACATTTTAGCATTTTTAGGATTCCTCTGCAGATTTTTCAAATAGCAGCATATCAACCTTAGAAAAACTATCCCAACCAATATGCGTTGCCAGAAACTCCGAAGTAGGTTACTTAAAAAAAAAAAAAAAAAAAAAACAAAAAAAAATTACAACTTGTTATTGAAACATGCACATAGAAAAGTACACAAATCCTAAGAGTCCTAACTGATGAATCATCCAAAAGTAAATGCACCTGTGTGATCAGCATGCAGGTCAAGAAATGGAATGTTTCCAGTCCCCCGGAGCCCTTCTTCAGGTCCCCCCTCTCAAACATTACTTCCTCCAAATCCTCTGAAGGTTTGTCTCTCTTGAACTTTCTATAAATGGAATAACATAGTACAAACAATTTTATGCTGGTCTTTTGTTCAGCATTATGTTGTAAGTTATCCCTATTATTACAGGGAGTGGTGGGTTATTTATTTTCAGTGCTGCGTTTTATTCCATTGTATGAATATACCATAATTTACTTAACCAATCTAGATGGAATTTTTTAAAAACACAAACTAGAAACCATTCAATTATTCATCAAGAGTATTGCCACTGTTAGGTCACAGAATAGGCAGATGTTTGAGTTTAGAAGCCACTGACCAATATTACCTCTTACTCATTTTTTTTTTTTTTTAAGGTCCATCCCAGCCATGGGTGGGCACAATCAGGCACCAGATTTTCCTTAAGATCCACTTAATTTCCAGTACTACCCCCACCCCAATTGGAACTTTTTATTATTTCCCAAGTCATTCTTCTGAGGAACCCAAATCATTCCTCAAGGTGGCCCTCCAATGTAACCCCTTGTTGGGAACCTTCCTGAACACCCCTAAACTGAGCTAGTAACTCCATCCTCTGTGCCCCCATAGCCTTGAGTTTCACACACCCCTCCCTCACCCCTCCAGGCTGGTCTCCATTCACTCCCCACCCACTAACATTCCACTGATAGTCATCAAACCACAAGCTTCGGCCATTCTGTCAGCCACTGAGCTACAGTGAGCGGGACAGAAGCTTTCAGGCTCATAGGGCAGCACACCTGTCATCCCACAGATAAATAAAGGGTTACGCTCGTGAGTACAAGAGAAAAAGAGCAGAGGGCATACATTGGGAGAGACCTATTTCATTAGGGTGGTCAGAGAACGCTCTGAGGAAATGACACTTGAGCCGAAAAGCAAAAGATAAGGAGGATTCATTCAGGGGAAGAGTTTTTCAGGTGAGAAAGCCACAAATGTGTAGGTGCTGAGACAGGAAAGGGCTCGTCATAGAAAGTGAAATAGGACAAGCACAGACCTAGAGGGGAGGAAGCAAGGCCGGGCCTGGCGAGCCATGGAAAGGAGGTAAATGCCGTTGTAACTGCAATGCTGAGCTACAAAAGGGTTTTGCAGGCGGGTGTGGACGTGCTTCGAGATGAATGGCTGCTCTGGGCTGGAAGGTGGAAATGGAGAGAGGCATCAGTCAGGAGACTCATGGGATGGTCCAGGAGAGGGAGGGGGGGCAGATATATATATATATATATATATATTTTTTTTTTAAAATAAATTTATTTTATTTATTTTTGGCTGCGTGGGTCTTCGTTGCTGTGTGCGGGCTTTCTCTAGTTGTGGCGAGAGAGGGCTTTTCTCACTGCAGTGGCTTCTCTTGTTGCAGAACATGGGCTCTAGGCACATAGGCTTCAGTAGTTGTGGCACACAGGCTCAGTAGGTGTGGCTCGCGGGCTCTAGAGTGCAGGCTCAGTCGTTGCGGTGCACGGGCTTAGTTGCTCTGCGGCATATGGGATCTTCCCGGACCAGGGCTCGAACCCGTGTCCCCTGTATTGGCAGGTGGATTCTCAACCGCTGTGCCACCAGGGAAGCCCAAAGTATTATATTCTTGCATATATCCACAGAAAGAATATGTTAAGAGCCTAAATATATGCAAGGGAAGATGATACATTCTCCAATATAGTCTTCGGAAGAGTTGGCACATTTTGAGAAAGGGTTTTTTGGTGAATTGGCTTTTGGCGAGTTTGCTTCCCCTGGAGGCGGGTAGATGTGGAGAAGATCATCTGCTGGGCTGTGGGCATAGCCTCTGCCCCTCTGAAGCTGACACTTAACGGCGCCTTTTCTGGACTTTGTGGTGGCATCATCCTAGGGTTCAAGGGCCTGGTGTATGTGGGGCTCTCACCTGTCCCTCCTCCCCCAGCCATCCTGCTGGCCTCCCGGGAGCTGATCCGCAGCAAGCGTCTAGCGCAGATGCTAGAGGTCGTCCTGGCCATCGGCAACTTCATGAACAAAGGGCAGCGTGGGAGCGCCTACGGGTTCCGGGTGGCCAGCCTCAACAAGATTGCCGACACCAAGTCCAGCATCGACAGGTGGGACCTGCCGGCTTCTGGAGCCTCCGTCTCACCCCACCCTGGCCTCTCCCCTCCTCCCCGTTACCCTCCCAAAATATGCCACAACTTCCCCCTAACACCTCACCCTAGTTTCCGCCGGACCCTCGTTCCCAATTCCCTTGGCCCCGTACCCCTGACCCGACTTTCACCCACAGAAACATCTCTCTGCTCCATTATCTGATCATGATCCTGGAGAAGCATTTCCCTGACATCCTGAACATGCCCTCTGAGCTGCAGCACCTTCCAGATGCCGCCAAAGTCAAGTAAGGGGTCCTCTCGAGGCTGCCTTCTCCCTGTGATCCCGCCCTCTCTCTCCTAAACTTCCTCCTTCGGGGCTACTCTGAGCTGGCTCAGAATGAACAGCATCTCAGGGTCTGCTCTGGGAGAACCCAACGAAAGACACTCTTTGCTCTCAAATCCTCATTTCAGAGATTCTCTCAGGAAACAAAGCGGGGAGTGGGGAATTGCGACAGGGATGGGGAGAATGCCGGCAATGGGGTTGTTATGAAGCCACTTACCACTGCAGGCGATCAGAGCTTAATCCTGCCTGCAGAGTGTGGGAGACAGTGTAGGACACTCGCTCCATTATCCCCACAAGGGGAAAGATGGGCATCATCTACCATCTCCTGTCACTCACTGGCTGGGGGTGGGCAGTAACGCTCCGGCCCGCAGAAAAAGTGCTCAGTGGTTGGAAGTCAGGGCTGTCCACTACAACGGATGGTCCAAGGAGATGGCGGGGGTGGGGTGGCGGGCTCCAGGGGCACCTGCTACAGGCGAGATGTCAGACCTGAACGTATACAGGCTGATAGAAGCATCTCCAATAGAAGCAGAAACGCAGAGGTAAATAGCTAATACACATCAAAGGTATACTGCATGCAAGATACCATGTTAAGAGCTTATGAGCATTACCTGATGGTAACAAAAATAAATCCAAGCCAGAGGCCATGTGTTGGAAACCTTCCAATATGCAGCATACATTTCCGATCTAGAAGGATCTATAGGACATAAGTTTCACCCGTTATTTTATAGAAGCACAGACAGAACACAGAGGGGAGGTGATTTGCCAGGGCAACATGTTAATAGCCAAAGCAGGACTGGAACCCGGGTGCACTGACTCCCAAAGCCATTGGGGTTTGCTCTGCCTTGTACTAACCCCAGCTCCTCTCCCTCCCTCCGTGTCTCCCCGCCCCCCATAGCCTGGCAGAGCTGGAGAAGGAGGTGGGCAACCTCAGGAGGGGCCTCAGAGCAGTCGAGGTGGTGAGTACATCATCTATGCCTGCCTGGGTTTGAGGGGATGCTGCCCATGCTGCCCGTGTTTGCTGCCTGTCACTGGGCCAGAGGGTGGACTCCCCCGCCCCCCCCCCTAGATGCAGACCCTGTCTGATGCATCTCTGTGACCCAAAGCTCCTGGCTGGGGTGACAGAACAGCTGGCACAGCAGGTACAGCCTGTAGCATAGAGTGAGTGCTCAGGAAAGGATAACTGAATTACCCAAGGCTTAAATTTAGACTCCTGAAGAGGGGACGTCCGTCTGAGACTGTAGCCTATCACTGTACAGTGGAGTGGAGTGAATGAGAAATCTGCCACGTTTAAGATTGATTCAAATCGGTGGGACAGAGGATCTGCATGCCTTGGAAGCTGACTTAGGGCCGGTAACACCTAGTGTTACACTGGGGACCACTGTCCCCAGAAGTTCTTTCCTTATGTCTCTTCACCTCCTGCCTGGGCCAGTAGAGGACCCAGGGGCTATACTTTTTTTTTTTGCTGGAGACCCAGATCTCTACTATTCCTGATCTAAGGGCTTCTCAGATGATACTGTCTCTAGCCCAGTGTGGAGGTGGCCCACTCCTTTGTTCCCATCTAGGAACTAGAGAGCCTTCTCATCTTCACTGGGCGTATGTGGGGAGGCGGTTAAGGGGATGATGGGCTTAGAGAAAGAAGTATGAGAAGGAACCTTTTGTTGCCATTATGGTGGTGGGGGGACGGGGCAGGGGGCTGCTTTCTAATCTATAGCCCTTTAAAGTGCTACCCAAAATGTGGTCCGTGGTCCATGAACCAGCAGCATCGCATCAACTGGGAGATTTGGAAATGCATCTCACACTTTAATCGGCACACAGATCACAATGCAGATCCTAATTCTGAGTGGGGCCTGAGAGCCTGCTTCTTAAAATTTCACGCTGCTGGTCCCAGACCACGCTTTGGGTAGCAGGATCTAGAGAAAGAAATATGGCAGCGGGGGCGAGGGAAGGATAGAGGCAGGGGGGACTGGTTGATACCTCACAATCTTTGCCACCCTTAGAATTTGAGACTCAGGGTGTTCCCTCTTCCAAAGGAAGGCTCAGTGTCCTGCGACTGGCAAGGAGGGTGGAGGATGTGGTGAGTCCCAGCATTCCTGACTCTCGTCCTGGCACTGGTCTGACCAGCACTTGGCTCTCCCTCCTCAGGAGCTGGAATATCAGAAACGCCAGGCGTGGGATCCGAAGGACAGGTTTGTCCCGGTCATGAGCGACTTCATCACGGTCTCCAGCTTCAGCTTCTCAGAGCTGGAGGACCAGCTCAATGAAGCCAGGGCCAAGGTAAGGGCGCCCCAAGCCCCCAGGCTGACCCCACCCCCACCCCCCTCTGTCTTCACCGGTCCTACCACAGGTGGCCCAGAAGGGACACACCCAGAGGCACAGAGCTTTGAGGAGAAAGTGTTTCCTCACTCCTACCAAAGCGACAGCAACGCTGTTGCAAAGTTCACAGTCCACTGACCAGATGTCAGGCGCCCCATGAAGTGTTTTCCATCCTCTGTCTCACCGCCTACCTTCTGGGTTTGTTGAAAGGCTATTATCCCATTCCACAGATACGTGCACTGAGATCCACAGACGTTAAGTAACTTGCCCAGGGTTGCCCAGCTGTGACAGACAGAGCTGGGTTAGAAGGCTGACTCCGGAGCCTGGCTTTGCTCTCGGTTGCTCTGCCTCTTCCTGCTTTGCACTCTGACACGCCTCTGGACCCCAACTGTGGGAGTCTTATTGAGATGTGGGTCCTCATTCAGGAGGTCGGGGGTGGAGCCTGAGATTCAGCCTTTCTAACCAGCTCCCGGGGAAACGCCCGTGCCGCTGGTCCAGGGAGCACACTTAGAGTAGTGAGGGCTTTCTTAGAGTGTTTTCAGTAGGTTGAATTAGAGATGGTAGTTCTCAGTAATAGGGCCAGGTATGTAGCTAGCACTCTGCATCACTAACTCACTTAACCCCCTCACAACACTATAAAGTAGGTCCTATTATTATCCCCATTTTACAGATGAAGAAACCGAGGCACAGAGGGGTTAAATAACTAGCCCGATAACTAGACGATCTGACATCCTTTTGGTCCTGACCTTAGGAAGTGCTTCCCAAGGTCTGCAGCTCCTGGTCCTGTACCTACACCCTAACAGACCCAGAGGTCACTCTGGGCAGCCTCTGTCAGCCAGCCTGGGTCTCCCACCTCCCAGGTGTCAGCCTCAAGCCTTTCCTTCTTCAGCCTTGTCCTTACCCTGATGATGTGAGGGGGGAGCCTCCCCTCTCTAGCCCTGCCCCCCAAGCCCCCCCACGTGGATGAGCTCTGCTCTGGCTGGAATTCAACTGCCCACCAGGCTCGGGGGTGGGGGGGGACTCTCCACCAACCCTTCTCTTCAACAGTTCTCCAAGGCCCTGATGCACTTTGGGGAACAGGACAGCAAGATGCAGCCAGATGAATTCTTCGGCATCTTCGACACCTTCCTGCAGGCCTTCTCAGAGGCCCGGCAGGACCTGGAGGCCATGCGGAGAAGGAAGGAGGAGGAGGAACGACGGGCGCGCATGGAGGCCATGGTGAGGGTGCTGCTGGGGCCGGGGCCTGGGCCTGAGCAGGGCTGAGGGAGTGGAGAGCGCGTGGACGGCGGGAGGCTCAGGGTGCCCTAGCAAGGGGGAAAGTGGGCCCAGTTGGTAGACCCAGCCCAGCCCAGGCGTCAACCCGCGAAGGAGGGCAGGTGTCTGTGGCCTGGACCACGGTGGATGTGCTGAGCCGCGGCCTCTCACCCGCCCTCCTCGCCCCTCCAGCTGAAGGAGCAGCGAGAGCGGGAGCGGTGGCAGCGCCAGCGGAAGGTGCACGCGGGCAGCGCGCTGGACGAGGGTGGCGAGTTTGATGACCTGGTGTCAGCCCTGCGCTCGGGCGAAGTTTTCGACAAGGACTTGTGCAAACTCAAACGCAGCCGCAAGCGATCAGGGAGCCAGGCCCTGGAAGCCACCCGGGAGCGGGCCATAAACAGGCTAAATTATTGACCTGGGGGACTGGCCGCAGCGGGAGGCTGGGAGACAGGGATGGGCCCAGGGCGGCGGAGTGCAGGAGGCCGTGTTAGTGATACTTACACAGTTCGGTGCTGGATTTAGAGCCCTGGGCTGGGTCCTGGGGGCGGGGCTGCATGGCAGGACCCCGTGTCTCCCCACCTGAAGGGGCTCCCCCTCATCTCCTCTTCCCATTATTCTTCCTGCACCCTGGCCCCAGGGGTCACTCTCGGAGGCGGACTTGGCCATCCCTGGCCGGCCCTGCTCCCTAACCCCCAGCATGGACACCCAAATGTTGGCACAGAGCTGTTCCATATCTGGCCTGGAGAGAGGTCCACGGACCTTGTCCAGATTTCACGTGCCGTGGGGAGTAACGGGGTGGGGGGGCATCCAGGCCCCCATCTCTCAAGAATAGGCTTAATGGAACGTTGATCTGGGGCGAAGTTTCCTATTGAAAGGAAGAGGCATGACATATGCTAGCTAGATGTGTTCCGGGGGGGGGGGGGGAGA
>NW_006785876.1:1962752-1964821 GCF_000442215.2 Lipotes vexillifer
GGGGGGGGGGGGGGAAGATACTGGGAGGATGATGCAGGGACCAAGTCATCAGGACAGGGTGACAGTGCCTGTTTCCTACATCAGGAGCCCTCTGGCCCCTCTCTTGCATGTCTTAAGTCTCTCTCCCTTCCCTCCTGCCATCTCCATCCTATACTAATCCAGAATCCCGGAAAACCCACCTTTGGGTTCCCACGACTAGGGCTCACTATCAGGTACTTGACGGATCTGGTAAGGTAAGGGGTTCAAGAAAGAAGACCCCATTCATCACCACACCTCGTACGCTGGGCACAGGGACCCTGGAATGAAACTGTCCTTCCCCACCCTGTACAACCTGACCATCGCCTTGAAGCGAGACAGTGACCTCACACGTTGGCTAGGGGTTCCACAGGGCAGCACCTGAATGGCCGGCTCCACCCAGAGCGCCTAGGTTACCACTGAACATTACTCGGACCCCGTACTCGTCTGACATCTGCTGCTGAGCAGTAGGCACAGTGACCTCCTGCTCTGTCCAGCCTGCAGGAGACACTTCCAACTGCATTCGTCTGGCTGAGGTTGGCCCTGGGGCATCGGTTCCGAGGGCTCCAAGGGCAAGAGCTGCCCTCTGCAGTTACGTGCCACCTCTAAGGGAGTAAGGGGACCGCCTCAGGGCCATCCAGATGGGGGGGCGGGCCCAGAGCAGGCAGGGGTGGAAAGCTGAGGGGGGGTTCCCCCACCCAGCTCTGGGACCCGACTTGGTTCAGCCGACTCTCATTCTGGTTCTCCTGCCCGTTCTCACCTTCATTCTGTCCACCAGGAGCTGTCCTTGTGGGGCAGGATGATGGCTGGTATCTACACAAATTTTCTAAAAGGACAGAGGTGAGCTGAACTCCATCAAGGCTCATTTTTAATACATTTCCAACCCCCCAGAGTTAACCCCTCATCCTCTGTATCTGTGAGACCTGCCTGACCCTCCCTACAACCCCACATCAACAGGCTCCCTGCCCTTCTATCCTCCTGCCCTGCCTTTTTATGTTTCTCACCTTCTGACCTCCTCCTC
Source organism: Lipotes vexillifer (assembly GCF_000442215.2). Taxonomy (NCBI): domain Eukaryota; kingdom Metazoa; phylum Chordata; class Mammalia; order Artiodactyla; family Lipotidae; genus Lipotes; species Lipotes vexillifer. The sequence continues at coordinate 1,963,789 of NW_006785876.1, forward strand.
CAGCTCAGGGTTATTGCCAGTGGACAGACTGGTGGGCTGGGCCCACTCTTCAGCTGCCTATCTTTTCTGGGGGTGGGACCACAGTAGCTGCAGGGGAAGAAACACAGGGTTGCTGAGCCCAACATGGGTGTTGGTTCAAGGGGGAGGGATTGAGCAAGTGTAAGCCTGGTGGGGACCGGTGTGAAGCAGCCATCCTGGAGTCCAGGTGAGGGTAAGGTGAAGGCTTACCAGGAAGAGTGGCCGCAGAGCTCTGTGATACCCACAAAGCCCCCGCTGGAAGAAGCCGGCATTGGGACAATGGGAAGGTTGTGGTGGGACCTCGCAGGGTCCTCCCCCAGACTGGCCCACTGGGACCGGGAGTAGGGAGGGCTCCACGTCTAGCCAACAGGCCCGCCCAAACCCCGGCATTCCCACCCACCGCGGAAGGCTGGATACGCACCAGGGAAGAAGGAATATGGAAGACGTTCGAGACACGTCGGATCCACAGAAAAGCACAGTTCGGTTTAACTGTTTACAGAGGACACGTATATTGATTGTTCCAGGGCTCAGGCTTCTCACCTCTAAAGGTTTTGCTTTCTCTATTTATTATTTTTCTAGATCTGGCCAGTGGTTCTGACACCAGACGCCACTGTAGCCAGATCGCCAACAGTGCCTTGGACCACAGACCATCATGGCTGACTCAGCAAGAAGTGCTGGTGCCTTGGAGACAGCTGAGTTGGTCCTTGATGTGCTAAACGTTGATGCCTGTTGTATTTGTTCCTTGGTCGTTCCCAGGTGCCCTTCCTGCCACCTTTGGGTTCATTTCTCCAGCTAATTTTGTGTACAATGTAAAATTCAGTTAATCTGATGCAACCTGTCCCCTTCTCAGCAGCAATATCCGCTCCCCCTCCCCTGTGAGGGAAGGGAGGCGTGTTTAGGGCGGCGGGAGGAGAAAATTCTCCTGGTGGATGGGGAAGGGTCTGGTCCAGGCTCTTCCCCAACCCTATTCCCTTTCCACCCTCTGGGGGAGCCGTGACCATCTCCCCCCCCCCCC
>NW_006785876.1:1964831-1971242 GCF_000442215.2 Lipotes vexillifer
CCTCTACCACCTCCACGCCAAGGCTGTTCTCACCAGCTGTTTCAGATGACAAATGAGGCTAATGTACAAAATCTGCAGCGTCCTTTTCGCCTGCACCTTTTTTATAAGAATATATTGTAATACTAAAAACTATTAAATCCGTGCCACCCCTACCTAACCTGCCTCGAAACTTGTGCCTCCTTCCCACGCTGGGACGTGAGGCGTGCTGGGGAAGCGGCATAGCCCACGGTGTGTGGGAAGCGGATCCTACCAGCTCTGCGAGCCCCGACTGTGACATCCTCAGGAATTCCGCAAGCCAGTTCACGTCGGTCGTACGGTAGCTTGAAATCGGCCAAGGTGGGAGGACTTAGACCATGGAAATTGGCCTTTTTTCTTTTCCAAGAGCTAGTTGTTAAACATTTGCCAGCACACCTGGGTGCAGGGCCAGAGAAAAGGCAGGCGGGGGCCCGGGGGAGTGGGGGGCGGGGGGACTGAGGCTAGAACTAGACACCTACCCACATTGAGAGAACCCAGCAAGCGCGTCCAGCGTTTGGGGATGTGAAAACCAGGGGCCTCTACTTGCATCCCGTGACCTCTACCAGCCGGCGACGGGATGGGCTTCGGACACCCCTACCCGACAGTGCTACTGGAGGTGCTGCATCTCTGGGCCTCCCTCTCCACTCCTGCCTTCTCCCCCAGGGAAGGCGGGGTGCACAGAGAACACGCCCCTTTGCTTTTCCAGCGTCCCTCCTGCTCCTCTTCCCCGGGGGGTGTTGGGTTGAGGGGCGGGCCTGCCATCACAGCGGCTCGGTGCCCTCGGCACAGACACAGTCCTCATTCTTGCATCCCCAAAATGGGCATCGTGGCTTTATTTGGTGCACCGTGTGGGTGAAGGCCAGCTCCATCGCTCCTCCCCCCCTGGTGTGTCCCAGGACGAAGGGGTGCAGGTGGAAAGGCCGTGCGCGGGGCAGGTGTGGGAGGTGTGCTTGGTCAGGAGGCCTCAGGGCTGTGGCCCATGAGGCTCCTGCTTAGGAGCCCTTGGTTCCCTCCCGGGGAAGGAAGGAGAAGAGAAAACCCAAGAGAGGAGGGGAGGTTATGGGCTCAACTGTCGGAGAGAGTCCACAAGTCACTCAGTGTGATTTGGGGGTTATCTAGCCTTGCTCGCTGCGGCCAGCCCCCTCCCACGACCTTAGTTAGGGTCCAGGAAGGCTGACGGGCCTGCTGGTCTCCTCTCGGAAGAAAGGAAACCTCGCGGGTCAGTGTAGGTCATCGAGCAGTAGAGGGGTGGGCTGACCTGGGGTTCCTACCGGTTGAAGGTAACTGGTGACGGGGTGAAAGGAACTTGACATCTTTCCCTCGGCTGAAATCGCATCCCATCTCTTGACCTCGCTGGGCCAGGGGTGAGAGGGGGCAGGAGCTCTACGTCCGATGGAAGTCCCCCCGCTGACCCCCGGTCTTGCTGACGAGCTTGATCTCCGCCAACACGATGTCCCTGCTGACAGCCTTGCACATGTCATACAGGGCGAGGGCGGCCACGGCAGCGGAGGTCAGGGCCTCCATCTCCACCCCAGTGGGGCCCCGAGCCCGGCAAGATGCCCGGACCACCACGGCGTGGCGCGTGCTGTCCAGCTCCAGCTGCACCTGGACGTGGCTCAGGGCCACGTGGTGGCACAGGGGGATCAGCTGGCTGGTCAGCTTGGCCGCCTGGACGCCTGCCAGCTGGGCCACCACCAGGGCGTCTCCCTTCTTTAGCTGGTTCTCCTGGACGAGCTTGTAGGCCCCAGGCCCCAGGAGGACCACGGCTGAGGCCACGGCCACCCGCTCTGTGTCTGGCTTCCCACCCACGTCCACCATAGCCACCTGTCCTTCCCTGTCCACGTGGGTCAGTTGGTCTGAGGTGGGCAGAGGTCCTGACAGGGTGGCAGCAGCCCGGGGCTCTGGGCTAAGGCACTTTGGGTTGGCATCTGAGTCGAGGTGGGAACCGTAATGTCTCTGAGGGAGGCCAGACCCCAGCCACCGCTGGGCGAGGAGAGGGATCTGGGGGAGCCAGCCCCCTTTCCACAAAGTCACCATCTGGCTGGAGAAACTCACTCTGTGTCTCAGACCCTGAACATGGAGGGAGTCCCTGAAGGAGATGCTTGGAATGGCTGGTGGGGAATCGTGGCACATCAAAAATAACTCTGGAAGGAAAAGGAAAGAGAAGGAAGGCTCAGTCCAAAAGGCAGGTCTTTCCCCACCTCCCTCCCCAAGCCTCTCCCCACCAAACCCCGAGTTCTCCCTTTCACACTGGGGAAAGCGGAATGAGGGGCAAAGACCACAGCGAGGAGAGAGAGAAAAGCGACAATACACAGAGAGGGGCCCCCGGAATAAATGCGTGCAGCCCGCCTCAGCAGGAGGTACACAGGGCCAGGGTCCCGCAGGCTCTGCCTGCCCTGCAGTGGGGTCTGTGGGTGCTCCCACCTGGGCTCCCCTCCTCACAACTTTCCTGTTGCCCAAGTCCTCTTAAGAAACACCTAAGGTCTGAAGACTGAAGCCTCGATCAGATGACCGCTCTGTCCCTTCATTTTCTTAAAAGGATAGCGAGGCCTCAGCCTGAATTACCAATTAGTTACTCTCATCTTCACATTCTCCGGGAAGGGCTAACAGAAATCATACAGTTTATAGACAACATACTAAGGTAAATATTTAATCTATTTAAACAACATCTCAAGCAGATCAGAAGCATACACAAAGCAACAGGATGATCTGAATGGTCCCAGGGGCCTCGGGGACCTTGTAGGCTCTTGTTACTCAAAGGGTGGTCCAGGGACCGCCAGCACCAGCACCATGTGAGGACCCTTGAAAGAGATGCAGCCCGGGCCTCCCGAATCCGAATCTGAAATAACAAGATCCCTAAGGGATTCACAGGCACGTGAAAGTCTAAGAGGCCCTGTTCTAGGCAACTCTTGGTTTTATAGAGATCAGACCACTTTAGTTACTCTATATCCTTGAGAGTATTATTCTTCCTTCTGAAGCAATTAGGCCTCCCAACTTCTAGCTTTCCCTCATGCTCTGGCCCCCCTACCTTGTCAGTGTCAGAGGTACAATTATCAAGGCATCCCCCACTCCTTGCCATCAAGGCGTGTCAGCATGGGTCAAGGCCCAACACGAGAGGATGAGGATGGTGGAGGTGACGGCAGAAGAGAGGTGATACAGTTTTCTTCCCGATGGCATGCTGTGGTGAGCCGCCCTTCCTTCTCTGGGTGGCTGGTGTGGTCCCTGGGCTGTGTCTGGCCCACTCCAGCCCACATGCCTCAGGGCTCACTCTGCTCCAAGTGCTGGAGGAAAGAATCCCTTCCCCTGGTTGTTGTCACTGCTTTCTCTTGCTTAGGGCACAATTCAGGGGCCCAGATCTGGCTGTGGCCAAGGGTGTGAGGCCTCCCCTGCTCTAGCCTGGGCATGCACCAGAGGGATAACAGCATCCCCAAAGCTCCGCGTGGACCAGCTAGTTCCCCAGGGTTAGAGACCACATGTGGCTCAATAAAAAGGTGTTTCTGTTTGAAGCATCCTATGCACATAAGAGACGCCCTGGGCACATAAGTTCCCGGGAGTTAAGGAATTAGACAGCTGAGATCCTGGTTGTGTCCTCCCTAGAAAGCTGAGTAGCACTCTTAGCTTGCTGCCTAAGCACTGCCCACACAGAAGCGTAACAACACAAGGACCAATGGCCACTAATGGTCCGGACACGCACGTGAATTGACCCACAGGACAGAAGGGAAGGGATGCCTGTGACTGTATCCGAGCTGGGAGATTCTAAAGCCGAGGACAAGATCGCTGTCTTACCCAGAAGCTCCATTTTCAGGGGACAACTAACATAGCGATCATAAACCTGGAGGACCCCCCGACCCGATTTCTGGTGAGACAGAACGATGATTTCTGCGGCATGTACAGTAAGACGGAGCCAGGGAAGGGAAGAAAAGCCGCAGTAAAGGCTTAGAGGGGTAGGAAAAGGTGAAGGATGAGAACCTCAGGATGAAGTGCAGGATCAGGGTGGGGGCTGCCTACGGCAGGGGCCCCACCCCGCGGGATCCCCCCCGACAAGGGTGAGTGGTTACGTACTGATGGGTCACCCACCGATGAGGATCATGGGCCGGTTCTTCATCTGGGAAATACTGAACATGCCTGGGGCGAGGGAAGGATGGGTGGGGAGAGGAGGGCAGGGAAGCGGGGAGAGAAAGAGGGCGGGGAAAGATTTCACTGAAACGAACGAGGGACACAGAGGTATGACAGCCCCGCGGACACACAGTCACCTACCGCAGCCCGACAAAAACCCCCGCCGTACACTGCAAGGTCGCCCATGATGGAGCCCATGACAGTTTTTGGATGCCAGGACCCTGCCCTCCCTGTCAGGGATGAGAGAGGGGCAATGACCCCTCTCTTTCTCAACCACCCAATGAAACAGCCCGAGAGAATGTGGGGTCCCCCGTCCTGTGCAGGCTCTGCTCTTCCCCTGGGAAGGAGAAGCATCACCGCACCCCAAGTCTAGAGGACCAGCAGAGGTGATGGAGAGCACGGACCACACTGAGTGCCACTGGCTCACCACAGACCTCCCTCCTGCTGACAACGGCCCACTCACCACCCAGCCTGGCCTCCCCGGCCCCTTACCCGCATGCTGCCGCTTCTTCCTGCCCACGGCAGCCCCAATGATGCGCAGCAACTCCTCCTCAGAGGCCCCTGCCCGCAGGTGATCCCGTAGAGATACCTCTGAGTTCCCAAAGAGGCAGACCTGGAGAGGTCACACTGCGGGTGAGGCCAACATGCCCCCCTCATCCTGAGCCTTGGCCCCCATCCTTGGAGCCCCCCGGGCTGGGCATGAGGGCCTCCCGTGGCTGGTCATACTCAAAGCAGGTCTTCCTGCAATGAGGGGCCGAAAGTGCTAGATGGAGGAGTCGGAGGGGCTGGAAGGACAGGAGGCAAAAGCAGACACCCCAAGGCCTGCATCATCTGACTTCCGGTCACGTTTCCTTCAGCGCGTGGTGCGTACTTGGAAAATGCCAAATAACTGCCAACGGATACAGCACATCAAAATCTAGATCCACACCTTCTCCTGAGACGTTCTATGGAAAGGCCTCTTCATTGCCATGAGAACAGACCCGAGTCAGTGGGAGCTGAGCCCTGGCAGTCCCCTCCAGGCCTGGCATGTACATCCATTTCCCCTCCATCCTCTTCCAGTCCCTTTGCTCCTGGACCCTGCCCACCTGCCCCTGATCTGGTTTGTGGTCCCTGACTCAGGGCTGAACAGCAGAGGGCTGGTGGAGATGGCATCCTGAGGTCATTCAAACTTGACTCAATGCTCCTCTGATTCTGGGAGAGGCTGGGAGCTCTGGGGGGCTCGGGGTGGATGGGGCAGTCCCAAAAAGTGGGACACCTACTTCCTCCCATGAAGCCCCACAAAGCACCGACCAAGTGTCAGCCCTGTACAGGCTGCTGTGGGCATAGAAGCACATTTGACAAGCAGAGACCATCAGAGAAGACATGAACGAGATCTAAGTGGAAGACACACCCACTTTCCCGTGCTGGTCAGTCCCCCTTCCACGCTCCCCACCAGCCCCCACTCTCTGCCCTTTTCTGCAACCAGAGCCCCCCTCCTGCTGGCTTCCGCCTGGGTTTGGCTGATGGGAGGTCAGAGGGCGAGAGCAGAGAAAGGCCGGGCACTTCTCGGCAGTGGTGCTTCCGTCCACAGTCACAGCCCCAGCCGCCCAGTGACGCCAACTCCTCCCCTGCCCCTTCCTCCCAGGGGTGGGACAGCAGTTTGCTGCTGCTCATCCAGTGCCCTTACAGGCCCCTTTAACCCTGCGCTATAAACAGCCTCTTCCTCACATTCTCCTTAGAATCCTCCCTCCACTTCCCGCAGTGGGGTGGAGGGGACTGACTGACACAGTTACCACTTACTGTCCACTCAGTCCTGTGCCTCCAGCCCAGAAGACCCCCTCGCTTTATAACAAGCTGCCGCACAGTTCCTATCAGGTGTCCAGCCTGACGGTCCAAACCCACCCACCAGCACCCTCGCCCCCGATCCCAAGCAGGTCCCAGAGCTGACCAGGCAGCCGGGGGCCTCTCTCTCCACCCACACCTGCAGCTCCAAGTTCTTTCACTCTTCCTTCCCACCTTCACCTTAACTCTTACATATCTGGAACATCACGAAGTGGCCATTTAACTGCCTTTCTATTTCCAAATTCAACCTGGGAGTTATTCTTCCTAAAACATGCATCCGGGATCCTGCCTCCCCACCTTGTATAAAAACTCTGCCCAGTGTCCTCCTGTCAACAGGGCACACTCTGCACCTTGCATGGGGTCACTCAAGCCCTCCACGAGGTGGCCTCCCCATAGCTGACTTTGATCTGCCCTGGCCAAATCAGGATGAACGCATCAATCCTCCCCCTCCCCTCCCCC
>NW_006785876.1:1971379-1991054 GCF_000442215.2 Lipotes vexillifer
CCCCCCACCCCCGCCCAGTCTCCATGGCTCACTGAGGTCCTTGTGCGCTCCCTCCAGGTGCACCACCAGAGGCCTGTCCGGCCCCTCATTTGATGAAGAATCCCGTGCTGCCACCCATTAGCTCTTTGTTTGGTCTCACAGGAAGTCTCTGTGGCCTCACAGAAGATGGGCATGTCCGCGCCTCCCTTCCACCCGCCGTCCCCAGGCCTGAACCCACAGCATGTGCTGATGAGATATTAGATATGAATAACGGATGCTGGTTTCAGGAACGAACCCCTGGCCTGGTGGGAGGGGCCAACCAGGGTGGGGGCTGGGGGCAAAGGGCACATCGATCCCCACCCAGCCCTCCCACAGCACTGAGTCCTGGAGAGTGGCTCCTGATCAACCAGGGACCCAAGGAAGGAAGGAACCAGGGTGACAGTTCCATGCAAGCCACGAGTTCACCTTGATCTGCTGCTCCCACGATTCTCCCATATCTGACACTATCTCACCATCACCCCGTGTACCCTGCTAGCCTCACCTCCAATCAGGGGCACAGGTAGGAAGACATAAACAGGGCACAGAGGGGACAGGGGTGCCCGTGGGGAAGGGGACACTCACCTTGAGGTTCCCATCAGCTGTGATTCGCAAGCGGTTGCAGGTCCCACAGAAATGCTCAGACATGGACGTGATGAAGCTGACTCGGCCTTGGAAGCCAGGGATTTTAAAGGCCTGTGGGTGAGCAGTGCAGGGGAGGGGGATAGGCAGCTGAGTGCCAGCTCTCTCCCTGACATCAGAGCCCTTACCTCTCGGCCCTCTCCCCAGAAGCCCTGCAGAAAGCAGCCCCCAAGGCCCTTGGACAACAGAAGACTCCAGTATGAAGCCCATGAGCTCTCCGCCTGCACCTGGCCTGCCCAAAACAAAGGCTACTAAAGATGTAGGAACCTGAGGGCAGCATGGCCAGGGACAGCCACGTGGAAGAGCCAGACAAGCACCGGCTCCACCACTCAGTCCAGTGCATCCTACAACAAGTTCCTTAACCTCTGCCCCACGCTGGGCCTGCTTCTGCGTCAGTGAAGCAGGGAGGCTGCTATGATGGCCCTGTAACACTTCCTGCTTAAAAGGCACTGTCCTGCATCACTGACTCCACCCCCAAAGCAGCCCCTGCCAGCTCTCCCGTCCTAGGGTGGAAGCACCACCTTTCTCCCGGCCCCATCCCTGCCCTCCTGCCAACCTTGGCCGTGCTGGATTCCTCCTCCGGCAGCTTCTCCAGCTCCGGCCACTGCTGCCTGAGGGTGTCCAGCATCTCCTTGTAGCTGACCATCTTCTTGAAGTTCCACTTGTTGCCTGTATTGGGGGTGGGAGCTACTGAGTCACATGCTGCGGGGACACAGGAGCTTCCAGCCCACCCTCCCACAGCCCAGGAACCAGTTCGCCGCCGCCAGGCCAGGAGGGCACAAGGTGCCTGAAATGGGTGGATGGAATCCCAGCCACACCCACTCTGAGACGCCTCCGACCACCATCGCAGCCCCGGTGCCTGCCCAGGCCCCTCCCCACCATCCCTGGAGAAATTCCTACACACACAGTGGTATCAGGGCCAGCAGCACCCACAGGGGCAGCCGGACCTTGTCGGCCCTCCTCAGCCTTTCCCAGGGTTCTTGACAGCCCCCCGCCATGCTCTCAGCGGGGCTCTGGTCCAGCTCTGCCGACAGGCCCGGCCTCCTCTTCCCCCACCCACCCCGCCCTGCGGCACTGACCGTCAAAGGGCATGTACTCTATGAAGCGCACGTCCAGGGGAAGGCCCTCAGTCAAGGCCACGAAGTCCAGGAGTTCGTCCTCATTCAGGCCTCGCATCACCACACAGTTCACCTGGTCCAGGGATAAGGGGACCACAAGGGCTATCCCCACTGCGTTCTTTTCCAGGGATGACCCTTGTCGGGGATCTGACACCTGCCTAGGCTCTCCACCCGGGGTCCCGTTCCTTGTGTCCCTCCCCCAGTTCTCCATGGGTTGGAAGATTCCATGGGTCAGTGGTTTTCTCCCCTCCCTTGTGGGGAGTGGGGCGCAGGGCTGGATGGAGCGGGCCAGGAAGTGGTGAGGGGTACACCACAGGTGCACTGGCCAGGGCTGGGGCCTGTCTTGGGGCCAGGAAGTCCTCACCTTCACGGGACTGTAGCCCAGCTCAATGGCCTTGTGGATGCCCTCCATGACCTTGCGGAAGCCTGTGGGGAGGGAGAGGAACAGGGTCCAGGCACTGCCTTCCTCTCCCCCACGTCCTCACACCCACAGAAAGCACCAGAGCCACAAGGAACCTCAGAGACCGCCGAGTCTGGGGACCAGAGAGTGAATGTTTCAGGCTCTGGAGGCCAAGAGGCAAAATTGAGGATATTATGTAGATATACATTGTAAAGATTCTATTGACTAAATTCAGAATATGGTAATAATTGAGTGTAATATTTGTAACAACACTCTGGAATAGAATGAAAGAGTGGAATTCTTTTTGCAGGGATAATATGTTGCTTAATTGGTATTCATGGTTAATGATCCCTGTCATTAAATTCATTGCAAATGTTATCTGCAAAATCCATTTTTGGCTCGAAGGCTGTAAGAAAAACAAACCAGACAGGGGGCTGGAGTTGGCTGGTGGGCTGTAGTGCATGGACCCTGATCTAGGTGAACCCCCTCATAGCCCAGACGAGGAAACCGAGGTCCAGAGGCAGGCAGGGCTCAGCTGGGGGTCTCGCACAGAAGGCAGGACCCCCAACTCCCTCCCGGCGCCTGCTCTTCACCAGTCCGACCGTTCCCCCACTCGTCACATTCTCACCGAGCACCTACCAAGCGTAGGTGCTGGGCCAGGGCTGGTGAGCGATTCCCGCGCACGGGGCTCTCTCCTGTCTCTGTGGTCAGTGCGGTAAATGTGATCCCAGGCTGGCTTCTCCTCCCCACCGCAGCCTCCGGCATACCGGCCCCTCCCCCACCCCCAGCCAGCCTCCACGGTTTCCTTGCAGCATTTTCAGAGTAAGACAGCAGGAAGAGACAGCAAAGGAAAGACTGTACAGCTTTCATACAGAATGCTGTTAGGATAATCTAGAAGTTCTCTCTTCCGTCAAGCCCTCTCCCTCCAAAAGGAGGCAGGGGACACAGGGATATGAATGGGAAGGCAGATCTGGCATCAGGATCTACTGTCTCCGATCCTCATTCCAGGAAGGAGTCAAGGAGGCAGGGGGCATGGGGAAGTGGGGCGGGGGGTTCTGTGGGTAAAGCTCACACTTATACCTTCCACCTTCCCACCTCAGAGCCCCTGCGGTTCCCGACTGACATTCCTCCTCAGAGTAAGCTCCCTTGATCTGAACACCCCATTCGTCAAGGGCCAGCATGAATGCCTCCTCCTTGAAGCCCTCCCAGTCTCCCCCTGCTGGAGGAGACAGCCCTAGAGAGAAAGAGTTCTCTCTTCCGCTCTGAAGTGCTTGAACTGACAGCACAAGACAAGCAAAGGTGGTTCCGTGGCATCACACCTTTCGGCCCTTCATAGCCTGTAAGGCAGGACAGTGTCCTGTGTGTCTGTCCCCTCCACAGCACCTGGAGCAGCCTTTAGAGGGCAAAGACACTCCCCGCCCAAGCACTTCCTCAGCACACTGCCAGATATATAGACAGGAAGTCACACACTGGGGGAGGGTGGAAAGAGGAGGTGGGGCTGAGAGCTGGAGGCTGTTTCCAGAGAAGCAGAGGGAGAGCTGGGTCTCCCCGGCAACTCTCTGATCCTACAGAGAGGTCTCAGTAGTGCACCACCCTCCCCAAATCAAAGGGCATATGAGCCCGTGCAGCACCCCCCATCCCAACCTGGGGCCCACGGATGGTGGGCGCTGGCCTAGTGAGAGCCGGGGCTCAGGCCCCTCCACTCTCCACTGCCACCCTCTCTGATGGAGCCTGGCAGGAGGAGGCTGTGGGTATGCTTGCTGCAGGGGGTGAAGGAAGAGGCTTACAACAGGATGGGCTCAGGGAGCATCCTTAGGTGCTGGGGGACCCTCAGCTGGCAGTGCTGGCCCTGTCCCTGGAACCCCAGGGCAGCTAGCTACTTTCACCCCAGGCTGCCCCACATTTCCTCAGAGCTCACTATAGGGTAACCAACTTGTCTCAGTTTGTCAGGGACTGTCTTGGTTTTAAAATGGAATGTCCTGTGTTCTTGAAACCCTCTCAGTCCTGGGCAAACTGGGGGCAGGGTAGGGGGAGGCTGGTCACCACAGCTCATTAGCATCCGATCCCAAAACGTCCCCAGGAGTGTGGCTACAGAGACGAGGGACCTTTAGCAAGACTGAGGGATGAGGTGTAAATGCCTAGGCTTAGCTATAGCCCAGACACCAAGAGGGAGACCAGGCCCCTTGCACCAGCCACAGCTCCCCAGCCACAAGGGCCTGGGAGGGTCACCATCCACCGTGAACCCCATCTGATCACCTTTCCTGCGGACGATGAACTCAAACTTGGCTGGTACCAGCGTGTCCAGGCTGATGTTGATGGTACTGAGACCAGCTTCCTGAAGCTGTGGCAGCAGCCGGGCTAGGTTGATGCCGTTGGTGGTGATGCCAATGGTCCTCAGCCCTTCCAGCTGGTGGAGCTGTGCTGGAGAGAGAACAGCAAGGGGTATTAGCCTTCTTGCTCTTGGCGAGGCCAGGAGAAGGGCTGGAAGGAGAAACTCTGAGCCAAATAAGATGGATGGAAAAGCGGCACTCTGCGGACCTCTATTAACCAGGCTTAGCTTAATAAGAAATATAAGAATAAGAAATAACCAAAAGATTAAACACCGAGTGCTCACTTTGCTAGAGTGCAGACGGGATCAGATGGATGAAGGAGACCGGAGCCCAAAGTGCACACCAGAGACGGTTCTATACAAAGTGGGAGGGTAACTAGCTGCACCCAGCTGCACCCAGCTTAGCAGTCACCTAGGCAAGGAGTGGGAGGGGCACTGGGCCTGTCAAGGGAACTATATATGGATGAGTTGGGTACGTTGGTCTCCCTCCCGTGCCTGTGAGTAGGAGGAAGGCAGCAGCTTTTACCCCAAGGCTACAGTACTTAAGCGAGCTTAAGGGGGTGGGGGCAGCCCTGAGTAGCTGCAGATACTCAGGAGACGGGATCTCTGGAGTCCAGAAGAACTTCACTTCCCTTCTCCACAAACTCAGGGGCAAACAGCATAAACAGATATAGCACTGACAGCCAGGCCAACAGAAGCCTTGGACACTGAAATGAGTACACAGCTAAGAATCAGTAAATATGGGCTTCCCTTGTGGTGCAGCGGTTAAGAATCTGCCTGCCAATGCAGGGGACATGGCTTTGAGCCCTGGTCCAGGAAGATCCCACATGCCTCGTGTGCCACAACTACTGAGCCTGTGCTCTAAAGCCCATGAGCCACAACTACTGGGCCCTCATGCCACAACTACTGAAGCCCACGTGCCCTAGAGCCCGTGCTCCACAACAACAGAAGCCACCGCAATAGGAAGCCCACGTACCACAACGAAGAGTTGCCCCCGTTCACCACAACTGGAGAAAGCCCACGTGCAGCAACGAAGACCCAATGCAGCCAAAAATAAAAATAAAAATATACATTAAAAAAAAGAATCAGAAAACACTTTAAAAGAATGCTGTGATATGAGGAGGGGGAAGGGTAAGCTGGGATGAAGTGAGAGAGTGGCATGGACTTATATATACTACCAAATGTAAAATAGCTAGCTAGTGGGAAGCAGCCGCATAGCACAGGGAGATCAACTCAGTGCTTTGTGACCACCTAGAGGGGTGGGATAGGGAGGGTGGGAGGGAGACGCAAGGGGGAGGAGATTCAGGTTTTTGTGAGCTGTTACAGAAAAATCCAAATGAACTTTTTGGCCAACTCAACAGAAGAGTGAAAGAGGAAGAAGAAAGGACAGAGATAACAGAAGATGACTCTTTCAAAAATCAGTTAGATAGGGCTTCCCTGGTGGCGCAGTGGTTGAGAATCTGCCTGCCAATGCAGACAACACAGGTTCGAGCCCTGGTCTGGGAAAATCCCACATGCCATGGAGCAACTGGGCCCGTGAGCCACAATTACTGAGCCTGCGCGTCTGGAGCCTGTGCTCCGCAACAACAGAGGCCGCGATAGTGAGAGGCCTGCGCACCGCGATGAAGAGTGACCCCCACTTGCCACAACTAGAGAAAGCCCATGCACAGAAATGAAGACCCAACACAGCCATAAATAAATAAATAAATACATTGTGTATTAAAAAAAAAAAAAAAAAAATCAGTTAGATAAACATAGATGCAAAAATCCTCAACAAAATATTATTAGGAAACCAAATTCAACAACACATTAAAAGGATCATACACCATGATCAAATGGGATCTATTCCAGGGATGCAAGGATGGCTCAACATCCACAAATCAATCAATGTAATACACCACATTAACAAACTGAAGAATAAAAATCATATGATCATCTCAATAGATCCAGAGAAAGCATTTTATAAAGTTCAACGTCAGTTCATGATTAAAAACTCTCAACAAAGTGGCTATAGAAGGAATGATCCTCAGCATAATAGAGACCATATATGACAAGCCCACAGCTAACATCTTACACAACAGTAAAAAGCTACATGCTTTTCCTCTAAGATCAGGAACAAGAGAAGGATGGTCACTTGTGCCACTTTTATTCAACATAGTATTGGAAGTCCAAGCCACAGCAAATGGAAAAGAAAAATAAAAGGCATCCAGATCAGAAAGGAGGAGGTAAAACTGTCACTATTTGCATATGATATTATACACAGAAAACTCCAAAGACTCCACCAAAAAACCATTAGAACTAATCAACAAATTCAGTACAGTTTCAGGATACAAAATTAATATGCAAAAATTCATTGCATTTTCATACACTAATAACAAATTATCAGAAACAGAAATTAAGAAAACAACTTACAGTTGCATCAAAAAGAGTAAAATACCTAGGAATCAATTTAACCAAGGAGGTGAAAGACTTGTACACTGAAAACTGTAACACGCTGATGAAAGAAATTGAAGACAACACAAATATTGATAAATGGAAAGATATTCTCTGCTCATGGATTAGAAGAATTGATATTGTTAAAATGTCCCATACTACCCAAAGCAATCTCCAGATTCAATGCAATCCCTATCAAAATTCCGATGGCATTTTTCACAGATATAGAACAAACAATCTTAAAATATGTATGGAACCATAGAAGACTCTCAATAGTCAAAGCAATCTTGAGAAAGGAGAACAAAGCTGGAAGCATCATGCTCGCTGATTTCAAACCATATTACAAAGCTATAGCAATCAAAACAGTATGGTATTGGCATAAAAAAAAGACACATGGATCTATGGAACAGAATAGAGCCCAGAAATAAAGCCATGCACATAGAGTCAATTAATTTACAACAAAGGAGACAAGAATGGAAAGGACAGTCTCTTCACTAAATGGTGCCAGGAAAACTGCATAGCCAAGGACAAATGAATGAAACTGGACCACTATATTATACCATACACAAAAATTAACTCAAAATGGATTAAATATTGATCTGAAACCATAAAACTCCTAAGAGGAAACATGCAGTAAGCCCCTTTGACATTGGTCTTGGTGATGTTTTGGATTGGACACCAAAAGCAAAGGCAACAAAAGCAAAAATAAGTGGGGCTACATCAAACGAAAACGCTTCCACACAGCAAACGAAATGGAAAGTCCACCTACTGAATGGCAGAAGATATTTGCAAATGATACATCTGATAAAGGGTTGATATCCAAAATACATGAAGAACTCATATAACTCAACACTAAAAAAAAAAAAACCTATTAAAAAATGGGCAGAGGATCTGAATAGACATTTTTCCAACAAAGATACACAGATGGCCAATAGGTATATGAAAAGGTGCTAATCATGAGGGAAATGCAGATCAAAATCACAATGAGATATCATTTCACATTTGTTAGAATGGCTATGATCAAAAAGACAGGAAAAAACAAGTGCTGGAAAGAATGTGGAGAAAAGGGAACCCCTGTGCACTGCTGGTGGGAATATAAATTGCTGCAGCCACTATAGAAAAGAGCACAGAAATTCCTTAAAAAATTAAAAATAGAACAACCATATGATCAGCAATTCCACTTCTGGGTATTTATCCAAAGAGAGTGAAAACATTAACTCAAAAAGATATATGCATTCCTATGTTCACTGTAGCATTATTTATAATAACCAAGATTTGTCCATCAATGGATGAATGGATAAGGAAAACGTGGTGTGTGTGTGTGTGTGTGTGTGTGTGTGTGTGTTTGTGTGTGTGTAATGGAATACCATTCAGCCATAAAAAAGAAGGAAATCTTGCCATTTGTGACAACAGGGATAGCCCTTGAGGGCATTATGCTAAATGAAATAAGTCAGACAGAGAAGACAAATACCATATAATCTCACTTATATGTGGAATCTAAATAAAACCAAAAAAAAAAAAAAAACCACACACCAAAAAACCAAACCAAACAATAATCATGGATGTGAACAATACTTATGTACAAGGATGTTGATTGGTGAGCAATACATAATAAAGGGATGTAGGAAAACATCCAGATGGCCAACAACAGAAAACTGGCTAAATTATGCTTTGTCTCAATGATGATGGAATATTATGCAACTAAAAATGACTCTGTAAAAGAATAAGTTAGGATGTTGGGAAATACACATGTCACATTAAATCCAGAGGGCAGGTTAAAAACAGTAGTTGAAAACTAGGTGCAAAGAAAAAAGACAGGAAGGTCCCCAAACCAAAATGTTGATAGTGGTTACAGTTGGGCAGTAGTGATACTATTTTTGCTTATCTGAAATAAACATGTATTACTTTTGTAGTAAGAAAATGAAAGTTTAAAAATAAAAGTTGTTGTTTTAAAAACAAAGAGAAGAACTTTCCTCTGGGACTCTGACAATATGGAAAATTAGTAGTAGTTTTTGGCTCCCTCCACCAAATCTACCCTGAAGAAACACAGAATCCAGGAACTTAAAAAAAAAAAGACAATCTCGAGAAACTCACAGGAAGATGGACAGTCCTTTTGAGCTGGTATGGGGGAGGGGGTGTGTAGCCTGGGGTTGAGGTAGACTGGCAGAGAATGGAAGCAGTTAAAGGAAAGCAAGGCAGTTCAAGCTCTCTCCTTACCCTCATCCACTGATGCCTCAGAACAATCAATGCTGTCCCCTTCCTGAAGAATTTGGTGGTAAGAGCTCCAGAGAACTAGCTTAGGAGGTCAGCTCAGGGAAGCTGCCAAAGCCCTGCTGGGATTCATCCCTCCACCCTCCCCCTCCAAAGCCCCAGGACTGGTGGATTAAAATGGAGAGTAACTGCCTCCTTCCAAATCTGCTTCTCTCTGAAGGTTTGAAGGTGAAGGTCTGTCATATTACATCATTCCAGGAGGTGCCATTCTCATCACATTCTAAGTCAACAGCATCTCCCAGAGTTATGCAAGTACACAACCTGCACTGTCCTACGTGGCCAGGCTGGTCACTGGTGGCGAGATTACAAACATGAGTGAATAACTGTGATTTTCTGGGATCTTGAGCTCACTGGGTCTACTGAAGACTAAGATCTGGCATTAAGCAGTGCCATTAAGCAGTGCCATACAGAATAGCTAATATCCTCAGGGGAACAAACTTACTGCCTAAACTAAGGAGACCCTTGAGAAGTACAACCAGTGCTCCCCCACCAAAAACAAAACAAAACAAAAACACCCCAAACACCCCCAACCCTCTATATATATCAATAGAAAAGAAATGATCAAACAGACCAAGAACGTAAGATAAACATAAATACAATAAAAGAAATAACAGAAGATATTAACAATATGAAACAAAATTTTTCGTTATAGAGGGAACAAGGAAAACAGTATTGTGAAATAAAGAACACAAGAAATAAGTTAAATGGTAATATCAACATAGGAGAAATTGATGAGTTGGGAGGTAAGATTAAAGGGCTCTCCCAGGAAAAAGAGGAAGAGAATAAGATATCAAAATATATTTTAAGAACTGTGGAGGCCCTAAGTAGAAGAAGCAACATCCAGATAACAGAAGCACCAGAAAAAAATTAAACTGGAGAGAAGGAAGTAATATCTGAAAACATAACAGAGTAATGAAGAAAAGTTTCCCCAAACGTAACGCAAACGTAATAGAATGAAAGGACGATTTCACTGAATGCCAACAGGACAGATGAGGAAAAGCCTATCCTAGACACATTATAGTAAAATTTAAGAAAATCAAATAACAAAGGCAACACTCTAATAAATTCCAGAGAAGAAGTGTGTATTACCAAGAGCAAAACCCAGACTGACATCAGACTTTTCCCAACAGCCAGACTGACTGTAAGAAGACAATGCAGTGGCATTCTTAACATAATGAAGGAATGAACCTTGAACATAAGATTTTAAAAGCATTCAAAATATTATAAAACTACTACTTTAAAACATTTAAAAAACTACCTGGTATGTCAGATTTAATTAGATTCACCATCAAAATTAGAGTCACCATTAGACTCACATCAAAAAACTTTTAGAGGGGGCTTCCCTGGTGGTGCAGTAGTTGAGAGTCCGCCTGCCGATGCAGGGGACGCGGGTTCGTGCCCCGGTCCGGGAAGATCCCACATGCCGCGGAGCGGCTGGGCCCATGAGCCATGGACGCTGAGCCTGCGCGTCCGGAGCCTGTTGCTCCGCAACGGGAGAGGCCACAACAGTGAGAGGCCCACGTACCGCAAAAAAAAAAAAAAAAAAAAAACTTTTAGAGGAAATATTCAAATAAGAAGAGAAACAAATTCAGGAGATGCTGTAAGAATTATGGAAATTATGAATGATCAAATACCTTGGTAAAGTTTGTTGTTATCTTAAAAGGCAGAGCGTGTGCTTACAAGAGATACAGAGGGGCAGACTATTTGTAATGACCTGAAAGAAAAATTATAGAAAATATCAACAATACAGGTTGGGGAGGGTTGAAAAAAATCAAGGGCCTAAGAGTGTGCTAAACTTTTTGCCTTGTGAGGAAGACAAAAGGGGGAGGGTCATTTATTTAAAAGTCAAAAAGGAGGAAAAAGAAGCACAAAAAAAGCATGACAGAAAAAAAGTGTAGAAATGAGTCCAACTATTTCAACAATTACAACAAAGGCAACTAGAATAAACTTGCCAGTTAAAAGTCAAAGATTGTCAAATTTGATCAAAGTAACAGCTATGTGCTATTACAAGAGACATATCTAAAGTATAAGAATACAGAAAGGTTTAAAATGAATAGATGAAAACAGATAAAAGAGCACACTAAAGCTAAAAGCAAGCTGATATAGCTTTAGTAAAATAAAATACATAGACCTTAAGACTAAAAGTATCATCATGGAGAGAGACCTACTACACAGTGATAAAAGATCCAATTTATGAAGAAGATATAACAATTCTAACCACATACGAACCTAATAAAATCACCTCAACTATAGATAAAATGAAAGCAACAGGACCTCTGGGAGAAACTAACAAAACCACCTACTTATTTATTACTGGCAGGCCAAGCAGATAAAAAGCCAGCCAAGACTGACATAACCAAAGGTTTGGGAAATAAAATTAACCAGCTGGATCCAATGAACAAATATAGACTTCTTCATGTAATAATTAAAGGACAAGCTCAAGTATATAAAAAACATTTATAAAAACTGCCAATATACTACGTCTTAAAGCAATCCTCAATAAATTTAAAAGGATAAGTTTCATAGAGATAAGATTCTCTGACCACAAAATAATTATACTTTAATAAAAATATGAATTAAAATCCTATTTTGAAATTAAAAACACTTCTAAATATCTCATAGATCAAAGAAAAAATCAGAATAAAAATTAAGAAATACTTAGAACTAAATGTTATGAAAACAATAGGCTACATTAGGACAGAAACAGAAATAATGAAATAGAATATGAATACACAATAAGAGGTTCAACAAATTCAAAAGTTGGTTTGTTTAAGAATAGCACAATGGACAAACCTCTTGCAAGACTTAACAACAAAAAGAGATAAAGACACAAACCACATTAAGAATAAAAAAAAGACAAAACTGCAAGTAAAACTAAGATAAAGAGATAATAAGAAAATATTACCAACAATTTCATACAACTGACATAATAATGACAAATTTAAAAAAAAACTATCAAAACTGACTCCAAAAGCAGAGAACTTGAATAATACAGTAACTATTAAAGAAATTGAAGCTGCAATTAAAAATCTCCCTGCAAATAAAATACCAGGCACAGACAATTTACACGTGAGCTCTACCAAACTTTTAAACTGAGTGATTACCACCAATGTGATGGTGTTAGAAGGTGGAGCTTTAAGGAGGTGATTAGGTCATAAGGATGGAAGGATTAGTGCTCTTATAAAAAAGATCCTACAGATCTCCCCAGCATCTTCTGCCTTATGAAGATAGAATACAATGAAAAGTCTGTGACCCAGAAGAGAGCCCACACCTGACCATGTTGGCACCCTTATCTTGGATTCCAGCCTCCAGAACTGTGAGAAATCATTTGCTGTTCATAAGCTACCCAATTTGTGGTATTCTGTTTTAGCAGCCTGATACACTACCTAACTCATTCTTTGAAATTTAATACCACAAATCAGTTAAGGTAGGCATGAAAAAGAAAAATCATACACCCAATTCACTCACGGATATAAATGCAAAAACTTACACAAAATATTAACAAACTGAACCTAACAGTAGACAAAAGCATAGCAGACCATGCCTAGGTTGAGTGTATTCCAGGTACAATATCAGAAAAGCTATCAATGTCATTCAGAGTAACGGAGTAAAAAATGAAAAATCATAGATCATCCTAACACACATTAAGAAAGTGTATAATTAGGGCTTCCCCTGGTGGCGCAGTGGTTGAGAGTCCACCTGCCGATGCAGGGGACACGGGTTCGTGCCCCGGTCCGGGGAGCAGCTGGGCCCGTGAGCCATGGCCGCTGAGCCTGCGCGTCCGGAGCCTGTGCTCCGCAATGGAAGAGGCCACAACAGTGAGAGGCCCGTGTACCACAAAAAAAAAAAAAAAAAAAAAAAAGTAATTTGTGGAAAAAAACTTCTAAGAAACATCGTTCTAAAACTAACACAACATTGTAAAGCAACTATACCCCAATGAAAATTAAAAAAAGAAAGAAACATGATTCTCAATGGGGAAACATTAGGAGTATTCTTCTATTACCACTACTATTCAACATCATACTTGAGATCCTAGATACTGTAATAGGACAAGAAAAGGAAATTTAAGGCCTAAAGATGGGAGAAAAAATTGTCTTTAGTTGCAGATTATGTGGTTGCTAGTGGAGAAAACTCCAAAGACTCTAAACAGACATATTATAGCATTGATAAGAGAGCGATAAGAATATCAACCATGACAGGCTTCCCTGGTGGTGCAGTGGTTGAGAGTCTGCCTGCCGATGCAGGGGACACGGGTTTGTGCCCCAGTCCGGGAAGATCCCACATGCCACGGAGCAGCGGAGCCCGTGAGCCATGGCCGCTGAGCCTGCGTGTCCGGAGCCTGTGCTCCGCAACGGGAGAGGCCACAACGGTGAGAGGCCCGTGTACCGCAAAAAAAAAAAAAAAAAAGAATGTCAACCACGACAATAATAGAAAATATAATTTTAAACATGACACTGTAACTCTCAGGATCCTAGCATAAAGCAGAATTCATCCCAGATGGTTATAATAAAGAATTTAATGAAAGGACTATTCACAAAGGTGTGGGCAGACTTAATGGTCTCAACAATGAATAGTACAGCACTCAGACTAGAAACACTAGGGATCACCACGCCTAGGGCCAAAAGGACCTGGGGAGGAAATTAAGTTAGGAGTCCAGTTAAGTCACCATGGAAGACTGGCTGCCCTGTAGGAGTTTTAGCTCTGAAGGGAACTTAGCTACAGTCAAAAACCCAGCATAGAAATAGAGCAGGCAGCAGAAAACAAAACAAAACAAAACAAAACAAAAACCCTGATCTCATTGGCCAAACCCATCAGGAACCCAACAGGCAAGGGACCCTGGGTGATGTAGTCCCTAGGGGCCAACTACCTAGAGCAAAGAACGGGGCAAAGGAGGGAAATGGCTGTGGGAAGGTGGGGATGTGAACAAAAAAGACGTCAATTCCCCCAACTTGATACAATGCAATAAAATCCCAACAGATACACAAACAATGAACAAAGGGAATTACAGAAACTATGCCATTTACAACAGCATCAGAAAGAATAAAATATTTAGGATTTAACTTAACCAAAGAGGTGAAAGCCTTGTACAATGAAAACTACAAAACACTGCTGAAATAACTTTAAAAAGACATAAATAAATGGGAACATATCCCATGTTCATGAATTAGAAGACTTAATACTGTTAAAATGTCAATACTACCCAAAGCAATCTACAGATTCAATGCAGTCTTTAACAAAATCCCAATGATATCTTTTGTATAAATAGAAAAACCCATCCTAAAATTCATATGGAATCTCAAGGGACCCCAAATCATCTTGAAAAAGAACAAAAAACTGGAGGTCTCACATTTCAATTTCAAACCTTCCTACAAAGCTACAGTAATCAAATGTGTGGTATTGGCATAAAGACAGACATAAAGAGCAATGGAATAAAACAGAGCCCAGAAGTAAATCCTCACATATATGGTCAAATGATTTTTGACAAGGGTGCCAAGACCATTCAATGGGGAAAGGACATTTCAACAAATGGTGTTGGGAAAACTGGATATTCGCATGCAAAAGAATGCAGTTGGACCTAAATGTAAAACAATAAAACTCTGAGAAGAAATCATAGGAATAAAGCTTCATAACATATCCAAGAAATCACTGCCAAATCCAATGACCCAAAGGCACTGGCAACAAAAGAAAAAACAAACTGGACTTCATGAAAAATTTTAAAAATTGTACATAAAAGACACTATCCACAGAGCAAAAAGGCAACCTATAGAATGGGGGAGATATCTGAAAATCATATACCTGTTAAGGGATTAATATCTAGAATAACAGAGAACTCCTAAAATTCAACAACAAAAACAACCCAATTCAAAAATGGGCAAAGGACCCAGAGACATTTTTCCAAAGAAGATATATTAATGGCCAATAAACACATGACAAGATGCTCAACCACTATGGAAATACAAATCAAAACTACAATGCAATACCACCTCACACTTACTAGGATGGCTACTATAAAAAAAAAAAACCCAGAAAACAACAAGTGTTGATGAGGATGTGGAGAAACTGGAACCCTTCTGCACTGCTGGTAAGAATGCAAAATTGTATAGCCACTGTGGAAAACAGTATTGAAGTTCCTCAGAAAACCCAGAATTACCACATGATCCAGCAGTTCCATTTCTGTGTATAAACCCAAAAGAATTGAAAGCAGGGTCTCAAAGAAATATTTGTACATCCATGATCATAGCAGCATTATTCTCAATAGCTAAAACATGGAAGCAACCCAAGTTGAACAATGAATGAATTACCAAAATGTAGTGTATCCATACAGTGGAATATAATTCAGCCTTAAAAAGAAATTCCTCAATATGCCACAACATGAATGAAACTCGAGGACATTATGCTAAGTGAAATAAGCCAATCACAAAAAGACAAATACTGCGTGATTCCACTTATACGAGGTTCTTACAGTAGCCAAAGTCATAAAGCTAGAAAGTATAATGGTGATTGCCAGGGGCTGGGGAAGAGGAGAATGGGGAGTCATTATTTGATAGATACAGAGTTTCAGATTTACAGGAGACTGGAAATAGATGGTGGTGATGGCTACATAAATGTGAATGTGAATACTTAATACCAATGAGCTGTACATTTAAATACATTGGTAAATTTTATGTTATGTGTATTTTAACACAATAAAAAAAGGAAAAAACATCCCAACAGAATTTTCCAGGGAACTTGGTAGGCAGATTCTAAAATTTCCATGGATGGACAAAGCTTAGAATAGCTAAAGCACTGCTGAAGAATAAAAAGGACTTGCCTTATCAGATAATGGACTTATTATGAAGCTACGGAGATTAAGACTGTATGATATTGGCACAGAGATAGACAAACTGAACAGAACAGAGCCCAAAACAGACCAATGCACACATGGTAGATTTATGGAGGAAGTGGGAACTATTCAATAAAAGGAACTAGAAAAAAATGACCATTCACATGGAAAAAAATGAAACTGGAGTCCCTGAAATCATCCACAGATTAACTAAAGACTTAAAAGCAAAAAGCAAAATTTTAAATATTTTAGTAGAAACATAGGTAGTTGTTCAGACCTTGGGTGAGGTGTTTCATTAATAAGTACAAAAAGCACTAACCATAAAAGACAGAACTGACAAATTCAAGAACTACTATTGTCAAAAGAATTGTTACACAAAGTATGGCTTGTTTTTCAAATTGGAAGAAGACATTTGCAACATACATCAAGAACCTGGAACAAACCAATATGAAAGGATAAACAACCAAATAGAAAAATAGGCACATGATACGATTTGGTATTAAAGAGAAAAATAAATATACATGGCTAATAGGTGACAAGATGACTGACCTCATTCTAAACCAAGAAGCACAAATCAAGACCACAATAAAATAGCATTTTATACCCAGTCCACTGGCAAAAGTCCAGAATAATACTGAATGTTGGGGAGGATCCAGGGGATCCTTATGTACTGCTGGGGAGAGTGTAAGGTAGCACAACCACTGTAAGACAATGCCGAATTGTTTGCCAAGATTAAACATTCACATATTCAGTAACCCAGCAAATTCCACTCCTAGAGAAATTGTATACCAAGACACATGAATGAGAATACAAGTATTTAAAGCAGCACTGTTTATAATATCAATAAACTGGAAACAACCCAAATGTTCACTAACAGGAAGTGTGGTATATTCATTTAATGGAACAGGAGATCACAGAGAAAATGAACTGCAGCTCTGGATGACGTATGTTAATTTCAGTTGCGTCAAAAGAGTAATTCCTGAAAGACTGCACAGAGCACGATTCTTATAAAGTTCAAAAACACCATCTCAGTTTTAAAAAGCAAGGGAATGATAAACACCACGTTTAGGAGTGTTTCCTTGGGAGGGAGGAAGTACAGGGTAGGAAAGTCCACAGAGGTGGTTAAAGATTCTTGCCAGGGTTTGATTCTTCCAAAAAAATTAATGAGGTAGTAGGTTTCGTTAGGAATTCATAACATTATTAAAACATGTAAATAAATTTGTATGAATAAAGTAAAAAAGGCCATGCACGGATCAATAATGAGATTATGTCACAAACCCAGGATTATGATTTAATCTAATTCTAGGTAACTAGAGTCCATCAAAAATAAAATGAAACAAAAAACTTCACGGGCTTCCCTGGTGGCGCAGTGGTTGAGAGTCTGCCTGCCGATGCAGGGGACACGGGTTCGTGCCCCGGTCCGGGAAGATCCCACATGCCGCGGAGCGGCTGGGCCCGTGAGCCATGGCCGCTAAGCCTGCGCGTCCGGAGCCTGTGCTCCGCAACGGGAGAGGCCACAAAAAAAAAAAAACAAAAAACTTCACGCCATCTCAAAAACCTTTAATGGCTGCTCTCCATTGCATTAGGCCTCTTATGGGCTCTAAGCTGTGAGAACTGGATGCTCCATAATTCATTTCTTCAACATAATGGAAGAAAGGAAGGAAGGAAGGAAGGACAAAACAGGGAAAGCCTGCAGGACTGAGTGATTCTCCAACTAAGCTGTCATCTGACAGTGGAAGTCAGTCTTGAAATTAGAATCCAAAATAGTTCCTCTGCAAACACTGCCAACACTATCACAGTATTGATACTTGTATGTTTACAGGCATACCTTGGGGATACTGTGGGTTTTGGTTCCAGACCACTGTAATAAAGCACGTATCACAATAAAGCAAGTCACATGGATTTTTCTGGTTTCCCAGTGCATGTAAGAGTTATGTCTACACTATACTTTAGTCTATTAAGTGTGCAATAGCATTAGTCTAAAAAAATGTACATACTTTTATTAAAAAATACTTTATTGCTAAAAATTACTACTATTAAGCCTTCAGGGAGTTGCAGTAGTAACAAAGATAACTGATCACAGATCACCATAACAAAAATAATGCAAGTGTTGGAAATATTGTGAGAATTACCAAAATGTGACACGGAGATACAAAGTGAGCAAATGCTGTTGGAAAAACAGCACCGATACGATAGACTTGCTTGATGCAGGGTTGCCACAAACCTTCAATTTGTAAAAAAACGCAGTATCTGTGAAGAGCAGTAAAGCAAAGCACCATAAAGTAAGGTGTGCCTATAGCTCCCCTCTTTTAATTTCTTTTGGAAAATTTCAAACCTTCACCATCCAACGTGCAAGCCGCTAACTACAAGTGGGCATTTACATCAATGAAAATAAAGTTCCAAATTCAGTTCCTCAGTCACAATAGCCGCTTGTGAAGCCCAAGGCTGGCTACCTTATCAGACAACACAGATAGAGAACATTTCCATCGCCCCGGAAAATTGTATTGGCCAGCACTGCCTTACACCCAAGAAGAGGAGGGAGCAGAGGGACTTGTTCACGCGCAAGCCGGGAGGGAGGAGGGCCGGAGCGTCTTGGGGTTGGTGGAGCGGATCACAGCCGGCTGACGGAGAGCTGAGCCGTCTTCTCAGGCGGAGATCGACAACACCAGTCCCGGGGCTGACAGCCTCAGGCAGGGACCCCGAGTGACCAGGACAGCCTGCTTGGTGAAACCGGCAGCCCCTTCGCTCTGCGCCCCCGGGGTGGGGTCCCTCGAAACTCTCAGCTGGGAGGGCGGGACAAGTGCTTATGAACATGCCCCTCCGCTTACCCCAGCCCTTCCTCCCCAATAGCCCCACCTGCCCTGCCCTTCAGGGTGATTTTGCTCTGAGGAAGTACCCCTGGGGAGGATCAAAGGAGCTAGGCTGGGAGATGTCAAAGTGTTAGCAAGCACAGCAGCTGCCATTTGTCTTGGAGCACTGGTGGAGGGCTTGGGGAGGGGTAGAGTTCCCCCCACCCCACCCCTGCCCCATCAGTGCACACCCTTAATGCAAGCGATAAATCCTCCAAAGTCAGTCACTGCAGCTGGTCCCTGTCCTAACCAGCCTCTGTGTGGTGATAAACCCTTGCCAGCCTCATGCTATCAGCCAGGACCAACAACCCAGGGCCATCAGAGCAGGAAAGGCTGTGAGGTGACCAGCGCATAGATTAGGACACTGAGGCCCAGGGTGGGGCAGGAACCTGCACAAGTTCACACGGCCAGGGGGTGGAAGAGCCCAGAGCGGGAACAGGGCTGCCACCTCTCCTGGCTCCCTGGCCTCCTACTAAGCAAGGTGGTGGCTTCCGTGGAGACTCTGCATCCTCCCATCTGCGCTCAGTCACCCCTCTCTAACCAGCAGTGATCACAGGCTCGCCCACAGGCCCTAGACAGAGAGCAGATGAAGTGCCCCGACCGAGGGGGCTGGGGCCCGGCAGCCAGCCAGGTTTGGCCCTTTCCTGGAACCCAGGCTGCCTTTCAGGCTCTGAGGAGCTGCCTGAACAGGGGGTCAGGTCAACTCCCCTGGGCCAGCATGTGTAGCCTAGGAATGATGGCAGGATTCCAGGTCAAGTGATCGATGGGGGTGGGAGGGAACTGGCCACAGGGAAA
>NW_006785876.1:1991064-1994226 GCF_000442215.2 Lipotes vexillifer
AAAGAGCTTGCAGGGGTCCCTGGGCCCCTCCTTGGGGCTCCCACAGCACCTGGGCTCCTCACCAGATGGCGGCAGGCTCCAGGGGCTGCTTCCGCCAATGGGTTGGGGGTCCCGGAAGGCAGAGCCTGCAGCTCACTCCCCTCTGACGCCAGCACAGTGCCGGGCACGTAAGAAGGCGTTCCAAAGAACGTTTACTGAACCAGCAAGTGAGGCAGAGAGATGGGGGCTGGGAGATCCCACCCCGAGCAGCTGGAGCCGGGGCCTCGGCAGTCAAGAACATGGAAACTTATTTTCCTCGGATTCCATCTTTTACAATTAAATGCTCATGGTCTCTGCCTGACCTCAGGGCTTAGAACCAGCCTATGGCAAGAGGCTCTGCTGGGCCACACACAGCACTCGCCACTAGCTGGGCATTTCCTTCTCATTTCCTCCCAAGGTCCACCCTATAAGGTAGGTTACCCTGTCTGAAGGCTTAGGACAGACTTTAAAAGTTGCTCAAGATATACTACTAGGGCTTCCCTGGTGGCGCAGTGGTTGAGAGTCCGCCTGCCGATGCAAGGGACACAGGTTCGTGCCCCGGTCCGGGAAGATCCCACATGCTGCGGAACGGCTGGGCCCGTGAGCCATGGCCGCTGAGCCTGCGCGTCCGGAGCCTGTGCTCCGCAACAGGAGAGGCCACAACAGTGAGAGGCCCGTGTACCACAAAAAAAAAAAAAAAAGAAAGAAAGAAAAAGATATACTACTAGTATGAGGTACAGCTGAGATTCACATGTGGACACGTCATCCTTCAGAGATCGTATTTCGAACCACCTTCACTCATTCAGCAAACACCAGTGAGCCACCGTCAGGCGCTTCCCTAGGTGCTCGAAACACAGCTGTGAACAGAACCTACCCAGCTCCATGAGAGCTTTCATGCTAGTTAATGAGGAGACAGACAAAAACCAACCAAATAACACCGCGTGGTAGAGTAGGATCGCCACACTTTTTCTGTTAAAAGGCCAGACAGTAAACACTTTTGGCTTTGCTGGCCATATGGTCTTTGTGGCAACTTAGCTCTGCAACAGGGGAGATATGTAAATGAGTGGGTGTGGCTATGTGCCAATAAAACTTTATTAATGGACAGTGAATTTTAAATTTCATATAATTTTCAAGTGCCACAAATGTTATTCTTTTGATTTTCTTTTTCAAGCGCCACAAATGCTATTCTTTTGATTTTCTTTTTCAAGTGCCACAAATGTTATTCTTTTGATTTTCTTTTTCAATCATTTAGAAATATAGAAACTATTCTTAGCTTGCAGGTCACACACACACAGGTGGTGGCCCGGTTTTGGTCCATGGTCTGTACTGTGCCAACTCCTGGGAGACAGAGCAGCTGGGGTATGTGAGGGGGAATTTAGACAGAGCAGCCAAGGAGGTCTCCCCAAGGAGACGACACTGGAGCAGACCCCTGAATGAGGCAGGCAGGGAGCCCCGTGCTCCTGGCAAAGGGAACAGCATGTGCAAAGGCCCGGCAGCATGAATGCAGGGGAGGATGGAGGCCAAGCGGCAGGAGAGAGGTCTCTGCGATTAACGGGAACAAGATCACGTGGGCCTCCAAGCCCTGGTGAGGACTTTAGTCTAAATTTGACATCAAACCACTGGGCCCTGGCACTTACTAGCTTTGTGACCTTGGGCAAGTTATTGAACTTCTTTGTGCCTCAATTCTTTACAAAATGGGAACAGTAATGGTACCTGTCTCAGAAGGCGTAGGACTCTGTGAGCATAATGCCGAAAGGAGTGTTAGCTTCTGATATTAATATTGGAGCCCAGCTGGAGGAGGCACAAGCTGGGAGAGGTGGTGATGACTTTTGTCAACTCACCCACGATGTCCACCACGTCCGGCCGAATGAGCGGCTCCCCGCCCGTGAGTCGGATCTTGTCTACACCTTCTTTCACAAAGAGGCGGGCCAGGGTTAGGATCTCCTCTGTGGTCAGCAGGTCTGCCTTGGGGGTCAGAGGGACACCCTCCTCGGGCATGCAGTATTGACCTGAGGGGAGGGAGGGGATGTGGAGGAAGGAAGTGACTGCAGCGGTCAGGCTGCGATGTCACCAGTCCCAACTCCCGCACCAGGCCACAAGTGTCTCCTGAACCCCACCCCAGCCATGAGGAAAGACCCGGCCAAGTATGAGGTGGCACAAACCCTAGGCCAGATTCTCTTTGGGGCTCACCACTCTCACCTACAAAATTTAACACCCCTTCCCCAACTGGCCTTGCTGTCCCTCAGGGCTTAAAGATGATAAATGAGGCTGACAGCTCAGCCTGGCTGGAGGTAGGGCAGGCCGAGACAATGGCCCCTCAGTGAGGGGCCGCTGGGCGGGGCCTGCCTGGAAGGCCAGGGCCCTGGGCCCATTGCTTCTGCCATCATTCATCTCCTTCATTTCATCTGGTTTTGACAAACAGGGACCCTTCTCTATGTGTCCTAAGGTGAAGGAGGCTGGGAGGTGCTCCCTGGCCTGGGCAAAGCTGCTCTCCTCTGTGGCTACATACGTTCTCACACCCAGTTTGTCTCCTACAGGCGATCATCAGTCCCATTTCACAGGTTGGAAAACTGAGGTACCACCTGTTCAGGGCGAGGTAGCAGAAGGGGATAAATGAGGCGAGCCCTGGCCAGTGAGGGGGGCACAACCTCCTCCCATCAGTTCCCATGGTACGGGTTTAATCAGTACCAGTGGTCAGGATCCGCTAGGGGGTCATTCAGTCAAATCAGTGAAGGGCCCAGAATTGGTCTTTTAAGATGGAACAGATCAGGTAACAACGTCAGAACATCAGTACTGCACGTAATGAGTATCGTTTGGTTAAACATTTACTACACATGCACTATTTACTGGGCCATGAAGTAAATATATTTCTTATTGTGAGCTACAGTGAAAGGAAGGCAGGACAGATGGACAAACACGCTTCGGAAGCCCCTCCAGCGGTGGATCTGGCCCAGAGCACTCCGTGGGGTTATGAAACAAGGACTCTGTGTACTAGCCTGGCCCCAACTTGTCTCATGGGACTGGGGTTGGGGTGTCTTTATAGCTGGCACTGCTGCCTATCTTACTTGTTTACACCGTCCAGCAGTCCCCATGCCACATCCTGAACCGTGGGGACCGCAAGGAAACAGGAGGGAGGGGAAAGAG
>NW_006785876.1:1994236-2013924 GCF_000442215.2 Lipotes vexillifer
GATCCCAGGCCCACCTCAATCCTAAACCCAACAGCAATTCTGTTCTCCAACCTAATCCCAAGTAGAACCCAGCTTCCAGGATCATAAAACTCACCCTTGACCCCTACCTTGCCCCTGAACCCCACCTGGCAAGCAAGGAAGAAGGGCGGCTGGAGTTTTCTAGAAAGAGGAATGGGGAGGATTGAGAAGGATTCCTAGACAGGGGGTGATTTAGGGGCTACTACAGTAGAGGGACAGGAGCCACTACAGTAGAGGGACAGGAGCTCAGGAGGGCGACTCACATCTGAGGTTGCACTTCTCAGTGAGGGAGATCCGCAGGTAGCTGTGGCGCCGGCCGAAGCTGTCCGTGAGGAAGACAGAGAAGGGGGCTGCGTGCTCCCTCAGGAACCGCCTCCGTCCGGACGGCACCTACGACAACAGGGGCTGGGGCAGAGGTGCAAGGAGAGCCCACCTGGGGACAGCAAGCCCTCTCCCCTCGACCATCCCCTCCCTCCTCTCTGACACCCGCACACACTGCTAGCCTTTCCATCCACATGGGCTCCGCAGTCCTGGGGGTCTGGTATTCTCCTGTTATTCACAGGTTGGGAAACAGGCCTGGAGGGAAGGACCTGCCCCTCCAAGGTCCCACACTCGGCCCCAGGGTGGAGGACCCCTGCAGGGGTGCATCTGCCTATCAGCTGGGCAGCAAGGCACAGGGAAGAGCACTAAGCCCCAGCTGGGCCCCACCTTCTCCCTGCTACCCCTCCCTCAAAGGAAGCCTATCCGGGAACAGCCATCTCTAGCACCTCTTGGATGGGTCACTGGGAGGGCAGGTGCCATTTGGCACCTGGCAACCATGCCACCAGACAAGCATGTCCAGAAAGGAGGAGGGAGACAGCAGGTAGCTGAGAGGGAAGGTGGCCTGGGACACGGAAGCCACTTGTCCAACCCAGCCCTCCCACTCCTTACCTTGAGCTCGAAACAAAGTCACTCACTGTGAGGGAGGGGGTGTCACACAAGCTCCCGCCCCCTTGCGGATGGGGGGCTCTCTGGGGCCTCCTCAACACCCAGGAGGACCCAACAGGCCACACCCCCAGGAGCAGCCGGGGGCCACGCCCAGCTGGGGAGGGTAAACCCATGGGGAAGGCTCCCCTCCCACAGAAGACCTTGGGGGTAAGACAGCACACTAGGGGGACCCACAGAGGGAATGAGGCGGTTCCAGGAAGGGAGAATGCAGGTGCCAGGATGGCCACCACACTAACCCCGTGCCCAGATTGCTTTAGTCCTTATCCTTCACCCACCCGTGGCCAGAAGAAAGGACTAAGGACCCACTGTTTGGGGTATAAGGGGAGGAGATGGCCTGAGGCTCCCGGCAAGGCCCAAACTCATCCTGGGGAGAGAAAGGAGGCAGCCAACCTCACCCTTTCCTGAATCTGAACTAGTCTGTGCTCTCTCCCCTCCCCCATCCCCCCATTTAGAACACAGCCCTGCGTCATGACATGCTGATGAGATAACTGCTCCACAGAGGTTAAGAGTTTGCAAGGCATCTTAAGGTTTCCAAAGAATGTTCTCTGTTCCATCCCCACACCTAAAGGGATTATTATAACCAACTCTTGAATGGGGTCCAAGAACACCCCTGGCAGAACCAGGATGCAAATCCAGGTCTTCTGATTCCAAGTTCTAAATTCCTTCCCCTAGTTGCATAGGGTGTGTCCAAGAAGGTACACGGGATGGTACATAGGGCGGGGAGAAATCATTTCTCTAGAATCTTTAAAACAGAGAAATCATGACTGTGGTGGTCATCCGTGAGGTCTATGGATAAGGCTCTGGACTGGGGACACACTGGGAAAGTTCTCTAATTCCTCCAGGCCTGCTCTCCCAGCCGTTAAATAAGTACACAGTTGTGGGCTAAGGTTGTCTTGCTGTGAAGGAGGGGGCTAGTCAGGACACTGGTAGGGAAACCCCCAGGATTCTCATGATCTTGTAACCTAAAGAAAGCAGGCCTCCAGCCCTCCTGAGGTCCAAGAAGAAGAAACATTTACTTCAGAGACCTCCTCAGCCCTGGCTACATGTTAGAACCATCTGGGGAGTTGAAGAAAAAAATTCTACTGGAGACCAGCTGAATTCAGATCTCCAGATGCTGTGTGCTTCACCTCTCCAGGTGATTCTAATGTATAGTCAAGGGCCACTGACTGACTCAGGAGGTAGAAGGGATAGGAGAGCAGGGGGTGCTTCATGATTTTCCTGGGTCCATAAAACTGACCTTGCTCTGCCCGCCCCAAGAGCAGTTTCCCACATCCTCTAAGAAACCCTGCTCACAGTCCCGTGACGAGAAAGTAGCCGTCATTTCTCTGAACTGCAGTCTGAAATAATAACAACAGTGTTCCTCCTTCCCTACTCACCCCACTGCCTTTCCACCAGTACCTTTGGGGATGGGTCAGGGACACTTCAGAATCACGTGTCCCATCCCGGGACTTCCCTGGTGGCGCAGTGGTTAAGAATCGCCTGCCAATGCAGGGGTCACGGGTTCGAGCCCTGGTCCGGGAAGATCCCACATGCCGCGGAGCAACTAAGCCCGTGTGCCACAACTACTGAGCCTGCGGTCTAGAGCCCGCAAGCCAAAACTGAGCCCACACGCCACAACTACTGAAGCCCATGCGCCTAGAGCCCGTGCTCTGCAACAAGAGAAGCCACGGCAATGAGAAGCCCATGCACTGCAACGAAGAGTAGCCCCAGCTCGCCGCAACTAGAGAAAGCCCACGCACAGCAACAAAGACCCAACGCAGCCAAAAAAATAAATAAAATAAATTTATTTAAAAAAAAAAAAAGAGGGCTTCCCTGGTGGCACAGTGGTTGAGAGTCTGCCTGCCGATGCAGGGGACACGGGTTCGTGCCCCGCGGGGTCCGGGAAGATCCCACATGCCGCAGAGTGGCTGGACCCGTGAGCCATGGCCGCTGAGCCTGCGCGTGTGCTCCGCAACGGGAGAGGCCCGCGTACCGCAAAAAAAAAAAAAAAGAGTCCCATCCCCATTGGCCACCACAGTCCAGGAGCTCTGACACGTGGGAATCAGCAGCTATTCACAATTCAGTGACTTGTTAGTCCCCCCAGACCTCACCTCTTCACTTGCCAAGATGCCCTCCTCACCCTAATCTTCACATCCTGGGAGAGGTGGCTGGGTGAGGGAGGAGCGAAAATAAAGCCGGGAATAGGGAGCAAGTGAGAGGACTCAGGAGCATGACTCAGCAGAAAGCGGAGAGGGAGCCGAGGAATGGGGCAACCCAGAATGGAATTAGGCCCCCACGGGAGGGGAGGCCAGATTTCACTTTTGAGACCTGGAGTGACCTTATCTAGATTCGTTCAGACTCTGTATAGCCAGTAGCTGACGCAGCCACCTAAACACACACACACACACCTGACGCAGCCTCCTAAACACTCCCTCGCCCTCGCCCTCGCCCTCGCCCTCTCGCCCTCTCTCTTGCAAACTCCTCAGCTGGGTATTAACACACCTCATCCCTGCCTCCTCCTCCAGCACTGCATATGCCCTACTTTCCTTCTTCCATTTTTTTTCTTCCCTTTAAACTCCCTGGAGGAAAAAATATCAGCACCAGTCAAAGGAGTCCAGAATCCTGGGAGAATTACTGGGCAGATGAGACGGCAGTGTCTCTCGCCCAGGCGGGGCTAGGACATGTCAGAAGTAGAACATCCTTAGGTGCTCATATTCTCCGGCCCCGGCCTGGACCAGGCTGTTTCCCCTGGGTGGGAAGCCTTCCTGCCTGACTCTGTTTCCCAGTGTCATAGCAGGTGTCGAACCGCTGTGTCAGTGAACAGACAGGCAGGTCCCTAATCCAGAGGGAAAGGTGGTGCGTCGAAAACCCAGTTACACTGGGGTTGCCATTCATTTCTAGGCTGGTCTCTACTGTCAAAATGGTTTAGCCTCGTACAGTGGTTCTCAGCTTTTGTTACACATTAAAATCACCTGAAGACCTTCTAAGACGTGCTGATGCCAGAGCCCCAGCCCAAAGATTCGGACTCAGCTGCTCTCTGGGATGGGGCCCTAGTGGTTTATCTGTAGCCCAGGCTGAGAACCACTGGCCCTGCCACACCAGGACCCAGTGCCATTTTAATCCGGGGTGATTGCGGTTCTGAGCATAGGCTTTGGGAGCAGGTAAACTTGAATTAGAAGCCTGGCTCTGTTACCAACTAGCTGTAAAGCTAGTTGCTTACCATTCTCTAAGCCTTAGCTTCCTCGTCCATAAAGTGTGGAAAATGATCCTACCTATCTCAGCGGGAGGAGTTCCTGTCACACAGTAGGTGTTCAGGAAGTGACTGCTCCCATTCTCTCAATCTAACTCCTACTTACAAATATCCATTCATCATGTATCCATGGAGGGGCACTGTGTGTGTGTGTGCTGTGACTAGTTTTCCCACTCTTGTCAGCTTCCCTCGTCTTGCAAAGCCCTACTTAATGGCAGAGGGCCCAAGGCTGGGGTTTCGGACCTGCTGTCACACCACTCAAAGCAGGACACGTGGGGTCTGAGCTTCCCGAGAACCACAGATACTAGTGCCCCAACCAGGAACTAGGCAGCCTACCACATGCTACTGGTTATATCTTGTCTACCAACCCAGTGCAGACTGGGATGAAGTGGTGGGGAAGAGGGGTAGGAAGGAGTTAGTTAAGGGAGGGACCCTGCCCTCAAAGTGCCTTCTCTAATATTCACTAACCTTGGGCCTTTGATCTGAGTGATAAAGGCCAACCCCCAAACAGCTCTGGAGTGTACACACTAGAAGAGCAGGAGAAGAGCCCAGGCCAAACCCAAATATCAGTGGCCCTGATTTACCTGCTCTTTGGGAGGATGTATACCCAGAGGGTGGCTCAAAATTAATCTCTATTAAATAAGGGGACCTGGCAAAGTGCCCAGCCCCAGGCTTTGACCTCCGTTCCCCCTCCAGCCCCACCCTAAGTGTGAGGTCTTCACACCTGTGGCTCCCGGCAAGGATAAGTCACACTTCACTGAAACAAAGCTGTTGAGGAGCTGGGCAGGTTGGAAGTCCAGGCAGCCCCCTGAAAGGTCTCCTTTCCTTCCACGTGTGACTGCCCTGCCCCGGCCCTCCTCATGTACCAGTCCCTTCCTGCACAGCCCTCTCCCATGTTGTGTTCTCTCCAGCCCCCTGAACAGCTGGGTGCCTTTGCCTGGCACAGAGTCATCCTTTCCCCTGCCCCTGCCCCAAGGAAGCAGGACCAGGACCTGAGGCCAGCCCCTTGTCATGCCAACAAAGCCTGCACGGAGCCTGAGAGGGAGAAAGAAGGGCGTAGTGCTTGCAACTGGGGGAAGCCCTCTGTCTTGCTGCCCCAACCAGGCCGGAGGGAGCTGTCTCCCCTACCCGCCTGCCCTTTCCACCTGCAGAAGCTCCTCGATCTGCCCCGGGACAAAGCCTAATGCCCCCATCCACTGTCCTCACAGCCAGCTCCCTCCCCTCACTGCACATCTCTCCCACACCTACACCCCGACACACAGACAACACCCAGGGGCTTTCCCCGTCTCTCCAAGCACTTGCCATCTCAAACCAGACCTCAGGGCCCCGCGTAGGGTATGGGGAAAGGCACCCTACAGGAAGGGAAGGGAGGACAGGGCTTCCAGATGCCCCCACTCCTGCTCCTGCCAACTGGCAAGCTCGGTGGATTGGTTGAACATACCTCTGAGATTCTCCTAAGGACACTCTGTGCCCTCCCCCACTGCGTACAGATGGGCTAGTCCATCCCACTGGTTTTAAAGACAGGAAGAGAGGGGAAGAGACAGGCCCAGGAGCCAGGTCAAACTGGGGGCAAAGCGAGCATGAAAGCTTGGGGCTCCCTGTCCAGTGCTCTGTCACGTGCACCCTCACCAGATCTGTTTCAAACAGCCAAAAAATACCTGCTAACTCTACTGCCTGCAGAGCACCGGATAAGCACTGTACTGAGAAAGGCAGGGGAGCACCCAGCACCCAAGGAGCAACCTGTCTGCTGAGGATAACCGTGGTGGGGAATGTCCAGGGTGAGAGGTCTGTGATCAGATAGTTGACAGAATGACTATCCTGAGTGTCCAGGTGGGAGGGGACTTAGGGGACACAGTATGTGGCAGTGGCGGCAAGCATAATTACAACAAACGTGCAATACACGTGCACAGCACGTACATGTGCCAGGTTTTGTTCTAAGTACATATATATATAAATTATGTTAACTCCTTTAAGCCCTATGAAGTAGACGCTGTTATTCCCATTTTACAGAGGAGAACACTGAGGCACTGAGAAGACTTGCTCAAGTTCACACACCTAATAAGTGGTAGGGCTGGGATTCAAACCGAGGCATCCTGAGTCCACCTTCTTACCTGCTAACTCTACCTGCCCTCATGGTGTAAAGGAAAGGGTAAGAGCAGCCTCTCTTCTGCTCTCCCCACAGAAAAGAAGCAGGAGCCCAAGTGCTAGAGTTTGAGCTCCGGTTCCCTTACTTTACAGCTCAGGGACTCCAGGGAAGTTAACTTCCATGAGCACCCTCACCTGAAAATACAAACTCTACTCACTTCACATGGTTTATTGTGAGGACTGAGAGAGACCACGAATGAAGCCACTTAGCACAGGATGAAAGGTACAAAGTAAATTAGGGGCAAGGGGGAGAAGAAACTTCCCTTTTCCTGAATTCTTTAGAGATCTCTCATCTTTGCTTTCCCATTTTTCCCTCCACAAAGTTCAGAGTTCAAGGATACTGACAAACTTCTCCACCTCCCAGAAATGGGATCTGCTTATCTGAGGATCCCGCGGGTGGGGGGAAGCGGGGATCAGATCTGGGGAAAGCAAGTCAGGCTCAGGCCCTCCCCTTGATTGAGCAACAGCAGATGCATGATCTGATGAATCCCAGAACTTGAAGCCCTGAGCCAGGAGGTGGGAAATGAATGACCAGATCAGCCTAGAAAAGGTGTCACCAAAAAAGAGATGCTTCTCCCCACATGATTCCCTGACGACATGGACAAAACAAATTTAAAACTTCTTATGCTGGAAGCCCCTCTGAGATGCTGTTAAGGACTGAGGGGGGCTATCCCAACCCTAAAGAGATAGCGGAGTCCCTAACCTGCAAGAGCCCAGGTCCTGACTCCATTCTGCTCTAGAAAGAGACTGAACCCTCCTAAGGGAAATGAAGATGAAACAAAAAGAGTCAGTGAAGGACGGGTCACACAACCCTGTGACTACAAAGTGACAACTGACTACTGGCAGCACCAAGGTGACATTTTTAGTCAGTGCCACACTATGAAGTGGGGTGTCACAAAAACACCTGATCACACACAACCTCCACTGGGGGGCAGGGAGGAAAATGTTTAAAGAAGAGGCTGGGTGTGAGGCAGGGCTGAAAGGGGTACTAATAATATCTCATTTGTCCCAGAGTCCTGCCGCCTGCTCCCCCACCTCTAGGAGTCACTCAGACCTGGAAGGGGGTTGCACGGATGGGTGGACAGGGAGGTTTTTAAGCCAGACCCCAAGGAGCGCCCCACCCCGCCACCCCTCGTTGGGATACCGGGTGAGACTGGGCAGTCTATCTAGAAAACATCATTCCACTCCTCTCCCCACCACTAAATAAGCGCTGAGGAGTCCCTCGCAGAGGCGCACACCCCTCTCAGAAGCAGCTACCGCGGACGGGCCGGGGTGCTTCTGGGCATAAGGTGCAGCTGCCAGGTCACCCCCTCCCCAAGAAAGTGTGGATACGGGAGGCTCACCTCCACGGCAGGTTGGGAGGGCTCCCCGGGGTGTGGCTGCGTCACCAGAGCGCCCGAGCTGCAGCTCCGGACGCTGGACCTCAGGACCGGCCGCAGCATCCGGGACACTGGTTGGGCCGCCATGAAGCCTGTCCGGCAAGGCGAGACTACACTGGGTAGCCGGCTTCGGGAGCACGCTAGCCCGGGACTCGCTGCCCCAGGTCCTCCCGGCAGGGGCGTGGTGGGGGCGGGGCCACACCAGCCAATCGGTGAGGGTGCCATGCCGCGCGGCCTTCTGGGAGTTGTAGTCCACACCCTCTGCTCCTATCCCAGGAGGCTAAGTGTTCTAGGCCTTGCAAAGCACAAGTTCAAACTCACCCAAAGATCTTCAGTCTTTTCCTACAGGCAGCTGTGGACTTTGTGCCAGTCACACCACGACCTAAGTGCTTTAGGGCCAGGTGAATGAAATTTAAGGAGGTACCAAAAAAGTGGGTTATCAAGATAAATATATATATATATATTTTTTTTTTTTTTTTTTTTTTTTTTTGTTGGGGCGCTCCCTTGTTTGGTGCCCGGAGACTCTCCAAGATCAGGAGGTAGGTGTGACCCAGGATCCTTTCAAATGACTGCTTCTGTTCTGATTCTCGGGTAATGTGGGATTTTGTGAGCATCATTATTTTTTTTGGGGGGGGGGTACACGTGCTTTGCACCGTTGTGGCCTCTCCTGTTGCTGAGCACAGGCTCCGGACGTGCAGGCTCAGCGTCCATGGCTCATGGGCCCAGCCGCTCCGCGGCACGTGGGATCTTCCCGGACCCGGGGCACGAACCTGTGTCCCCTGCATCGGCAGACGGACTCTCAACCACTGCGCCACCAGGAAAGCCCAAGATAAATAATATTTTAATGCAATATTTTAAAAAGTCAGGGACTTCCCTGGTGGCGCAGTGGTTAAGAATCAGCCTGCCAGTGCAGGGCATACGGTTCGAGCCTTGGTCTGGGAAGATGCCACATGCCGCTGAGCAACAAAACTACTGAGCCTGTGCTCTAGAGCCCAACTCCTGAGCCCCAGCTCCTGAGCCCACATGCCACCGCTACTGAAGCCCAGGCACCTAGAGCCTGTGCTCTGCAGCAAGAGAAGCCACTGCAATAAGAAGCCCGCACACTGCAACGAAGAGCAGCTCCAGCTCACCGCAACTAGAGAAAGCCCCTGTACAGCAACGAAGATGCCACACAGCCAAAAAATAAATAAATAAAAATTTAAAAAATAAAAAAAAATCAGAATCAATGCAAAACAATCCATAATAAACAAAATATCAATATTTTATATAAAAACAATAACTGATCCTGCATGTTTACGACTTACCTAACTCCTTTCACTGTTGTCTAGGCCCTGATTGGAGGATGGTCAGCTCCCTCCTTCAAGATACACTTCTCCAGGGACTTCCTTGGCAGTCCAGTGGTTAACACTCTGCACTTCCACCGCAGGGGCTGTGGGTTCCATTTCTGGTAGGGGAACTGAGATCCCACATGCTTTTTTTTAACCAAAAAAGTTAAAAAAAAAAAAAAAAAAAAAAAAAAAAAAAAGATGCACTTCTCCAACTGTGCCCCCAAAGGAAGCTAACAATCTTGGCCTCTCTGTTTAAAAAAGTACGTAGCAAGAAGTCATAAAATGAGTGGATATCATCTTTGGAATGCTTCCTACACACCAAACACCATGCTAATGACATGGAGGAACCTTAAATGCATATCACTTAATACTTACAATAATCCTACAGTTACTAGAATGTCAATTTTGCAACTTAGGAAACAGAAGCTTAGAGAGGTTGGGTAATTTTCCCAAAGTCACCTGGCTGATAGGTGGCAAAACTAGGGTTTAAACCCAGGACAATATGATTCCTAAAGTCAAGATTCAGTATGTATCAGGAATTGGGAGGGGTGGGGGGTGTCCCTTTCTCTCTCTCAAAAACAAAGAGCTATAATCTTTAAGGTTTTTCATGGAATGCACACTCAGTAATGAGTCTACGTACTAAGAATCTTATGCTCAAATAGGCCTATCTGTTGTATCCAAAACTATCACCATGGAATTGCAAGAACGAAACGCTGAATAACATCATGGGAAACTCACCTTTAGTCTGATGCTAAAATCGTAGCTTTTCTGAAAGTCTCATTGCATTTGTACAAGTCAGTTGTAGTCAGTTATCTTTTCCTTTCCACTAGTCTATCAATTCTTCAAGACTAGGATCTACATCCTTATTTCCTAATATACACTTGGCAGATAGTATCTTTCAGTCAAAGTTCAGACAATACATGCAGGGGATGAGAGTGTGTCTGAGTACATTTGAGACAGTAGAACAGGCCTCACAGAAGTCTATGCGCAAAGGGCCCGAGGACCATGGAGGACTGTTCAAGCTCTGTCCATGGCTAAGCTGGAGGCCTGTCTTCCCTCCCCAACCCCCTATCCAAAAGGATCCAGGACAAAACTTGGAAACAACCAAGATGTCCTTCAATAGGTAAATGGGTTAATAAATTGTGGTACAAGTAGACAATGCAATATTATTTCAGTGCTAAAAAGAAATGAGACATCAAGCCATGAAAAGATATGGAGGAACCTTAAATGCATATCACTAAGTGAAAGACGCCAATCTGAAAAGGCTCCCTACCGTATGATTCCAATTACATGACATTCTGGAAAAGGCAACACCATGGAGACAGGAAAAAAATCAGTGGTTGCCAGGGCTTAGTGGAAAGGGATGAATAGGTGGAGCACAGAGGACTTTTAGGACAGTGAAGCTACTCTTCGTAATATCACAGTGATTGTGCAGATCATTATTCATTTGTCCAAACACACAGAAGGTACAACACCAAGAATGAACCCAATTGTAAACTATGAACTTTGGGTAGTTGTGTTGTGTCAATGTAGGTTCATCAGTTGTAACAAATGTACCACCCTCGTGTGGGATGTTGATAGCCAAGAAGGCTGTACATGTGTGGAGGCAGGGAGTATGTGGGAAATCTCTGTAGCTTTTTCTTAATTTTTCTGGAACCTAAAACTTCTTTAAAAAATAAAGCCTTTATTTAAAACAATCCAGGATTGGTTTTCTGGGCATATGCCCGTCAGTGCCTCTCTCTCATAATAGGAGCCTCAAGTATCCAGCCCTCTATACTCATTCAGATACATCCTCATTCCATCAGTAGCTGTGGACTCTCTTTGCAAATTTAGGCATTTTAATTAAGCAATGAAATTTTTAAAAGTTTTAGAAAATATTCTTTCAACAATTCCTATAATTTCTCCTCTTTTGGACCTTGTTCATGATGTTCTCCATTTGCCTCTCCAGACCCACTCCCTGACCCTCCCCACCCTGCTC
This sequence comes from Lipotes vexillifer, assembly GCF_000442215.2. Taxonomy (NCBI): domain Eukaryota; kingdom Metazoa; phylum Chordata; class Mammalia; order Artiodactyla; family Lipotidae; genus Lipotes; species Lipotes vexillifer. The sequence goes on from NW_006785876.1 coordinate 2,005,301, forward strand.
TGGGGACTAGGACATTGACGTCTACCAACTGCTTGGATGGCATCATCCAGGCACCCTTGTCTCTGGTTTCCAGATGGAACTGGCTAGTAGGAGGCACAGGCAAGAGATTAGGGAGCAGAAAGAGAAGTCAGAGTATTTATTTCTCCTGCCAGTTTTGCTGTTGTTTGGCACTGACTATGCTTTTCTACAACTGTACTTGGCATTGCATGGCCCTTCTACCATGAGTCCAGCTCTCATCAGGTCCAACAACACCATTTCTAGCCATTACCCTTCAGGTTGGGTGGGGTTGGCTTTCCTCTGTTGATGGTCACAGATGCCTCAATATCGGTGGGCACTCTTAACTCTGCCCACACCTCAAAAAATGGTCCCTTCAAAAACTCCACCTAAGTGTACTGTCTGTTTCTTGCTGGTTCCATGACTGATAAAGGATTCAAGGACTTCTCCCTCCATTAGTACCCTAGATTCACCCTTGCTGACAGTGGTAATTACAACAGAGTAACGACACTGCGTCACCAGGGAAGTCCCTGTGCCTCACCTTATATTTAATAATCCAGCAAAATCCTATTTAATTGATTTTTCACAACCACCATCCTCTGCAGTACATGAGACAGGCCCGTTTACATTTGAAAACCCAAGAAGTTATTTGCCCAAGGTTAGGCAGTGAACTTGCCAGTGAGGATAGGCAGCCAGATCTTCCTGCTGCCAAGCCAGGCCTCTTCCCAGTCTAGCACCTGTCTTATTCACAGACGCTTGCCCCTCCTTGACTGCTCTAGCAAGGGAACATGTCACATGCAGTGTTCTCAGGCCAGCCAATTTTGGCTGTGTCCCAAACGAGCAGGAAACAGCTTCTGAGGTGTTTCTAGAAATATCAGCCTTTGATACTCTTTGTTTCATTTCTCCACCCCGATAATTACCCCAACTTAATTTAATAAGCAGCAATCATATAATCCAGACAGTGGGACTTGATTTTGCTTGCAGAAAAAGCAGGTTTGAGTAAGTGGATCTGATCGTCTTCGGGGAATTAAAGGCTGTTTTCTAATTCAAAGGAGGAACAAAGAGGGAGTTGCTTTCTTTTAAATACATGGACCTTAACATAGTGAACTCCAACTCTGCAGATCTGAGTAGAATAAAGTCACGTGTAATATCATCCCTTGCCTCCTAGGCTGGTGGGAGGGAAATCAGAGTCAGAGGGGTAGATGTCCAGACCTCTCTTTCATCCTGCCCTCTGCTCCCCTGCCAGTGTTTTCCATGGATAGAAACCAAAGAGAAGCCCGAGGGCAAGGGAGTCCATGGAATCAACGACTAACAGCAGAGAACGGGGCAAAAAGAGGTGGAAAATGATCCCAGGTAAGGGTGGAGCAAATGGAGAACAAACAACCCAGAATTCTACTAATACAGATATCAAGGGGCATTCCTTTCCTGTAATGGGGCCAGGCAATATCTTTAAAGAAATAGTAACTCACAGGAGGAATTCATACTTATTAATTACCCATTGCTGTGTAACAAGCTACCCCAAGTGTAGTGGCTTGAAACAAACATTTTCTCACACAGTTTCTGAGGATCAGGACTCCGGCAGTGGCCAGCAGTGTGGTTCTGGCTTCGGTATCCCATGAGATTGCAGCCAAGATACCCACAAGAGCTGCAGTCAAGCTTCAACTGGGGGTGGAGGGTCCGAGTCCAAGACGGCTCACTCACATGGCTGTTGGCTGGAGGCCTCAGTTCCTCACTGGCTGTTAGCAGGAGGTGTCTGTTCCTGGTCTTGTGGGCCTCTTCAAAGAGCTACTCACAACATGGTAACTGGATTCTCCCAGAGTGAGTGATTCAAGAGAGAACAAGGGGGAAGCCACTTGCCTTTCACAAACTGCCCCCAAAAGCCTATTACCATCACATTTGCCACATTCCATTTGCTAATGTTCCTAAATTCAGCCCGCATTGAAGGGGAAGGGAACTCGGTTCCACCTTTTGAAGTGAGGAATATTTAAGAATTTATGGACTGATTTTGAGCCACCATACGCTCAGAAGGCGATTCGGAGGAGAAAGAGTTCAGAGTGATCTCACAATAGTGATGAAGGGCCATCTTTACCTATATGCCTTCTGCAATATAAGCCCTCTGAGGGTTGGTGCCAAATCTAAGTCATCTGTAATCACAGCACCTAGCACAGTGTTTAATGCACAATAACCTCCCAATAAATGTGCATTAAATAATACACTCTATATCTTTGACTTGCCTTTCCAGCAAGGTGTCTATGTCAGTCAGATTGAGCTAGATTGTGCTGTTGTAACAAACAACTCCAACATTACAATGGCTGAAAACCACAAATGTTTCTCATGTGTGTTACATGTCCAGCAAGGGTTAGCTTGGAATTGTTTCCCATCAGTGTCATCCTCACTCTGAGCCCCAAGCTAATGGGGCAGCTAATATCCACACAGAACGTTAGCTCATTGCAGCTCTATTTACAATAGCCAGGACATGGAAGCAACCTAAGTGTCCATCAGCAGATGAATAGATAAAGAAGATGTGGCACATATATACAATGGAATATTACTCAGCCATAAAAAGAAATGAAACTGAGTTATTTGTAGTGAGGTGGATGGATCTAGAGACTGTAATACAGAGTGAAGTAAGTCAGAAAGAGAAAAACAAATACCATAGGCTAACACATATATATGGAATCCAAAAAAAAAAAAAAGGTTCTGAAGAACATAGGGGCAGGACAGGAATAAAGACACAGACGTAGAGAATGGATTTGAGGACACAGCAAGGGGGAAGGGTAAGCTGGGACGAAGTGAGAGAGTGGCATGGACTTATATACACTACCAAATGTAAAACAGATAGCTAGTAGGAAGCAGCCTCATAACACAGGGAGATCAGCTTGGTGCTTTGTGTCCATCTAGAGGGGTGGGATAGGGAGGGTGGGAGGGAGACGCAAGAGGGAGGAGATATGGGGATACATGTATATGTATGGCTGATTTACTGTGTCGTACAGCAGAGACTAACACATCATTGTAAAGCAATTATACTCGAATAAAGATGTTAAAAATAAATAAACAAATAAATAAATAAAGAGGGAAGGCGTGTGCAAAAGAGCAAACCGGTGCTTAGAGCTTCCTTCTGAAATGCCACACATCACTCTCCTCAAGCAAGTCATGTGGCCACATCTAATTTCAAAGGGACGAGAAGCTTAGCCCTCTGCCAGAGAGGGGAAGCAGATATTGGTGAACAATAAAAATCTTACCAAGGGAACAAACTTCTCCTTGTGCTTTAATGTATCATGCAGGTTCTTCTAGTCCCCTGGACAACTCTCCCCTTTATTCATCCCTGTGGGTTGCACTGCATACTGAAACCAGCCACGGCGGTTTTGTGTCTACACATGTCACCATAGTCCCAGAGCCATGAAGTGCTGACTCCAGCATTCAGTTGTCTGTCATTAGCAAAATTAGGAGGAAGAGAGTTTGTAATAAGTCTTTAATTCAGTGGTTCTCAAAATGTGGGTTTCCGAGGTCAACTGTTTTCTTACTAATACTAAGATATATAATACTTAGATACTCCCTGCCTGTTCTACTCTCATGCTACTATGACTGTACAGAGGAATTTTACACAGGCTATCCAATTGGATTTCAAAACGGATTGAATGCAAAAGTAGGTATGAGAATCCAGCTGCCTTCTGTGAAACTTGACATCAAAGAAATTTGCAAAAAGGCAACACAATGCCACCTTTCTCCCTAATTTTTGGAAAACATAATTATTTTATTTAAAGTGTTTATAATAGGTATTGACTTTGTTAATTTTAAATCAGTTAAATATTTTAAAATTTCTCAGTCTTTATTTCTAATATGATAAATATAAATTAAACAAATTGACATAGTAAATATATATTAAATAGACATAACACACATAAGCAAAAATTCTATGGGGTCTTTGGTACTTTTAAAGAGTAGAAAGGGTTCTTGAAAAAAAGTCTGAGAACCGCTGCCGTAACGTAGACCCCCTCATCTTTTACAGACCCAGAGCCATCCTAATAGTGCTTTATAATTGCTCTCTGATCACATTATCTTCCCTAAACCATAAAAAACACACAAGAAACATAAATTCATGCCAATTCCCTTATTTCCCCGGGCTCCTGGTGGGCTACCTGTTTTGCGAAGGGGTTGGTGGAGGGATGATCGTTTCAGGGGGTTCCTCCCTAGCAGACCAAGTTCAATGCAGGAGCCCCACACTGGGAACCAAACCCACATTTCAGGTGTAACCTCTGCGATTTAGTCATTTTCTTTTGGTTTGGTTCAGGTTCCTCATCAGTTAGAAATCATAAACAGGTCTTCAGTTTTATTGGGATTGAATCATATAATGCATAAGCAAGTGCTCTATTGTTTTTATGATATTGTTTGGGAGCAAGGAGTGCCTTACTAGGTTACCAAAACCATCCTTGCCCCACATGAAAGAGCTTAGAGAGATTGATTGCATCGGGTTCATTAAGCCTCCAGGGGAGCTTTTATTAGAATTAGGTAACCCCCATGAAGAATTTGTGGGTCCATTATAAACCATGAATACCTCAAAGCAAATTAGCTTAGCTGCTTTCCAAGAACAGGTCGCTGAGAGCAATAATGGGAAATGAGGTAGGTACAATAATGAGTTGGGAAGATTGAGGAGGGATTGCCAAAAAGGATGGGTCCCAACAGCACCCCGACTACAAGGGAGCCCTGGGACCTTCGGCATGTGGGAGAAGAGGAGGGCATGGGAGGGCATTGAGAACCCTCTTCTGAGACCTTCCCAGACCTTTTGTAGACTGGCCCTTCATCACTATTGTGAGATCACTCTGAACTCTTTCTCCTCCGAATCTCCTTCTGAGCGTATGGTGGCTCAAAATCAGTCCATAAATTCTTAAATATTCCTCACTTCAAAAGGTGGAACCGAGTTCCCTTCCCCTTCAATGCGGGCTGAATTTAGGAACGTTAGCAAATGGAATGTGGCAAATGTGATGGTAATAGGCTTTTGGGGGCAGTTTGTGAAAGGCAAGTGGCTTCCCCCTTGTTCTCTCTTGAATCACTCACTCTGGGAGAATCCAGTTACCATGTTGTGAGTAGCTCTTTGAAGAGGCCCACAAGACCAGGAACAGACACCTCCTGCTAACAGCCAGTGAGGAACTGAGGCCTCCAGCCAACAGCCATGTGAGTGAGCCGTCTTGGACTCGGACCCTCCACCCCCAGTTGAAGCTTGACTGCAGCTCTTGTGGGTATCTTGGCTGCAATCTCATGGGATACCGAAGCCAGAACCACACTGCTGGCCACTGCCGGAGTCCTGATCCTCAGAAACTGTGTGAGAAAATGTTTGTTTCAAGCCACTACACTTGGGGTAGCTTGTTACACAGCAATGGGTAATTAATAAGTATGAATTCCTCCTGTGAGTTACTATTTCTTTAAAGATATTGCCTGGCCCCATTACAGGAAAGGAATGCCCCTTGATATCTGTATTAGTAGAATTCTGGGTTGTTTGTTCTCCATTTGCTCCACCCTTACCTGGGATCATTTTCCACCTCTTTTTGCCCCGTTCTCTGCTGTTAGTCGTTGATTCCATGGACTCCCTTGCCCTCGGGCTTCTCTTTGGTTTCTATCCATGGAAAACACTGGCAGGGGAGCAGAGGGCAGGATGAAAGAGAGGTCTGGACATCTACCCCTCTGACTCTGATTTCCCTCCCACCAGCCTAGGAGGCAAGGGATGATATTACACGTGACTTTATTCTACTCAGATCTGCAGAGTTGGAGTTCACTATGTTAAGGTCCATGTATTTAAAAGAAAGCAACTCCCTCTTTGTTCCTCCTTTGAATTAGAAAACAGCCTTTAATTCCCCGAAGACGATCAGATCCACTTACTCAAACCTGCTTTTTCTGCAAGCAAAATCAAGTCCCACTGTCTGGATTATATGATTGCTGCTTATTAAATTAAGTTGGGGTAATTATCGGGGTGGAGAAATGAAACAAAGAGTATCAAAGGCTGATATTTCTAGAAACACCTCAGAAGCTGTTTCCTGCTCGTTTGGGACACAGCCAAAATTGGCTGGCCTGAGAACACTGCATGTGACATGTTCCCTTGCTAGAGCAGTCAAGGAGGGGCAAGCGTCTGTGAATAAGACAGGTGCTAGACTGGGAAGAGGCCTGGCTTGGCAGCAGGAAGATCTGGCTGCCTATCCTCACTGGCAAGTTCACTGCCTAACCTTGGGCAAATAACTTCTTGGGTTTTCAAATGTAAACGGGCCTGTCTCATGTACTGCAGAGGATGGTGGTTGTGAAAAATCAATTAAATAGGATTTTGCTGGATTATTAAATATAAGGTGAGGCACAGGGACTTCCCTGGTGGTACAGTGGTTAAGAATCCACCTGCCAATGCAGGCGACACAGGTTCGAGCCCTGGTCTGGGAAGATCCCACATGCCACAGAGCAATTATGCCCCTGCTCCACAACTATTGAGCCTGCACTCTAGAGACCAAGAGCCACAACTACTGAAGCCCGTGCACCCTAGAACCCGTTCTCTGCAACAAGAGAAGCCGCCGCAGTTCGAAGCCCACACATGGCAATGAAGAGTAGCCCCTGCTTGCCACAACTAGAGAAAGCCGGTGCACAGCAACAAAGACCCAATGCAGCCTTAAACAAACAAACAAACAAACAAACAAATAAATATATTTAAAAAAAACTGTTAGAAAAAAACGATGAGGCACAAAAAAGGTTAAGCAACTAGTCCAAGAACACACGGACAGTAAGTGGTGAAGCTGGGATTTGAACCCAGAAGTCTGGCTCTAGAATCTGTGCTCTTAAGCACTATGCCCTGTTGGTGGCCTTGACCCTGACCACATCCCTCAGATAGTCCCTTCAGTTAATTCCCTGAGTAACTCTTTAGAGCTCTCACCTCTTTCCTGCTGTAATTCTGTACTATAGTCTACTGTCTTTCACAATCTTACAAAAGACTCAAAAGGGACTGGGACATACTTAAAAACTGGGACTGGGACATACTTAAAAAACTAATTTTGAGTTAAAAGAACTTTATATTTTATATATATTTTATATAGAACTAGATTCTAGGTAAAGAAATTCTGTTCATTATAAATGAAAAAAAATTCCATTCCCTAGCTCTTTTCTAAAGAATATTATGAAGCTAACATGAATGATAACACAAGTCCAAAATCTCTTATATGAAGGCCTTGGGGCCAGATAGATTTTGAAATTTAAAATGTTTTGGAGTTTTGAAAAGTCTTATTTAATATATTATACATACTGTACGTGTATGCAAAAGTGTTTGAATATATTACATAACACAGGGTTTAGGAAAGCCTTCAGGAATCCAACAAATTTTCTGCAAGAAAACAGACATTCACACTACGCGGGATAGATAATGGTTATAAGTAGTTCATGTCAGTAGGTCAGGTTTTGTTGACAAATGAAGGATGGAAAAACTTTATTTTTCAGAAGTAGATTGGTTTTTGGAATTAGAGATAAAGGCTTGTGGACATGAGGTCATACAGAATCGGGCCAAAGCTAGTAAACCTAATAAACTGTCATCAGAGAGAGGAGTACACACTTCCCGCTTCTAGGTCTAGTTACTTCCTCAGGGAGGAGGATGGAGATTCCAGCTCTGTTGTCTCCCCAGGTCAAGATGAAAGAGATTTTTTTTTTCCCCTGGAGATTTGGTGCACTGGGGCTGTCCTTATGCTATGAAACACTGACCCTAAGAAAGAAATCAGAGTTTTTGCTTTTGGGGGTGGGGAGGGCTTCTGTTTGCACCTCCAGATCCCCTTCTCCATCTTTTCCACCTTGTTCCGGGCCTCAGAAGGCTGACCTGTAGAGGCGACCTGTGCCCTCTGGTTTCTGACTGGGTTTGTCCAGCGGGGAGTCCTGGCAGGAGATCAGGGCAAGGGAAGGACAGTGGCCGGGCGCTAGTCCCTCAGCTCCTGAGTGGCTGCCCTGGGATGGCCGTGTCCTTCAATTGCAGTCACAGCCTCTGTCAAGGTGTCCTCCCCATGTGGCTCTCTCCTTCCTGGGGTCGGTTATCCGTTCCCCCCTCCTTGTTCCTTCAGGCCTAGGAGGGGTTACCACTCTTCAAACACACACACACAGAGTCACCAGCTCCAGGATACTGCACTTTCCCTTGGGGTTTTCCTACACCTTTATGTTTATGATTTCCCTTTCCCATTTCTCAGCATTCGAAACTCCATGAACATGCATGCTTCTTCCCTGTGTGCTGTTACCCATGGGTCTATTTATTGAGACACAAGAAAGGCCCCCGGAAATGTGTGAGGGGCCGGGTGATCAGGCAAAGATATCAAGGGCGTGGTCATCCAGAGCAGACCCAAGATGGCAGGCATCCCATCATTCAGTTCACTCCCCATGGCCTCTGCAAGAATCGTTTTTCCTAAGAGATGACTCCTTGGTCATCTGGCTTTTCGTTCTTTGGCTGTCTTTCCCTCCCCCAGAGTGACTGTATTCAGAAGGCATGGATGTGTCCTCAGAGCTCTGCCTCTGCAGTACACTAGAAGGGAGACCTAACTCTGGGCAACTGGAGACTGTTCACAGGACTCACACCTCTACCAGCTTCCGGCACTGCCAGCCTCTTCCAGCCCTCCCTGTTCTACTCTTTC
>NW_006785876.1:2013935-2017879 GCF_000442215.2 Lipotes vexillifer
TCTTTCCCCAATCACACCTTGTTTTTCGTCTACCCTTGACCTTTGGGGAAAGGGATAAGAGTAGAGAGAGAAAGAGGAGTAGCTGATACCTGCTGGTTCATCTGACTTCCATGCTTGCTTCAAGGCTGTGCTGCCACAGTCCCGCAGCCGGCCATTTCTTGGTTCATTGCTCAACTTTAGGACACATTTTTTCCCCAGCTCCTAGCACCTGGTGCAGTGCAGGCAACAAAAGGTAGGTCAAGTCATCTGGTTCTCTATTTTAACACAGAGTAGATAGAACTCAGTCATAGGGAGGAAAAATGCAGGAAGATGTCCTAACAAGCATGGAGATGACTGTGTCCCTCCTTGTGCTTCTGCAGCAGAGGGTCAAAGGGCAAAGCATTGCCATAGCATCTGTACCTCTCTCTCCTCCTGCCCCCATTCAAAGAAGAGAACGTGAGGCTGAGAAAAGCTTTTATCTGCCAGTACATCCCAGACCAGACATCTCCCACCTCTGCAAGGACTAATCTCCTGCTGGCACACTGCATTTCTCCTCTTCTTGATTATGCTAAAATCTCCATCTCATGCCTGCCTTTAATTATACTTCAAAAGGCCCACTTCTATTGACTTAGCCATATGACTTGGTGAAGGGGTCGTGGGTGGGTTGGTGTGGCAGACACCAGGCTGGTACCCTAGCCCACGCTCCCTGGACCCTCCAGTGTACACAGTAGTTGTGGTTTTCATCTGCAGCACGGCAGTTCTTCCCACCTGGAGCCAGAGGGTTTTCTCAGATGCCAGAAGAGCTTATTGGCAAGGGCGAGGGGGTGAGCGCTGGTGAGGGGACGCCTCCGGAGGCACCCCTCACCCTAGCGGAGCATGGGAGGCAGTAGATCCATGACCAGGGGAACCATCCTGAGGCCTGGTTCACACAGGTCCCCAGGGGGCCCCAGAAGGCCTGCACCCTGGCTGTGCATGGCTGTGTTGCCCAATAGTGCCCCCTGTCCTGCTTTTTCTCCCTTCCCTGCCTCCCTTACCCTACTTTGCTGTGCTTCTGGGGTTCACCTCCCAAACAGACTACCTGTACCCAAGTACCTGTCCAGGGTCGTTTTCAGAGAAATCTGAACTAAGACAGTTGGAAAGGAAAGAAAAACAAGTCATTTACTGTTGCTCTCTGCTCCTCTCACTTCTCACTCACTCTTCCACCCCACGGAGGGCTGGCTCTGTCCCTGACACTTTGAAACTCCAGATCTTGCCAAATCCAGTGATTCTGCACTATCACACTTGACCTCTTGGTAGCAGTTAACTGACCATTTCCTCCTTGCAGCACGCTCCTCTCCTGGTTTCTGGGACAGCATTCTCTCCTATTTTCCTCTTACCACTGAGCTTTCTGTCACGGTCTCAAAGATGCCCTTTTTTCCCACTTGCCACTTAAGCATCCACATTCCTCAAAGCCCCTCCTTAACCATCCTCTATTCTCATTCCTCACACTCACTGGGGGCCACCAACTTCACTGGCTTCCATTCCAACAAATGCTAGCGAGGCCCCCATCCATGCATCCCACCCAGGCCTCTGTGTTGAGCCCCCTCCTAGGCAAACCTGCCTATTGGCTAGAACCTCTTCTATGTTCCATGGATCCTCAGATAGGCAGGCTTCCAACTGACGTCTCTGTGGTGGTACATTTTTCCTCTAAGAAATCTGTCAGAGAAGGATAGAAAAAAGGCAGGAATGTGAGGAAATGCGGTTGGACAAGGTTATGATTGTCTTTACCTTGGGAAGCAATCTAAGCAAAATGAGAGGTGAATGGAAAAAAACTAGTGAAAAGAAAGGTGGCAAAGATACAGGAGAAGCCTTCTGAGAATGCAGAGGGGGAAGACTAGAAGGAAGGAGGAAGAAAGGTTCAGATTCAGAAATACTTGTAGGTACCAGGGAAATACGCTGATGGCATCCTTGCTAGTTGGCCTGTTTCCTCCTTGAACCAGGGGCAAAGATGACTTGCTGGGGGTGGAGTGAAATGGAGGCTTTGAGAGTGGAGGTAAAATTTTGGAATGGGGCATGAGTTAGGGTGAAACAGTGGAAAGCACAACACAAACTGGCTTCAAGAAAACAAGGAGGAGATTAAGTGACTGATACAACTTGACAGTCTAAAGGCAGACTTGGATGCAGGCATCGTTTGGCCCAGAGGTTGAGGATTCCATCTGACTCCTGCCATTCTCTTATCCCCCCACCCCTCATGTTTTAGCAGTTATAGACACCGTACCCTCACTGCAACACCCAGAGCGAGGTGGTCTCCTCTGGGGCTCCTGCAGAAGACAGGGGAAGCTTATTTCCCAGAAGCCTCTACAATTGTCTCCTGGTGTCTCATTGGCCCAGATTGGGTGGTGGGCTCATCCATGACGAACCCATCACTGTGGCCAGAGAAATGGGAGAGCTGATTGGCTGAAGCCCATCAGGGCCCACCCCTGGAAATGCAAATGAAGTCAAATCCACCCAAACAACATGGTTGAGAATGGGGGAGGGGCACTGCCTCAAAGGAAAATTTGGGTGCTTCTGGGAGGAAATGCTTGAGGTGGGGGAGCCGGGGGAACAGATGCTGGGAAGTCAACCAACAAAGGTCCACCATAGTTCGTTTCTGAGGAAAATGTGAGAAGCAATTGTTGAAACATTTGTCAAGGTGATAGGGATAGAGTAGGATAATTAAATAGTCAGTTTAGAAATCCCACTAGGGGATTAAGGGCAGAAAGGGAATTTTAAGAGAGTTCTGGAGACTGTTGTAAACTAATGACCACTCAGGAAAAGAATCCAGTAACCTAGCAACCATCTACCGCTACCTTGAAGGAAGACCAGGTGCACCCAAGCGCCAGACACATGCAGCCCACAAACCCTGATAGTTAAAACACAAGACAGTAGATATGGGGTCTGAGTCTTGTTACATGAAATCAGAGAGTTAACTGTCCTTGAAGAGTAGCATTTCTACATGTAGTCAAGACAGAAATATAGGTGAAAGGGGACATTATACTGAAACCTGAGATGAACTACCGTATTTTAGTATATGTTACCACCCTTTTGCTAATATACATATGATTTAGATAGCACCATGATGGTCCTGGTTAAACCATATAGGGCCAGAGGAGGAATTAATGATGTAGGCCTTGACGTCTGCCCAAGAATGAGGAAGGAGGTGACCCTCTCCTCCCACCCCTGCCGCTTTTTCTTTGATTATAAAAGTGTTGCCTTCTTTGTTCTCCGGGCCGCGCTCCCTTGCCTGCCTGCTTGTATCTCTCACAAGCATCCTATGCTAATAAACTCACTCTGCCTGCTGCTTTGCCTCATGCTGAATTCTTCCTGTGCCGAGACAAAAGAACCTGAGCTTCAGTAAGTCCTGACACCAGGTGGGCGGGAGGGAGACGCAAGAGGGAAGAGATATGGGGACATATGTATATGTATAACCGATTCACTCTGTTATAAAGCAGAAACTAACACACCACTGTAAAGCAATTATACTCCAATAAAGATGTTTAAAAAAAAAAAAAAAAGACAGTGGGTTCAAATCTCGTCCCAGTCAGGGATCGTGGGTTCAGGTCTCAATCTGAGCTGCGGGGGGGTGTTCAAGTCCCAGACCATAGGTTTACGTCCCAATCTGAGTTTTGGCTGGGTTTGAGTCCCACCCGAGAGGGGGTGTGGTTTCAAAGGCGTGCTGTGCTCAGGTGGGGTTTTGATGTGGGTGGAGCAGAGAACTCTGTAGTGGCTTCATGCCTCTTGGTTTTATGATTGTCTGTGGCAGCCTGGTGGTAGGAGGGGAGAAAGCGAACAACAGGATTGATCCAAAGTTAGAGGCCTGCCAGGTACCTGTGAGGACAACTGGGCAAGATGTGAGCCGAGGGTACTAGAGGGCTTGAAGTGATGGTGGGGGAAGCAGGGAATTTGGAAAGGAGCTGAGAGATTAAGCTTAAATGGAGCGGTTCAGG
>NW_006785876.1:2018014-2047521 GCF_000442215.2 Lipotes vexillifer
GCGGTTCAGGGACTGAACTTGCAGGCGAACTCAGAGAAGGTTTGGTTGGGAGGAACAGGAAGTGTCCCCGGGAGACAGCAAGAGAGACGCAGTGAGCTAGAGAGAGAAAGCTGGCGAGAAAGGATGAGGGTGACATATTGGCATTTAAACTTCAGAGGGAGATAGTGATGGGAAGGGGTTTCCTGGGTTCTATTTTCTCAATGAAGACATCATGACACACGTATGACAAGTCAGAGTGGGCTCGATAGCAACATAGTAAACATCTAAAAACCCACACCAAAAAACCCCAAAAACAAACGAAAACAAAAATCCCACACCAACCTCAGGAATCTGAGACATATCACCAAGGTTTCATCTGCCTGGGTGTCCTGTCCCCCAAATGTCAGTCCAGCTGGGCTCTTTGGGCAGAAGGGCCACTGGGGGGTACTGGCCATCTCCCTGTCTCCAAAACTGTCTATATAACTCTGAGACCACCTCGCAGTTTTCCTTCAGCCACGGGCTCTGGAAGAGTTTGTTTTGTTTAGTTGTTATTGTTATTTGGCCTTTTTCTTCCAGGATGGTTCAGAGCACCTTGGTTCTTGAGACAGAAAAGAATGGAAAGGAAGGATGCCAGGAATAGAACACACTGTATGTTCTAACTTTTTTATTTTTTAATCAAACACATACTCTGGGCTAAGGAGATGTGCACAGAATTTCGACAGGATGAGCAGGCAAAAGGAGACTTAGGTGGGATCTAAAGTTCTAGTTGACTGGCTTGACCACTGACGTGCTCTGTGAATTAAATCCAATTATTTAAATATACAGACCCTCAGTTATTACATATACACAATGAGCTTAATTATGGCTTTATACCAGAGGTCAGCAAACTTTCTCTGAAAAGTCTGAGAGTAAATATTTTAGCTTTGGTGGGTCATACAATGTCTGTTACACCTACTCTGCTGCCGTAGCAGGAAAGCAGCCGCAGACAATATGTCAACCAGTAACTGTGGCTGTGTCCCAATATGACTTCATTTACAAAAACAGGCAGTCACAGACTAATTGTAAAATGCAAAACTGTAGAACTCTTGAAGACAATGTAGGAGAAAACCTAGGTAACGCAGGAGCAAACGAGATAGCCTGGGGTATGGCAATGACTTTTTAGATACAACACCAAAGACACGATCCTTGAAAAAAACAGACTTCGTTAAAATTAAAAATTTCTGCCCTGTGAAAAACAATATTAAGAAAATTAGGAGATAAGCCACAGACTGGGAGAAAATATTTGCAAAAGACACATCTGATAAAGGAGTGTTACCCCAAATATACAAAGAACTCTTAAAACTCAACAGTAAGAACACACACAACCCAACTTAAAAAATGGGCCAAAGAGCTTAACGGACACCTCATCAAAGAAGATATACAGATGGCAATAAGCATACGAGAAGATGTTCTATATCATATGTCATTGGGGAAATGAAAATTAGAACAAGAATGAGATTTTTCTACACCCCTACTAGAATGGCCAAAGTTCAAAACACTGACAACATCAAATGCTGATGAGGATGTGAAGCAACAAGAATTCTCATTCATTGACAGCAGGAATTCATTGACAGCAGGAAGAAAAAATGATCCAGCCACTCTGGAAAGACAGTTTGTGGTTCCTTACACAACTAAACACATCCTTATTATACGATCCAGCAATTGTGCTCTTTGGCATTCACCAAAGGAGTCGAAAACTTATGTCCACACAAAAGCCTGCACACAGATGTTTCTAGAAGCTTTACTCATAATTGTCAAAAACTTGGAAGCAACCAAGATGTCCTTCAGTAGGCGAATGAATACATAAACTGTGGTATATCCATACAATGGAATATTATTCACTGCTAAAAAGAAATGAGCTATCAAGCCATGAAAGATATGAAAGAACCCTAAATACATGATACAAAGTGAAAGAAGTCAATCTGAAAAGGCTACATACTGCATGATTCTAAATATATGACATTCTAGAAAAAGCAAAATCATAGAGATGGTAAAATAAATCAGCAACTGTCAGAGGTTGGGGAAGGATGAATAGGCAGGGCAGGGGTTGGCTAAGGATGAATAGGCAGAGCACAGAACATCTTTAGGGCAGTGAAAAGACTCTGATACCCTAACGGTAAACGTATGTCATTATACATTTGTCCAAACCCGTAGAATGTACAACACCAAGCGTGAACCCTAATGTAAACTATGGACTCTGGGTAACTATGATGGATCATTGCAGTACTCTGGTGGGAGACGGTGATAATGGGGAGGCTGTGCATGAGTGGGCACAGGTTAGACATGGGAAATCTCTGTACCTTCACCCGGCTTTTGCTATGAACCTAAAACTGCTCTAAAAAATTAAAGTCTTAATAAAATAAAACAGGCAGCAGGCGGGATTTGACTCCTTGAAGTATAAAAAGGGCTATGTGGGAGCAAGTAACCTGTTTCTTGGGTCCCTTTGACCTAGCTGTGGCCACTAATGGGGACTCATCACCTCTGTGGTCTAAACCAACCTCTCTCACCTAGATGTTTCTGGGAGGCCCAGTGGTTGTCTCAAAGATGCTAATAAATACAACAGACTATTTTTTTCCTGCTCATCTCCCCCGCACACACACACACCTTTACTTTGTTAGTAACTAAGGCCTGCTCTGCCAGGTGAAAGACCCTCAGCCCTTTAGATGCCAAGCCCCTCAACCCCCTGCCCTCACCTGTGCCCAGTACAACCCTGCACTACCAGATGGTAGTATCGTATGCTGTCAAAAACTACACAAATTACACTATGTTCATAGCATATAGGGTTGAAAGCTTCTCATGTTATTAACATCTAATAGAGGGCTATTAAAAAGAAAACAGGTAAACTGGTGTCCATTTAGGCCTGATGTAATGGGGAGAGAGATTTAATGTGGGGATGGCATGAGGGTAAGGCTGATGTATTAGAATACCTATTGCTAGCTACTAGAATTAACTTCTATTGTCAAGCCACTAAAAAGTCATTGGTTTATTTTTCATCTACATCACAGTTTGATGCATACTGGGGCAAACTCCACAAAGTCATTCAAGGACCCAATCTTCCTACATCATAGGATGCCACCATCTTTTAGGAATTTGCCTTTCTCTGCATTCAACCAGAGCTAGAAAAAGATGGGAGAAGGAGGGAGTAGAGAATTTTGTAGGGAGATTTTTATGAGTCATGCCTAAAGATGGTAACATCACTTCCATTTATGTTTCCTTGGCCAACCAATTCATATGGCCAAACCTAGCTGCAAAGGAGGCTGGGAAATGTAGTCAAACTGTGGATCCAGACAAAGAAGAAACAGGTTCGTTGAACATATAGGAAGTCTATGACAGGTGGGGATGAACTGAGTGACAGACATTACTCACTACTCAGAATTACTTTCCCGGTTGACAACTGAGTCTGTTCCTGTTGGGACACAATTCTCTATGGGTCTCGCCTCCTGAGCAGAGAAACTGACAGCACCCTGGGCTATCTTATTTTTTTTTTTTTATTTTTTTTTTTGCGGTACGTGGGCTTCTCACTGTTGTGGCCTCTCCCGTTGCGGACCACAGGCTCCGGATGCGCAGGCTCAGCGGCCATGGCTCACGGGCCCAGCCGCTCCGTGGCATGTGGGATCTTCCCGGACCGGGTCACGAACCCGTGTCCCCTGTATGGGCAGGCGGACTCTCAACCACTGCGCCACCAGGGAAGCCCCTGGGTTATCTTTTCATGGAGGTCCGACAGATTCTTGGAAGGTGGAAACCGTGTCTCCCTCCAGAGCAGAGGGCACATTTGTTTGATGTCCAGGATTAAAAAGATAGTGCAACCCTCTGGGGCAAAGGTTAGACACATTTGCTTGCAGCCCCTTGAAGGGCTGAGGTTTCCTAAGTTTGGGGGCTTCTCAGGCGTGATGCAAATCTATTATGTGCTCAGCATCCACCTGGGCTCAGCCCTGCATTGCCCCATGGCACTCGGTGGGCAAGGAGAACCAGTGCTAACAGGAAACTCACGCTGCCTGCTGCGCTATAAGTAATAAAGTTCCTTGTTTCCAGCCAGGCATTCTGCGTCTTCTGGAAGCAACCCTCAAACTGCCAGGCTAACTTGTCAGCTTGCAAGTAAGGTTAAATCTCAGATCCTTTGGTTTTTGAGAGTTACCTGATCAAATGCATCGTGGTCAACATCTAGTAGATGCCTCTGGCTCATTAACCTTCTCTAGACTTATGGGACCCCAAGTAGCAGACCTGATTCACACTTAAGTTGAACACCCTGTGCTCAGTTAAATGAAATGACCTCAGTGGCAACAGTGAAGCCCCTATAGGCACGTGTAACCTAATATCAGGGTCTCCGCAACATGAAGACCCAGGGCACCATTCACATCATAGTCTAGAAATACGCAATGTGGCTGCTCTAACTATTGCAATACTTAATTGTTTCTAACACCATCTATGGGAAAATACACCATTATTTTAGGTGCCACTGCAGGAAAAAAAAAAGCTGCCAATTAAACCATGACAAAAATGCTCTCTATTATTTTGATTTTTTACTGTATATTGATTGAAAGATCTGATACTTATTTAGACAGATTTATCATATCTCAACCTTGTGTACACATAGGAAGAAAAATAACTGTTCCTATTCAACATTACTGGAGGGTCTAGCCAGTACGATAAGAAAAGGCAAGGGGCTTCCCTGGTGGCGCAGTGGTTGAGAGTCTGCCTGCCGATGCAGGGGACACGGGTTCGTGCCCTGGTCCGGGAAGATCCCACATGCCGCGGAGCGGCTAGTCCCGTGAGCCATGGCCGCTGAGCCTGCGCATCCGGAGCCTGTGCTCCGCAACGGGAGAGGCCAGAACAGTGAGAGGCCCACGTACCGCAAAAAAAAAAAAAAGGCAAGAAAAAGAAAAGGCATAAAAATTGGAAAGGAAGAAATAAAACTGTCTCTGTTTGCAGACAACATGATTGTTTATGCAGAAAATCACAAAGAATCTAAAATAAGTTCCTAGTGTGTTTATCCTGGTTGGAGGATACTAGGTGAATACAGAAAAGTCAATTTTATTTTCTTATACTACCAATGAACTATTATAAATTAAAAATTAATGCCATTTGCAATAGCATTCAGAAATGCCCGTGAAGTACTTAGAGATAAATCAAATATATGAAAGGTTTATGCTTCAAACTATAAACATTGATGAGAGAAGTAAGAAACCTAAATAAATGGAAATACTGTGTTCATGGATTGGAAAGACTCAATACTGTCAAGATATCAGTTCTCTTCAAACTGATCTGTAAGTTTAACACAATACCCAAATTCCAAAGTTCTAGTTTTTTTTCCTCTGTAGAAAAGGAAAAGCTGATTCTAAAATTTATAAGGAAGAGCAAAGGGACAAGAAGAGCCAAAATAATTTTGAAAAGAATGAGTTTAGAGGACTTACACTACTTTGAGATTTACTGTAAAGCTAAAGCCATCAAGATAGTATGGAATTGGCCAAAGGATAGACAAATAGATCCGTGGAATAGAACAGAAAATAGACTCACTTATATGCTCAATTGATTTCCAATAAAGTTGAAAGGGCATTTAAATGGAGAAAAAATTTTTCAGCAAATGGTAATGAAACAATTGGACATTAACCTATACCTTGTACCATATACAAAAGTTAACGTGAAATGGAGTATAGACCTAATTGTAAAAACCTAAAACTCATCAAACTTCTACAGAAAAACAGGAGAAAATCTTTGTTACATCTAGTTTGGCAAAGATTTCTTAGATAGGACACAAAAAGCCGTGAGTCATAAAAGAAAAAAAGTCAAAAAAACTTGACAAATTGGACTTCATGAAAATAACATATTCTGCTCTTGGAAAGACACTGTCAAGAAAATGAAAAACACAGGCCACAAACTAAGATAGTACTCATGAAACATCTGATGACGGATACCCAGAATATAAAGAACTCTCATAACTCAGTAAGAATATAATCCAACTAAAAATGATTTGAACAGACACTTCTTCAAAGGAGATAAATAGATAGCAAATAAAGCCACAAAAAGATGCCCAACATCATTAGGAAAATGTAAGTTAAAACCACAGTGAGATACCACTACAAACTAGGAGAATGACTGTACTTTTAAAAAGCTGATCATACCAAGCCCTGGAGAGGTTGCAGAGTAATGAGAACTTTCATTCATTGCTGGTGGGAATGTAAAATGGTGTAGACACTTTGGAAAACCATTCAGCCATTTGTTATAAAGTTAAACACAGACTCATCACACAACCCAGCAATTCTACTCCTAAGTATTTACCCATGAGTAATAAAACTGTATATCCATACAAAAACCTATACCTAAACATTTATAGCTTTGTTCATAGCTGCCAAAAATGAGAAACAATCCAAATATTCTTCTATTGTGAACGGATAAAGCCTGGTATAATCACACGATTGAATACTACTCAACAATAAAAAGAAATGAACTGCTGATAAATGCAAAAACATGATGCTAAGTGAAAGAAGCCAGGCACAAAATGCTGCATGACGTTATAGAAAAGAGAAAACGATAGAGATAGAAAACAGTGGTTGCCAAGAGCTGGGAGTGTGGGCTGGGGATTGGATACAAAGGGGCACGAGGAAATGTTAAAAAATATTCTCTCTCTTGATTTCAGTGGTGGATACATGACATTACACATTCTTATCAATTCATAGAACTGTATACCTAAAAAGGGTGCACTTTACGATATGTAAATTATACCTCAATAAATCTGACTTAAATTTTTAAAAATTGGTTAAGGAATCCCTTTTTTGTTTTTTTGCGGTACGTGGGCCTCTCACTGTTGTGGCCTCTCCTGTTGCGGAGCACAGGCTCCGGATGCACAGGCTCAGCGGCCATGGCTCACGGGCCCAGCCGCTCCGCGGCATGTGGGATCTCCCCAGACCGGGGCACGAACCCGTGTCCCCTGCATCGGCAGGCGGACTCTCAACCACTGCGCCACCGGGGAAACCCAGGAATCCCTATTTTTTTCCCCATAGAATCCAAGTCCTCTGAATTCTTTTCTTTTCTTTTTTTTAAAAATAGATCTTTATTGGAGTATAATTGCTTCACAATACTGTGTTAGTTTCTGTTGCACAACAAAGCGAATTATTTTCAGTGAGAGTTGATGTCAGAGTTTTTCCACACTCTGTCATTCTCTGGGGAATCAGCAGCTTTGGTAATATTCTTAACAGGGCTCTACTATTGTCTCTGGGATTTTCTTTCAAGCTGCTGATGCTCATCTGACAAGCTTTGATGCTGGGTCTTTATTGATCTTACTAACAGTTGTCAAATAGAAGGTTTGCAGACAACAATCAGGATTCATATTTCCGGTGGCATATTGGTCAATTGCAAATCCTGTACATTTTAGTCAACGGACCATTTAAAGACAATTTGAATGTGGGTTAACATCTAACGTTTGTGCACAGGCAGACAACAACAACTACATTGTGGCTGCCACATGGATAACAGCAATGGCAAGAATGTCAACTATAGGGGTATTAAAATGTGAGAAATGCTCATCTTCAAGTTGATAAGATATTGTTACTGGGAGAAGTGGAGAAGCTGGACTCCAAGGGCCCTTTTGAAAATCCTGTCAAAGACAGTGACATGGCGGACTATTTTTAATTAGTCTGTTAATTTTTTTCAGAGAACTATGTTTTCAATTATTTTAGGTAATGTGTATACACAATATAAAATCCAAACTGTGAAACAGAGAATACAGTGAAAAATAAGTCTCCCTCCAACCCCTCACCCTCAGACACCAAGTTCCCTCCCTGAGAGAGAACCACTGTTGGGGGTCCCCTATGTCTGAACTGCTTGAGAAGGATCATTCTGGCAACAAGGCAGAGACTGAAGAAGCGGGAGGAACAAAAGGCCATTTGTCAACTAAGAAGAAATGACAAGGGCTTCCCTGGTGGCACAGTGGTTGCGAGTCCGCCTGCCGATGCAGGGGACACGGGTTTGTGCCCCGGTCCGGGAGGATCCCACGTGCCGCGGAGTGGCTGGGCCCGTGAGCCATGGCCGCTGAGCCTGTGCGTCCGGAGCCTGTGCTCCGCGACGGGAGAGGCCACAACAGTGAGAGGCCTGCATACCACAAAAACAAAAACAAAAACAAACAAGAAGAAATGACAAAAGTCTGGTGGTGGGGGTGCAGGAAATGAAGACATAAATTCAGATAGTGGGGATGTATATCATTGAGAATTGCGCTTAGTTACAAATACAAGCAATCTGAATAATAGTGACTTAAGACAAAGATTTATATTTTTCTCACATATAAGAAGTCTGGGTGAGCATTTAAGGGCTGATGTAGCTGTTCTGTTATGTCATTAATACTCAAACCTCTTCTATATTTGTGCTCTACCATCTTTAGAAGGTTGCCTCAAGGTAGCAAAATGGCCAGTGCTGCTCCAGCCATCATATCCATATACCAAAGACAGAAGGAAGGGCAACAGTGCATGTGCTCTCGTATTTATCCTAATTCAGATCAACTCTCTGCCCTTCTGCTTTTCTATCTGCTCTCTGTTTCAGCAGGCTGGCCTGTGTGGGCTACATCAGTGGCTTTCTTGCCCTTGGCGTTGTGATGGGTTCAGCCAATACAATCCATGGAAGGAGATGAGAATGTGAGAAGAGAATGAGCTCAGGATTTCTTTCCCCCTGACTCCCTTTCTACAAACTCACATCCGGCTGGCTGCCTCTCTTTACCTGAAGGCCACTGTTCTCAAGGCAGTCTGCTCTACCCGACCCTCTCCTTACCAGTTCAGAAATAGAGATAGCAGCTTTGCTGACCCTAATCTTGTACTCGTATTCTATCCTTCATGATTTCTGTACATAGTGTGCCAGCTGTTCCCTTGCTGGGATTCTGAATGATACAAGTCACAAGCTAGTTGAGACAGCCTCTTTTAAGAAAATTTCCCCGAAGTTCCACCCAACAATTTTTACTTGTAGTTAGAAGTTAGATGGCCATCCTTACAAAGGGAGGGAGGGATATACAGGTGGCTGATTGTTGTTGTTGGTGTTTTCGGGACTCTGGTCATTTGTAATGAAGAAGAAAAGTTGGATACTGAGTAGGTGGCTAGATGGTTCTATCACAGGAGGGACTAGAGGGAAAAATAAAGATGCCCTGTGAGAAACAATATTAATTTGCAACCAACCAGACTGAGAACAGAGGGACAATGCATCGACCATTGAATTTCCAGTAACAGTCACATTTTAAAGGTCACTGTCAAATTCATAGGTGACTGCCCTTGAAAGTCCCAAACTTTGGAAGTCTTTTTCTCCCCTGCCTTAAAGAGTCTCTTGTAGAATCTGATTAAAAATAGACTTTTTTAACTCTGAAAAAACACACGTAAACCATATGCACAATTGTTTAACAATATTCTTTCTACACAAAGATCCAATGCAATAAAATCTTTTTTTTTTTTTTTTTTTTTAAGCGTAGCATAGTTGTTAAGAAGTTGTATCCTGGAGCTAAACTACCTAAGTTTGAAACCTGATTCCTCATGTACCAGTGGTGTGTCCTTGAGCAAGTTACCTAGCCTCTGCGCTTGTTTCCTCATCCATAAAGTGGGTGGGGTGGCCATGAGGATGCATTTGGCAGACCTTCTAGTTCAGGGAGTCTATTGTCCGAGGGGCCCTGCTGCTGCACTTCGGAATCTACTGTGGCATTTGTGACAGAGCCAATTCTCCCATGGGCATCTCCCCACCAATGATGTAATATGGCAGGAAGACCAAGACAGACCCATTTCTGGAAGACACTAGACTCCATCAGCTAACTTTGGCTGGAAGACAACTCCCTCCCTGAGCTCTGATGAACTTCACTAAGACTGCTCTGCAGTCTAAGACACTTCTACCAACCTTCCTTCTCTTTCTTCTTCACTCAATGTTAGACTTGGGCTGTGGTCTAGTGACTCTCTCAGCCATTACCAGCTCCCCTTCATTTCCTTTTTCACAGGCATTTTCCTTAATAAAACCTTGGCGCACTTATTCTGACCTTGGCATCTGCTTCTTGGAGGACCTGGACTAACACAGTGGGGATAATACTAGTTCCTACCTCTCACTGAGTTGTTGAGAGGATAAATGAGTTAATTCATTTATTGTGCTTACAATAGCGATGGCAGATAGTAATACTTCAATCCATTTCAGTTATTACAGACAGACCAGATCTTACATTTCTAGTATTATAGCAGATTAGATAACCCCCAAAACCTTCCATTATTAAATACCATAAAAGTATGATGAAATATAGAAAATAGTCTTCTACCTGCATAGCTGAGTTTATAAAAAATATAAATCCTAGGGGGCAAAATGGAGAGAGACCTAAAGAACAGAGCAGTAGTCTTGATTTCACACTGCAGCTGTCCCCAGGGAATTTGATGGAGCCTTTGAACATAAAGCTGAGAATTGTCAAAGAGCTTTTGAAAAAAGGTGGGGACTAAAAGCCAAACCATCAGCAAGGAGAGATATATAGGAAGCTTGTCCATCTTCACTTGTATCTGGATAAAGGGAAAAGATCCCTCAAGACTGAAGGCAGAGTTTGGCATTTATACTACTCTTGTGGCTGAGAACTCCCAAGCTGATAATATCTGTGACAAAGTGAATACAAGTCCTCTCTGGAGGGACAAACCCTCAGCTAAGGATTCTCAGGATTCTCTTCAATATGGTCCCGCTGAAGATGAACTCACAATCCAAAATTGCAGAACAAACAAGGAAATACTCCACCACAAGTGAGCATTAGCAATATGAGGAGCAGGATTAGATTTCTAACAACTTAAGATATAGTTATTTTAAATATTTCATAATTTCTGGCTGATATAGCTATCACATTAAAGAACAGAATTTTAAGAAACATAACAACTGTGTCTTTATTCCGATCCCGCCCCTAGGTTCTTCAGAACCTTTTTTTTTTTTTTTAGATTCCATATATATGTGTTAGCATACGGTATTTATTTTTCTCTTTCTGACTTACTTCACTCTGTATGACAGTCTCTAGGTCCATCCGCCTCACTACAAACAACTCAATTTCATTTCTTTTTATGGCTGAGTAATATTCCATGGTATATATGTGCCACATCTTCTTTATCCATTCATCTGTCGATGGTCACTTAGGTTGCTTCCATGTCCTGGCTATTGTAAATAGAGCTGTAATGAACATTGTGGAACATGACTCTTTTTGAATTATGGACTTGAGGACATGGGGAGGGGGGGAGGGTAAGCTGGGACGAAGTGAGAGAGTGGAATGGACTTATATATACTACCAAATGTAAAATAGATAGCTAGTGGGAAGCAGCCACATAGCACAGGGAGAGCAGCTCAGTGCTTTGTGACCACCTAGAGGGGTAGGATAGGGAGGGTGGGAGGGAGACACAAGAGGGAGGAGATATGGGGATATATGTATATGTATAGCTGATTCATTTTGTCATAAAGCAGAAACTAACACACCATTGTAAAGCAATTATACTCCAATAAAGATGCTTTAGAAATAAAATAAAAAAAAAAATAAAAAACATAATGAAAGATTGAGATTCTCAAAAAGAACCAAACAAAAGTTTTAAAGACTCCCTTATCTGAGGTTCTTTAGAAAGCAGAGCCTGAGGCAAGGATTAGGATGCTGATCTTTTATTCAGATGAAGCCTGTTGAGATGAAGGCAAGGAAGAAAAGGGGAAGTAGGGCAAGGAAAGGTGTGAAGCAAGGTGATATGATGCATTACAGTGCTGGTCTCTGTTTGATAAGCCATGAAGAGACAGCTAGCCACTATCTCTTTGCCTAACACCCAGGACTTCTCTGGAAGGTTTTCAAAAAGAAACAGCACTTCTGATTGGAAGGAGAATTTATCTGCCCAGCTCCCTCCTGTTACCCATTTCCTATTGCCCAAATCCACTCCATGGAGAGCTAACCCATAGGTATTGCACTGTTCATCCTTTGATGTCACTCAGGAAACCAGATCCTCTGTTCAGAAGTAGAGGAGCAACTTGGTGCAGACACCCTGGCATGTGGAAGGTGAAGCAATGCAATCCCAGGCCTCCAGCCAGCCTGGGGAGCTCAGCAGAGTACCTGTACACTGTGTGAGTTACTGGCAGTTGCAAGAACTTTGAGAATAGGGAGGCAGTTTGATTCTGAGAAGGAACAAGGTTAGTTTCTGATGTTAACTTAGATATGCAGTCATTGAAATTGAGAAATACTCTCCAGTGGATAAACAGTATATTGGATCCAGATGAAGACAAAATTGTGGATATAGAAATAAATTAAATTATACCTATGTGCTGTATTCTGGATAAAGAAAAAAAAGCAAAAAAAAAAAAAAAAAAAAAAAAAAGAGGCATGAAAGAGTAAAAAGTCCAGTTTATACCCAAGAGGAATTTCAGAAGGTGAGATTAGGGAATAAGAGGTTACACTGATAAAGAACATGCATCCTTAGAGTCAGTTTCTATGTGATATTTTTGATGCCCAAGGGCAGCTTTTGTACACAGAGAAGTTTATTTTCATTTATTTAGGTTTGATTTTTAAAACTTTACTTACTGAAATTATAACTTTAAAAGTCTAGATTTTCTTAAACTCCTAAATTCATCTTATAAGTTTTATTACACGATTTTAAATCCAGTAAATTTTATATAAAATAGAAATAATTTTCAGGGAAACTTTAACATAAATCGGACTGATTACTTAAGGGAATTAGATTTTAATTAATGTTAAGTAAACTTGAATAGGACAGGCTAATTACCTTTACTTCAAATAATATGCATACATTAATGTATTCAATTTTCTTTAAGACGTTGGAATGTCTAAACTCAACAAACTTCTGACCCAATAAGCTAATCCTTCCCACATTATCAAATAACTCTCTAATGCAAGTTCTTTTAACCACTCTACCACTGTTTATAAACTAAATCACTTACACCATTCAACTGCGAATCAAGCATTTAATTTGGAATTGCAGGCCAATTTGTCATACATTTTAATATACCAAATTCAGTTATATTTTACAAGTATTTTAAATGCCAAACACAGTGATTATCTTGATTGTAACCCCAAATGATTAATGCCATGGGTTTGACATACTTCATAATTTCATGTTTCTGGGGTTAAGAGACACAACCCAGTAAGGTTTACTGTGACTTTAAATTCCTGAGCCAATAACTCATGATGACAGTATGCTTGTCACCTGAGGCAAGTTGGAGGTGCATATTGAACAGACACATTTGGTACAGGGATGCCAGACCTGCAGCTGCCTATGTCCAGTGTGGTCTTTCCTGCATCACAGATTGACATACTGAGTCCAGTTTTAGTAACCTTGAAATTATAGGAGACCTCAAATCTATACCCTTCAGGTGGGGTTGATACCTCCTGTTCCAACTACACATCCACACAATACTTTTTGTAACCTCTTTCTGTTCTGATGATGAGATTTTATCATCTGAATTCTTCAACCTCCAACCAGATTGCAACTGGTTTTGATCATTCATCTCATTACTGTCTGGCTGAACTCTATTTTCATTTTTTTTTCCCCTCTGTCTTTGGACCACAAGGTTTTGGCAGAATCTAGTCAGACTTTCCTTATCTATAGTCTTTGACTGGCTTTATGATTACAGCAATCATGAGTGGCATAAATAAAAATAGATGCACACTAAAACACACTGAAGTGCAGAAGAACAACAAAAACAGAGAGAACATCTTGAAACAACCACAGCTTTTTGTGCCAATAGTGCTCCTACAAACATGGTGAACATGCCTTAAATCGGTGGGACTTTCTGTAGGAAGTGTGCCAAGCTCCAACCCCACAAAGTGGCATAGTACAAGAAGGGCAAGGATTATCCATATGCCCAGGGAAAGTGGCATTATGACAGGAAGCAGAGTGGCTGTGGTGGGCAGACTAAGCCAATTTTCTGGGAAAAAGCTAAAAGGACAAAGATTGTCCTGAGGCTGCAGATCAAAGAATTCTGGCTATTAAGAGATGCAAACACTTTGAACTGGGAGGATTTAAGAAGAGAAAGGGCCAAGTAATTCAGTTCTAAGCTTCATCTTTTGGTGTTATGAAGATAATAAAATCTTGAGATTAAGTTAAAAAAATAGAAAAATGACACATCACCAAAGTGAAGTGATAAATAGATAGCAGACTTCCAATCAACAACACTTGAATAATATCTTTGAAGTAAGAGAAACAATGAATCTACAATTTTATACCCAGTCAAGCTATCATTCAGGAATGGGGAAACAAGTCATTTTCAGAAAGGCAAAGACTAAATTCATTAACAAACACTGAAAAAACTGCTGAAATACATAGATCCTTCTGTGTGAAAACTCTTGCTATTTGCTATCTGTAACTCAGGAATGAAATAGATGGTGTACTTTTCAGTCTCAGCATTCAAACTCATTATCCAAATCTAGGAACCAAAAAATTCAGATGACGAAAAAAACTTATACTAAAGGAAGAAAGAAATTAATTCACAAAGAAAGAAGTGAGGCTCATGAAGGAATGATGAGCAAGGAAACTGATAAGCATATAGGTAAATTTAAGTGATTAAAATAATAAAAAACAACTATTTTTAGAGGAATACAAAAACTATGTAAATAAAGTATATACTCATGAACATGTAAAGTAGGATAGGTGATAGGAATGAGCAAGTTCAATGTTTGGCACAGAGCAGGAGGAGTTTAGGAATGTTGATTGTAGGGGACATTGTTGACACCTGACCCATATTCTCTGTCCACCTAAGTTCACTTATCAATGGGGTAGACAGTGTAACAGGCTGCCAGGTGTTGCTCAAGCACATGTGTCTCTCTTCTATGCCTGATGTCTTTCTCCTGCATCATAGAACTTTCTCTGTCTTCAGCAGGTGTAATCTGGAAGTGCAGGGGCATTAACACTACCAGGGATAAATTTCAACCAATGGGGGAGTCAGTAGATAAATGCCTCTACCTCCTTATCTCCTCGTAGGACAACTCTGAAGCAAGTTCCACTTGGTTGTTCAGAGGATTTGAGCCCCCGTTACCCACAATAACCTGCTCATGAGCATTTCCCAGACCTGCTTTTCTCTTTTCCCTGCCTCACTTCCCCCTTCCCTTGTTTGTGCTTCCTGATGTCACTTCCCAAATGCCTGTACTCAAGGTCTGGTCCTAAGGGCAGCTTTTGGGAGAATCCAACCTGAGACACTGATTAGTTTTAGAATTTAATTCATGTATGCTTGTTACAATTCTAAGAGTAATTACTAGAATGGTGCAGACAGAATGTGTAGCTTCCAAACAAATATAGGTGAAAAGAAGAAATTAAAAAATAAAAAAGGGGATAGAGAGGGAGAGAAACTTAAGAGGATAGATGTCATATTTCATAGAATGTAAGATGACATCACTTGTAAAATACTCCTAAATTTTGCATGCTACTAAGGAAGAAAAAAGCTGCTAATGATGACTTCAATTATAGCGGTATTCTAATTTCAAAGATGTTTAAATGTGGGGGAAAATATGTGTCTTATAGTTGATGAAATTTGGCAGTGCAAAGTAAGATTTTAGAAATAAATGTTAATATTCAATAATCACAACATGAAGGGACTAAAATCATTTAGAAGATCAGATTGTCTAATTAGTTTCTATTTTTAAAAAAGATTAGCTGAAACTGTACATAAAAGACATACTTCAAACATAAAATATAAGGCCACATGTAAAAGAACTGAAAAAGATAACACCAGGCAAATACTGACCAAAGAAAGCTGGTACAGCTAACTCAAAATGAGACAGACTTTATCTCTAGAAGTGCTTTTAGCTTTAAGGAGGGTCACTCCATAATGATAAATTTTCAATTCATGAGATATATTTCTAAATATTATACACCTAAAACATAGCCTCAAAATATATAACACAAAAAAATTGAGAGACCAACAAGGAAATATGTCAAATCAATAGAAGGGAATTTTTTACATATATTAGTTTTTTTTTTTTTTTTTTTTTTGCGGTATGCGGGCCTCTCACTGTTGTGGCCTCTCCCGTTGCGGAGCACAGGCTCCGGACGCGCAGGCTCGGCGGCCATGGCTCACGAGCCCAGGTGCTCCGCGGTATGTGGGATCTTCCCGGACCGGGGCACGAACCCGTGTTTCCTGCATCGGCAGGCGGACTCTCAACCACTGCGCCACCAGGGAAGCCCCATATATTAGTTTTGATGGAGCAAGCAAACGAAAAATTAATAAATATTTAGAAGCTACTAATGACATAACAATTGTGATATAATGAGCATATATTGAACCCTTATACTTCAAATTGAGAAATATAAATTTTACTCAAACATAAATTGAACATTTATGAAAATTAGCTACACATTAGTCCATACATCAAATCTCTACAAATACTAAAAGAATATCATACAGATTACATTATCTGACTATAGTACAATTAAGCTAGAAAGCAATTACAAAGATCATATGAAAATATATTTGGAAATTTAAAAACCACACTGTTAAGTAGTTTTGGGGTGAAAGACCATATCGCAAGGGACATTTAAAATTATTTCAACTGAACAATAAGGAAAATCTACATATCAAAACTCATGGGGTATGGCTAAAGCAGTACCTTTAGAGAAATTTACATCCTCATATGCTCAAAGAAGTCTGAACATTTATGAGTTAATCATCCAACTCAAGAAATTAGAAAGAACAGAGTTCAAAGTAATGAGAGGATAATAAAGATAGGATCTGCAATTAATTGTTGTAGATTGGATTATTGGTCTCAGTTCTTCATTCACCTGTAATAGGATTATACATCCACACCCTTTACCCACAATGGGAGGATACTGCAAAGTTATCAGGCAGAATATGCTTCCTTGACTCATTGAAAAGGGGCCTTATCATCGACTTGCTTTACCTAATGGAATGTTAGTAAATTTGATTGGAACAGGGGACTTAAATAGGTTTGTGCAATTTAGTTTGGTTTCTTGCATGCCTGCCATTCCCAATGAGAAGAGCAAGCCTCAGGCAGCTGCTGGTCTAAGAAGGATGAGACAGGAACATAACCCGCAACTTGGAGTCTAAAGCCTGGATTGCAGCCTAGCCCAGCTGATGTAGATGACTTTAGCAAGAAATAAATGCTTGTTATTTAAATGCTGAGTTGTGGTTTGATATGCAGTATTGCAGCAATAGCTAATTCATTCATGAAACAGAAAATATATAGTAGAGCATTGCCAGACATAAAATCCGATCTTCTGAAAAGATATCTATCACAAAACTTTGCCACACATAATGGAAGATTGGGGGCCAGAGTGGTGGGGGGAGGAGTGGGAGGGAGGGAGGGACAGAGAGGAGGAGAAGGAGGGGAGAGAGAGAGAGAAGCAAACGCCCAAATGATGAATAAAAATGGAGACATAGCTATAAATACATCAGTGAGCTCTAAAATGAAAGAATGCTGTGAATAATTTTATGCCAATAAATTTGGAAACAAAGTAGACAATGTCCTGGAGAAACAATTTATTGAAATCAACTGAAAGAAAAAATAGAAAATCTGAATAAGTGTATAAGTATTTTAAAAATTAACTAGTAATTCAGACTTTTGATGGAGTAGATGATAGAATAAATATACTTTTTCCCTATCCTATATTCAAAGTACAACTAAGAACCCTGAACATTAAACATAAAACAAACATAAGGGGCTTCCCTGGTGGCACAGTGGTTGAGAGTCCGCCTGCCGATGCAGAGGACGCGGGTTCGTGCCCCGGTCCGGGAAGATCCCACATGCCGCGGAGCGGCTGGGCCCGTGAGCCATGGCCGCTGAGCCTGCGCGTCCGGAGCCTGTGCTCCGCAACAGGAGAGGCTGCAACAGTGAGAGGCCCGCGTACCGCAAAAAACAAACAAACAAAAACATAAGATGACTCTGAAAGGTTGTAAGAAGGCAGATCAGGTAGAGGGACCACAAAGTTATGAGTTTCCTGGGTTTTTGAAGCTGAGTATTCCAGAAACCAAACTGCTAACAGGTGCAGACAAAAAGAAGTTCCAACAATACCATACTCGGCAATAGTAATCAGACCACTTACCATCTCTTATCTTAGTCTAAAATGTCTGCACTCGGGTTAAGGTTGACTTCAATTTTTTTTTCTAAGAATGATAGATGGGTTGAGCTTTGAGTAATTAAAGGTTCTATTTTTACACTTTTTCTTTCTTTTTCTTTTTAATTTGGCCGCACTGTGAGGCATGTCGGATCTTAGTTCCCTGACCCAGGGATCGAACTCGGGCCCTGGCAGTGAAAGTGCCAAGTCCTAACCACTGGACCGCCAGGGAATTCCCTATACTTTTCCTAAAATAACATATATATATTTCTTTATTCCTACAAGGCCTTTTATATAGTTAACATCTTAAAATGACAAAAATTAATCCATGTACCTAGTCCAAGTAGTGTAGAGTACAGACAGTCTCTGACTTACAATGGTTTGACTTACAATTTACAATTGTGAGAAAGTGATATGCATTCTAGAGAAACCAAAGTTTAAATCTTGAATTTTGATCTTTTCTTGGGCTCGACTTACGTGGTATGATACTCTCTCATAATGCTGCTGCTTCCAGTCAGCCATGATATCGACAACCATTCCATAACAAACAACCATTGTTTTTCACTTTCAGTACATTATTCAATAAGTTGCATGAGATACTCAACACTTTATTATAAAATAGGCTTTGTGTTAGATGATTTTGCCCAACTGTGGGCTACTGTAAGTGTTCTGAGCACATTTAAGGTAAGTTAGGCTAAGCTCTGATGTTCTGTAGGTTAGGTGCATTACATGTGTTTTCAATTTGAGATATTTTCAATTTACAGTGGGCTTATCAGGACGTAAGCCCATCGTTAGTTGAGGAAGATCTGTAGACAAAACAAATTAGAATCTCCTTCCTCAGCCTTATTTCCCCAGAACCACCACTTCAATTTCTGACTTTACTTCTGGTATTTATCTATATGTCATTAAAAAAATATTTTTTTTCATTTTTGGCTGCGTCGGGTCTCAGTTGCGGCACGTGGGATCTTTCGTTGCAGTGAGTGGGCCTCTCTCTAGTTGTGGCGCACCGGCTCCAGAGCGCATGGGCTCTGTAGTTGCAGCACATAGGCTCTCTAGTTGCAGCATGTGGGCTCAGTAGCTGCAGCACTCTGTCTCAGTTGCCCTGAAGCATGTGGGATCTTAGTTCTCCGACCAGGAATCGAACCTGTGTCCCCTGCATTGGGAGGCAGATTCTTAACCACTGGACCACCAGGGAAGTCCCTATATGTCATTTTAAGTAGTAAAGTATTCTTGACTGCTCACATTTAGACAGACCTGTGTTATAAAGGTGAGAAAATTAGCGAGCTTATATTTCTTTCCATGTCCCTTCTCACCTTCCCCCGTTTGACTTTATTATCCTTTCCACTTTGTCAAGATTTACAGTTTTGTTCTTTTAAAATTACTTGTTTTCTTTCTACAGATTCTGAAAACTGAAACTAAATCAACTTCTTTATAAAATTATGATTATTTAGCTTTTATCTGTAGCAGAATCCCAAGGAATATGATTGAACCCCTCATAGAAGGAAGTGCAGCACTTAATCGGTGCCCCTTGAAGGGGACGGGACCAGGCACTGATGTTACAGACGCTTTCTTTTCGTGATTATTCAGCTTCCTTTGCTGGTTCTGGGATGTACTCACCTCCTACCACGTCTCATATTTCACTCCATCTTTTTGGATTCCTTTTCGTAAAGTACAATATATCTTTCATTTTTAACACACAGGGTTAGTGGGTGGCAAACTTTCTGGATCCTTGTACATCACCAGTGGCTGCCATGAGTGCATGCCCCTTGGATCTCTGGCTGCAGAGAGCATACAGGGTCCGTGGTCCCCACTGCTGCCTCCAGAGATCCATCAGGGAGTTCAGGCTGAGGCTTCCCATAGGCTGCCTCCAGCTAATGATGAGTAGGGCAATCCGGGACCCCACTTGGGCTTAAGGACTTCCCGGAAGTCTTTTTTTTTTTTTTTGGCCGTGCCATGCGGCTTGCGGGATCTTAGTTCCCTGAGCAGGGATCAAACCCAGGCCCCTGCAGAGGAAGTGTGGAGGAGTCCTAACCACTGGACCGCCAGGGAATTCCCCTGGAAGTCTTTTTGAACTCTTCTAAAATTGCACTGCAGTCTAAGACACTCCCTCCCACCCTTTCTTCCTTCCGTCTCCCCTCTCCCTGGACTCGGAGGGTCAGCATTGAGGTCTGAGAGCTCGCCCACCCTCTTGGGCTCCTTTGTCTCTTTATGTGTTTGCCCTCATATACTTCTTACACACGTAATTCTGTCTTGGCATGTTTCTTACAGGACCAGAACTTGCCTAACATCTTTATTTCTCCACACATTTGATTTGTTTTTTGGCACCTAGAATTCTAAACCCAGCCATTTTCTGATTTTTGAGGGCATTGCTCCATTGTCCTTTAGTATCCAGAACTGCTGATGAGGTCTTTATTCTTGTTTCTTTGCAAAAAAATATTTTGAAATTTTCTCATTCTTGAGATACAGAAATTTCACTAGTATATACCTAGATGTGTGTATTTTAGACTTTTTTTTTCTGCTTAATAGTTGATGGGCTCTTTCAATTTAAAGACATATTCTTAGCTGTTACTTTCTTAATAATTTCCTTTCCTCTGTCCCACCCTCATTTTCTCTGTTCTGTTCTTCTGAGACTTCTCTTAGAACTTCTCGGTTTTACACTCCTGAGAACTACATGTTTTGGCAAAAGACCCGGGTTTTGTTTGTTTTCTGTGGTAGTTGGTTCTGGAATATGAGAAGCCCAGGGCAAGTTGTAGAACCAGAACAGGATTTGCCGGGAGAGAAGCCCTGAGAACCACAGGAGAGCAGATTCCAGGCCAGGGGTGTGTGTGTGGCTTTGGATTCTCACCCGGTATAGTTGTGAGCTTGGAAACACGCCCTTTGTGGTTATGGGAGAATTTGTTTCAGTACAAATTATATTTTCTCTCTCTGTTAAAAATAATTAATTAATTAATTGATTAAATTTATTTTTTGGCTGCATTGGGTCTTCATTGCTCTGCGCAGGCTTCCTCTAGTTGCAGTGAGCGGGGGCTACTCTTCGTTGCGGTGCGCGGGCTTCTCATTGCGGTGGCTTCTCTTGTTGCAGAACATGGGCTATAGGCGCGTGGGCTTCAGCAGTTGTGGCGCACAGGCTCAGCAGCTGTGGCTCACGGGCTCTAGAGTGCAGGCTCAGTAGTTGTGGTGCACGGGCTTAGTTGCTCTGCGGCATGTGGGAGCTTCCCGGACCAGGGCTCGAACCCGTGTCCCCTGCATTGGCAGGTGGATTCTTAACCACTGCACCACCAGGGAAGTCCCTATATTTTCTAAATTTATGGAGAATATATAACTGAGTGATGGGGGAAATTCACTGTATTTGAAAGCCTTCATGTTCCCCTCTTTTCAGGACCCAGTGACCTTGAGCTCTTTGTGGGAGGGTATGGTCTGGAAAACAAAGGTGATGATGTCTGAGCTGGCATTTGAAGGCTCCATTGTAGAACCCAAGCATAGGGATTAACTTGGCCTGTGGTCAAGAAAGTACATGGTAGTTTTGGAGAGGGTTATGTTCCCCTATGTAAGTGGGGGATTCATGTACAGCAGGAGACAAGGCTGGGATAGAGAACTGGGGAGTCAGATTGCAGAGGCGCCTTACCTGAATGCCCTGCAATCAATGTGGACTTTCTCCTGAAGGAACCCTCTGAAGGTTTTTGAAAGGGAAAGCGCCATGACTGCTATATTTGGATTTTATTAAGACGCTGCTGGTGGAAGGTAAATTTAGAGAAGAGAGACAGGAGACTGCCCACATTAGGGCAAACCAGTATTTCTGTTTTCAAGGCTGGGACTGGGCAGCCAGTTGAGGGCAGGGTGAGCAGTTAGTGATCTGTCCAGGATTTTGGTAGCTGGGAGGCTGGGAAACTGAGAATCAAGGAAGCAAAGGCAGGAAGGCCCAGAGGAGAAAACTAGAAGAGTACTGTTCTGCTCCAACAGAGAGAGAGAAGGAAGAGGCCATTTGTGAGATGTGAAGGCATGGAAGATGGAGAAAGTGGAAGAAATGCTGTAGGACCTGGCCAAGAAAACTACCTGGGAAGGACTAAGAAGAGAACCCACTTGGGGCAGGAAAAGATGAATGTGCGGGAGAAGCAAGTTTCCTAGCTCTGTGGGCTGCAAATGATCTTAGTGGCTGCCAAGCAGGTGTGCAGAAAATCAAAGGTTCCTTTCTGACATCTTCTCCTTTCCTTCTAGGACACTGTGTTCATCTGGTTTTCCTTCTACCCCTCTGGCTACTTGGCTTCAGTCTCTTTTTTTGGTTAGGTGGTACCACTCTTCTAGACCTCTAAATGTCAGGGTATCCCCGAGGCCCAGGCCCTGGACCCACTCTCTGTTTACTTCCACTCCTTGGATGACCTCCTCCAGCATCTTGGCTTTAAATGTCATTGGTAACCTGAGGACCTCCTATTTATATTATCTATCAAACTGCCTACTTAATATCTCTACTTGGATATCTAACAGGCAACTCAAACAAGGAAAAAGAACAATTTTTGATTCCCCCTTCATCCTCCACCAACCTACCCCTCCTCCCCCATAATTCCCCATCTCATAAAACAACAATTCGCTTCATCTTGGAGTCAACCCCGGTCTACCTGGTCATTTTTCCCTTCTGAGTCATATTCAATTCATCAGAAGATGCTGTCAGTTCTACCTATGAATCTCTGTCCTGCCCCTGAGCACATCTTACCACTCCCAATGACGGCCACCTCCTAGAATAAGCCAATACAACACCTCTCCCCAGGATTCCTGCAATAGTAATCCGTTCTCCAGTGATCATGTCACTCTCCTACTCAAATACTCCCTCTGGGGATGGCTTCCCATCACATTTAGAGTAGAAATTCAGTATGGCCCCCAAGGCCCCATTTGAGCTGCCCCGGCTTCCATTCCCTACCTCTCTTCCTCTCCATTAGCTCATCCAGCCACCCCCATTTTGCTGCTCCTTAAACATGCCAACCACATTTCTCATCTCAGGGTCTCTTCCTGGAATGTTCTTATCCAAGATATTCTCCTGGCTCACTCTTTTACTTCATTCAGGTCAAAGAGTCTTTCCCTTACCACTCTTTTGTTTTTGTTTTTGTTTTGCGGTACACGGGCCTCTCACTGTTGTGGCCTCTCCCATTTGCGGAGCACAGGCTCCGGACGCGCAGGCTCAGTGGCCATGGCTCACGGGCCCAGCCGCTCCGCGGCATGTGGGATCTTCCCGGACCGGGGCACGAACCCGTGTCCCCTGCATCGGCAGGCGGACCCTCAACCACTGCACCACCAGGGAAGCCCCCGTTACCACTCTTTTTTTTTTTTCCTTGCGTTATGCGGGCCTCTCACTGTTGTGGCCTCTCCCATTTGCGGAGCACAGGCTCCGGACGCGCAGGCTCAGTGGCCATGGCTCACGGGCCCAGCCGCTCCGCGGCATGTGGGATCTTCCCGAAACGGGACACGAACCCGCGTCTCCTGCATCGGCAGGCGGACTCTCAAGCACTGCGCCACCAGGGAAGCCCCCGTTACCACTCTTGTTACCCGGTTTTATTACTTTTTTGTAGTCCTAATCACTATACAACATTATATTACACGTTTACTTTTTACTATATATTTACTCCTTCAGTGAAAATTGTCTACCACCAGAGGAACATAAGCCCCAGGAGGAAGTTTCCTTCTCACTGACGTAGCCTCAGCAACTAGCAAAGTATCTGGCCCGTGATAGGTATTTAAGGAGTACTTATTCGAATAACAGACGGAAGTATGATTGGGCCCAAACTGGAAACTGGCAGGGTAGAGATCAAAGGTCAAGGGCATTGGGGAGTTGAGGGAGTTGGTGAGAATACAGCTGGCACAGTTGGCCATGGATTCCAAGGCAGATATGAAGCGGAGAGGTCAGGAGCCTGGGTAAACTTGGTGATGGGTGGCGGGGGTGATCGGGCATCAGTAAGTGTGTACAGAGGGAGGAACGGAAGAAAGGAGCTCTAGTCAAAACACAAATGCTGGAGTCAGATAATCTGGAGAAAAGAAAATGTGAATACATTGAGTAATTATGAATTTTTTCAGAACAGGAGCTCCTTTTTTTTTTTTTTTAACCTCTGTAAAGAGTTTAACACATACCAGGCACTCAAGCCACTGGTGAACGAGGAGACCCAATTTCCAGGCTCTGCAGGTGTACATTTTTATCCTGGTTCCTTGTGTTTTCCAAATGCTACAACAAGAACACCACCTTCTCATGCTGTGTTCATGTCTTACAGTCAGTGATTCCTTCTACTCATTGCCACCTGGGCTCTTCCCTTCTTCTTACAGGAATCTGGGATGATGCAAATCAGGCCCTCTGAGTTGGAGGTAGAAAAACTTGCCTTTCTGGGCAAAACTATATCTTGCCCAGAAACTGGTGGCAGCATCAAGACTCGGTCACCTCATTGGCACAATGAGCGGATTCCACCAGTGTTCCCCCAATTCTCCTCAATTTCTGACACTGGAGGATTTCAGACACATAGTAGTTCTAAATGCCTCTGCAAAATTTCCTTTTGAATTTGTCCTTCCCATTTCTACCGTTCCAGATTACTTCTCCCCTCACTACTGAATAGCTTCCTCCTTCGTTGATCGTACGGTTTTGCAAAATGCATCCAGATTAATCTTCTAGGTACTTGCTCATAACCAGGACGCTCTCTGCTGAGGTATAGGTTTCTTGCACCCAACACTGTCCCTGGCACAGAGTAGGCATGCAGTGAGAGCTTGCTGAACGGAACTGAACAGTGTTCAACACAGGGGCAGTGAGCCAGGCCTTCTGCTCTATGTACCTGACCATTTGCCTCCTCTCAGGCCAGTCCCATTTCTACCTCTGGAAAGCCTTTCAACCTTCCCCTCCCCTTCCGTCCCCTCCCTCCATGTTCCATCCCAAGTGATGGGTGGAGAAAACAGACCCAGCTTCTCAGGAAAGCAGGGTGGAGTCTTGCACCCACAGGAGAGAATAAACATAATCCTTGGGATTTATGCTGACAGCAGCAACCTTGCAAAATGCATTACCAAAAATAGAGGGAAGGGTGTTTTTGTTGTCTTTGTGTATCTGTTTCACTGCTGGCAGGATTGAACAGTCGCTAAGTCAGTCAATTTCAATGACTTCAATTCCACATTACACGAAAGAAGGCAGGGAGTCCTGTTAAGGGACCAAAAAATGACCCGAAAATGTAGACAGTTTTTTTTCCATGGAATTTTGACTATATCCTACTTGTCCTTACTCTTCCTCCCTTCTGCCAGCTCTTCTCTCCCCTCCCCCTCCAACTGGGGTCCAGGCTGAAGTGGATGATGTTCAAGGAATTTCCTGGTTCTAGAAATCCACCAAGAGTGGTGCCAGGACTCCCAGTTAGTGGATGCTACATCACCTGCCCTTTTCCCAAGATGAGGAACAGACAAACCACTAAGGCATGGCTCTCCAGATGCTCATCTATCCAGCCTCAGGTCTGGCCATGCTCCAGATTTAAGTTTTGGGGAATGCAAGAATCACAGCTTGCTTTGGTGGAACTGTGCCCAAGGCTGCGAATAGAGGTGTTGCTATTCTGGCCCCAGGTTGAAAAGAGAAGTAAACAAAAGTGGGGTATAGAAATAAGCTAGTAGAATTGGAAGTAGGGGTAATTTCCCCCATTAGGAATATTTTGCCAAAATTTGGACTGTAGAGCAGACACCTTATTTTCTGATGTCTTCAGAGGACGTGTGTGAGTGCCATGGGTGACAACCGCTGATGCGGAGGAGACATGGGGAGGGGTGTTGTCCTGGTGTGACGAAAGAAACGGAAGAACAGCTTCAGGGCTAACAGCACATTTTGGCTTCTGTAAGAAACTTGCTTGCTTGCTGGGGGCGGGAAGAACCGGGTTCCTGATTGGCTGATTCAAAATTAAACAGCTCCCTCCCGCCTTGGGGACTTCCCGCCCTGTGAAGGGTATGAAAGCCTCGCCCGACTGTTAGTCGGGGTCTCACTCACTTCTCTCCGAGCGGGACCCTGTCCGGACAGTTTGTGTAAGCTTCTGTACTTGTATAAGCCCTTTCCTAATCTTTCTGCTTGGTGTTGGTGATTCTCGGGTGTCCTTGGTTGGGGACACGGGTCGCATTTACCGGGGAACTCGACTCCAGGCGTGTGGCTCCGGGACCGCAACACTGGTAATAGCAACTCTGGCATAGCCAGTGTCCTTGACATTGGCACCCATAGATCAGACATTATGGGATAGATATCTGGTGATGGTGACCCTTTCAGCATAGATAACAGGGCCCCTGATATCTCCCATGGGCTTTGGTAGCTCAACAAGCATGGGGAGGGGGTGATATTCATGAATGAACTGCAAAAGGACACATCAGCCCAGTGAGTTAAGGTAGGGTTTTTTGTTTTGTTTTGTTTTTAAAAGCAAATATGGCAGACATTACTGCTAGCAAGATGCCTGGAGTTATCAACTGGCATTGACAATTCCCAAAACCATCGAGGAGGGATATGAGGGGGCTGGAGGTCATTCAAAATAGCCAGGGAGGGACCCAGAGAAATGCCTTGTTCTGCTAGCATGGCCATCCTATGTCTCTGTTAGTGATGATGACCGTGGAGGCTGGTAAAGGAGGATAGTTTGTGAGCTGTACAGCCCTATTCCTTTGGGAGGAGTTGTGTTCATGTGCACGGAACTGGGAATGGTAGGGCAAAAGAGCCTGGATTAAGAAGAGACAATCACTGAGGGACCAGGCAGAGAGGATGGGGTGCCCCTGACTCCGAGGTAGGTTGATGAGGTACAGAGGCAGCCGGGGTTGATCCCGCAAGATGATTTCCAAAGATTCCCACTAGGTGGCAGTGTCGGTCAGCACATGAGTCTGCAAAGGTTTCCTGGAGAACAGCCTGGGCTCAATGGAAAATGTCATTTCACAGATGAGTAGATGGGGGATGGGGAGGCAGGGTGACTTGGTCCAAGAACACCAATGACTAGCCCTGTCATTGGGCTAGAAGCC
Organism: Lipotes vexillifer; assembly: GCF_000442215.2. Taxonomy (NCBI): domain Eukaryota; kingdom Metazoa; phylum Chordata; class Mammalia; order Artiodactyla; family Lipotidae; genus Lipotes; species Lipotes vexillifer. The sequence goes on from NW_006785876.1 coordinate 2,045,032, forward strand.
CTAGCCCTCAGGCTTCTAGGGACAATGCCATGACCCCAGGTTCTGCTTCTGTAACTGTAGAAGTTATTTTTAAACATCTAATCTCGCACAACAAGAAGTGCCAATCTGAGCAGATCAATTGCTTTGATTTTCATAGAGAGCTCATGAGTCTTAGAGGGCAGCTACACTGAGGCTCCCCATGGCCTGTGGGATAAAGTTCAAATCTACAGCCTGATTTGTAAGATATTCCCTATGTTGCAGGATTTCCTCCCTTTTAGGACATCTCTAGGTTACTCAAGCAGCACCATGCAGAGTTTAAGGAGCTTCGTGTTCGGCAAACTATGCAGTTAACAGTCCCTGAGCTGCTTCTTTGGGAGGCATCCCCTGACCCATTTAGGAGATTTCATCACTGCCGACTTTGTGCCATTACTTTATCCACTCTCTACTGTTAAGGATGTAGGTTGGAGGGGGTACGACGGTCGGGGACCCAGAGGAGGATGTGTGGGCATTTCTTTGTTTTATTTTTTTCTTATATTTTAAAAATATTTCTTATGTTGGTTTCTTACTTCTAAGTCTGGTGACCTTAGCTTCAGAAATAAGAATAATAACAGTTAACATCTGTGAGCACTTAGTACATACCAGGCATTCTACCATCATGTACACTGTCTTACGTAAGTCCCAGAACACGTAAACAACACGACGACAGAGGCACTTATATTATTCTTTCTTGACGTATGAGAAAGCAGGCTCAGAACTTGTGATATAAAATCTGAACTTCACAGCATCACAATATCTTAAGGCTGGGTGGTTTCTAGAGCTGACCTAATTCTTTCATCTTCCTCCATCCAGAAACTAAACAGTTGCAGAGATTCAAGGAGATAATTTCACCACCTCCTCTGGCTACTCGCACAAGGCTCTAAATCTTAATTGCAGGAAACTTTCTTTTTGATGCAGACACAACTATTTCTTAAAATTTCACATTGGGGTATATTTGATTTAAAATGTTGTGTTAGTTTCAGGCGTACAGCAAGGTGATTTGGTTACACATATACATATATCTATTCTTTTTCAGATTCTTTTCCCATATAGGTTATTACAGAGTACTGAGTAGAGTTCCCTGTGCTATACAGTAGGCCCTTGTTGATTGTTTATTTTATATACAGTGGTGTGTATATGTTAATCCCAACCTACTAATTTATCCCTCCCCACCTTTCACCTTTGGTAACCATAAGTTTGTTTTCTACGTCTGTGAGTCTATTTCTGTTTTGTAAATAAGTTCATTTGTATCATTTTTTTTTTTTAGATTCCACATATAAGTGCTATCATATGATATTTGTCTTTCTCTGACTTAACTTCACTTAGTATGATGATCTCTAAGTCCACCCATATTGCTGCAAATGGCATTATTTCATTTTTTTTTATGGCTGAGTAATATTCCATTGCACACATCTACCACATCTTCTTTATCCATTCCTCTGTCGATGGACATTTAGGTTGCTTCCATGTCTTGGCTATTGTGAACAGTGCTGCAATAAACATTGGGGTGCATGTATTTTTTCGAATTATGTTTTTCGCAGGGTATATGCCCAGGAGTGGGATTGCTGGATCATATGGTAGCTCTATTTTTAGTTTTTTGAGGAACTTCCATACCGTTCTCCATAGTGGCTGTACCAATTTACTTTCCCACGAACAGCAGACACAACTATTGAAGCACGGAAAATCCCCCCAAAATTAACCTATAACAAGAGACTCCAGATCGGCCCTGAAACACCTTCTCCCCACTTTATAGTCTGCAACTGAGAGGCACTGTGCACGTTTTGCATTGCTAAGAATTCTGCAGCTCTAAAGTAACTTACAGTAAGAAGAAGCTTGGAGTAACAGCTTTCCTCATGGGAGGCTCTCTCCTGGCTTTAAGAGATCTCGCTAGGCCCTGCTTGTGCCTCAGCGATGGTGTGGTTGCCCAATTCCAGGTATATTTTCTGGATTTCAGGCCGCATGTCCAGGACTCTAAAAGCTGTGGGTGAATTAAAGCAAACTTCACTGTAACACACGTTCACTTTCACTTATAAGGAATCCAAGTCTCAAAAGCAGACAGTCCCTTAGGAGCACCTCTTTAAAAGAAATCCACAGTCTCAATGGACATTAGCTGTGTGGGCATTTCTAACAATCCCCTACTAGATGAGTAAGGACTCTCTTGGTTGTGACAGAAATCCAAGGAAGTCTACCTTAGACAAAAAGGAAATGTTCTCCCCTTCAGGAAGGGTGCAGTGCAGCTGGGGAAGACTGGAAGCAGGGATTCCATGATCTTCCTAGAATATTCTCATGGCTCTTCTCTGGTGCTTTAAGTGTCAAATTCATTCTCTCCTGTGGAAGACTGACTTTCTCCACTCATCTCTTGCCAACTTCACTACCAGAAATGAAAAGGCTCTTCTCAACCAAGACTCAGTTAAAACAAGAAGGAATGACACTTGCAGAAGAGGGGCCTGTGATCGAAGCAGGGCCAGTCATTCC